>NW_027315823.1:21622734-21877734 GCF_026437365.1 Eucyclogobius newberryi
CGTTACTTCAGATCAGATCCATGAGCTATGGTAATCACATTTACAGGCTGCCGCTCAGATATACAGATAGGTATTCTGCCACCACAATGAAGCACATTAAAATCTGACAATTTGACACATGCTTTATCTTTCAAGCCTTGTTAAGAATTCTGTTGAGAATTTGTAGTGCAGTGAACACATTGTTCAGTTCCCAGCTGTACAATAAAATAGCTCCAACTCGCCCTAAAAAAAGGACAAGGTGTCTTTGTGGCATCTGTGGCAACATGATTAAACCACTCAAGAGCTAAAAAACAGAGCAATTAGCACAGATCGGTTAATTGTGGGAGAAAAAAAATGAAATTGCAGACTCCAAAAATCTCAAAAGATCTGTACGGACTGTTGAATTAATCAATGTATCAGCTCAATAGATGGTCTACTACATTAGATCGGCCTACTTCCTGTTCTGTGAGTGAAAGCTACATTTGTGTAAGTCTCAGAAGGGGATAAATGGTTGCCTTTTCAACCTGTCATGTGTTTCCTAGATGTATAGGGTATAGTGTTTGACACTATCCAGCTAACGCTTTGAGCCTATATTTCTAACACCATTACACATTTGCAGGTGATCCACTAAAGCAGCTTTGCTCTGTAGCCTAATGATGATGGTAAGAAAGGAGCTTGCGGAAACGAGAGGATCAGAGTATTTCCTAAAGTAATCCTAGACCTGGTTCCACTGTGTGCCTGCACAGTCCTGCAGAGGGGCAACGCTGTGGGAGCTGTGCTAAAGGAAGGTAATCTGCTGGCCATGTCTTACAGCATTCGCACAGGCTGCAGTTTGGTGTGTGTTATGTATGTGCCGCTACATCTTGACCTTATAAGTTTAGGATCTATTTCTCAGAACAATGTAATTAATTACAACGTGCAATTTTAATAGGTGTTTTGATGTATGTATTAATTTATATTTTTTAATGGAGACACGTTATGCTATATCAATGTCTAACAGCGTTTAACAATTGTGTTATAATTGTTTACCATTTGCCAACTCACGAATTATATTTCAAGCATTCCAAGCATGTTTATACTCCTAATTCTCCTGCATTCAAAATGTCATCGCTCCATGAATCAAAATTTTCATCCACATACTTGCCCACTGTTCCATGCTTCATTCTCTTAATCTTGTTGTTTTGTCTTTAATTTGAACAACAATACGCATGACATTTACCAGTGTTTTGTTGTTGTTGTTGTTGTGTTACTTTGAATGGCAGTTGGCAGCCAAATGAAAAGCTGCATTTAACACCACCTACTGTAGTTGTACGTCTTCAAAGTATGTGTTTTATGCTATACCCTCCAAAAAAAAAGAAAAAAAGGAGAGAGAGAGAAAGTGAGAGGGAGGAGAGAGAGAACTAGAGAGAAAGAGAGCAAAAGAGAGGAGGAGAAAGAGAAAAAGAGAGCAAAAGAGAGGAGGAGAAAGAGAAAAAGAGAGCAAAAGAGAGGTGTTGTGTGGTGAAAAAGAAAAAAAACACAGCTTGCTACCTTGAACTGTAATAATGTTTACGGAGACGTACCGTGAGGGGGCAGAAGGAAATCATCGCTGCAGTTTTCAAACAGAAGTGGTTATGTATTTATTTATTTGACAGGTACAGTGTAGATTGATAAATATTTCTCTTTTGGCCAAAAGGCTCTTCTTCATCTGTTGTCCCTGGACTGATGTTAAAATTGTAAAAATAACATTGCATCAACATGAAATTACAGCAGTGAAAGCAGAAGATTTGAAGTTCCAAAATGAATAATATGATCCACAGGTGACATGGATTGTGACCATATAGCAGAAAATCATAGTGTATTTTCTTTAAAAGAAAAAGAGAAAGGGGAACTAGGTATCAATGTTATAATCTAAAAGGAGAGTGATCTGAATCAGTGTGGCATAGCAGTGGTAGAAGTAAAAGTAGTAGTGTTAGCAGTAGTAAGAACAAAACATTAAAGTGACAGTTAAAAAAATCTGTATTGGTGGTAGTAGCTCATACTGATCGATCTCTATTTGGTTAATTTGAATTAAAATACAAACAAATAAGACCCAACTCTGCTCCAAGACTGTGCCATATGTATTTATGTTCATCTGCATTCAACAGTTTTATTTTGACAGTTTGGGAAATGACTTACTTATTTTTCTTTGCACATAATGTCTTCCTGCTATAAAGCTCAGTTCTTCTACACAACTCCCATATTCTGTGGAAACATTTGAGCTGCCACAAGAAAGCCCTGTGTCTTTGTGAAGTGACAGATGACACGTCCTTTGGTCTCTAAGTAGCAGCTCCTTTTTACCAGTGGGAAATGTACTGAAATCCTGGAGAAATGGCAGTAACCTGGTGGTGGGAAAAGGCTCAGTGGCTTGTGGCTGTGTGCCGCGTGTATGACTGATGTTGTTGTTGCGAGTGAACAGGTGGATATAGGCTTTAAAATTCATGAAAACTCAATAAAGCTGCATGGAGAAACACTGAAAGAAAGTGAGCTAAAGCCTCCTAGTTACATTTGTTTCACTAAACTTTGACCAAATCCAAACCACAGTTTACAATAAAATCAAGAGAATTTGTAAACATCAGCAAAAATTATAGAAAATGTCATTGTTTTGAGATTTGTAATGATAATTATGTTGTGTCTTTCTATTATTAGTGATCTCCTGAGGTGTGGCTCACATCATCACGCTCTCTATTTATCCTGTTGTTGTTTATTTATGTCATTATTCTGTGGGGGAAAATTACTTTCTAATCAGGCAAGCTTCAGCATTATGCCACCGGATTTAGCAGCAGCATTGGTGTCATGACAAAGAGGTGGCCTGTGTTATTCACGTCCCCTTCAATGGTCAGAATGTGTGCGGTAAACGTGGCATTTTCAGCACTTGCTCCTTGGTGTCCCCGTGTATTTGACCGATGTTGTTGTCACCACTCACCAGCAAACAGGTGGATAGCTTTTAAAATCCATGAAAACTCAATAACGCTACACAGCGGAACACAGTGAAAGAAAGTGAATTAAACTTGCTCAGTCATTCCTGTCCGCCTTTAGACTTTGACCCGTTCTGAATCATTTGTGCATCTTGGCAGCTTGGCTGTATAATTGATGCCATTCATTACATGATTGAGGGGGTGTTTTTGTGAGGTTAGTGGCCACGCCACTGCTGAGAGCTGCGTGTGCTGTGGTGATTGATAGAAAGCCGACGCCATAAACGCCCGGAGTGGCTTGCCTAAATGCAAGTGAGTGTTACTCTGTGCGCCAACACAGACCAAGGCCATTAATAACCCTGGCAAATGATGATAACTGTTGTATCGATCCAGGTTTGCTCGGCTGCAGCCCCACCTCTCTCTCCGATACTTTGGCTCAGTAAACACATGCATTGAAATGGTTGACCTGGACTGTCTTTGCCATTGATCATGCCGCTCATGTTGGGACACAACATTCCCTTTGTTTGCGTGCTATCTTAATCCAATAGTCTGATGATCAATAAAATGGAAAGGTGGATTTATGAGATTTTTATGTGATTTATGAGATTACAGTTTATAGATACAGCATGGGTCGAAAATATATTAAGGAAACTGACAAATTATCTAATTTTGCATGTCTCTACATACATGCCCACTGTTCTGTACTTCATCCTCTTAATATTTTTTTCATTTTGACTATGATATATATATATAATTAACCAGTGTTGTGGTGTTGTTGTCGTCGTTGTTGTTGTTGTGTTACTTTTACACACCTACGGTAGTTTTACGTCTTCAAAGTATGTGTTTTACGCTTTACAGTTTAAAAAAAGGACAGAGAGAAATAGAGAAAAAGAGAGCGCGGAAGAGAGGGAAGGAAAAAGAGAGAGAGCAACTGAAAAGATGTTGTGTAGCCTTGAACTGTGATGATGTTTACGGTGATGTACCGTGAGCTACACCTCTATAGTATAGGTTGTGTCTATACCTCACAAATCTGGACTCATGTTTAAGGCTGTAAAGATATGTTTGACAATCAATTTCAAATCAGTTTAAAACATTGGAAACCTGTTTATTTTATTTTCATTTACTAAAGGACAATTATGCATTTTAGGACATGTACTTGACTTGTTCATTCAGCCGAGTTCTAATTAGTTGACTAAAAGCTGAGTAACTGCATCAAGAAACACTTTTCATTTCAAGCATATGCCACTGTTTCTTTGTGCAAAAATGTCTCTTGGTGTAAGTTTAATCATTTATGATGGAAATGACTGTGAGTCAGAGTGACATGATGAGTCTCACCAGGCAAAATCACTCCTTCTCTATTATATATTTTTGTCTTACTAAATGCAAATAAAAAAGGCTTTTAAATTAATTTCCTGAACTTGAACAATACAGAGTTTTAATCACTGGCATTTAAAACAAAATGAAAGCATGATGCTTGTACTGACTAAGCTGGGAACCTCTCATTAAAAACACACAAACATATCCTTGACATTTAAAAATGACAGAATCCTAGAAAAAGTGAACAAATTAAAAACATGTGGTTATTATATAACAGCCAGAAATACATTTGGTTATCAGAATAAACAAACTCAGACCCAAGTCTTTTCTTTTTGTGTGTTGCCCGGTGGTCGAGTGGTTTAACGGACAGCGCACGTATGCCAGGCTCCACGTGCACAATGTCATTTGAATCCTGACTCCCCCTTTCTCTCTCATCCCCCATTTCACTCTGTCCTTTCCTAAGGGCAACAAAATCTTCAAAAAAAAGAAGAAATGGCTTTTGGACAGAAATATAATATATATCTGTATTCTGGCTGTTATATAATAACCACATTTTTTTAATTTGTTCTCTTTTTCTAGGATTCTGTCATTTTTAAATGTCAAGGATATGTTTGTGTGTTTTTAATGAGAGGTTCCCAGCCTAGTCAGTACAACCATCATGCTACAGAAATATAATATATTTCTGTCCAAAAGCCATTTTCTTCTTTTTTTCTGTAATCAGTTGTTGGTGTTTGTCCAAGCCGAGATGTTTTCCTTATTTGATCAGGGCTAATAGCACAATTGGAATCCTATTTGTGTCTCACTGTGCTGCCTATTATGTTATGGAAATCTCATTCAAAATGCACCAACATAACCAATTTTTTCCAACAAGTCAAATTAACTTTGTCCCATCAAGGTTATGAGAAGGCGGTGTGTATAGCGATTGCTTTGCCTGGCAATCAGCTGTAATGTCCACACCGCTGTTACCAGGGCTTGTTGTCATCCAGAGCTTGTTACCATCCAAGGCCTGTATTAGTGGATCCTCAGCCTAACCACAGCAGCCAGTTTCCATCGGTCTGCATTTGACCCTTCAAGGTCTTGTGCTGGAGTTAAATTACATTTGTGTCCTATTAGGGGAGAGCAGCATTTTAAGAAATTGCTGTGAAGGTGGGGAAGCAGAGATTGGATGCATGCAAAGCTGGCCTATTTATTTGTCCAAATACTAAATAGATCCCCATGTATTCAACATGCAATTTGTCGACAATTTTCTGGCAAAATTCAAAATGAATTAATTTATGAGTAATAAACTATAAGCTCTACTTTTTTGTTCAAAATCTCGTAGTAGAATTGTATTTTTACTTTATGTAGTGAATGTGTTTCACTGAATAATAACAACACATTGAAGCCAATCTCAAAGTTCAACACTTTTTCTATGTACGGTACACAAAAGATCATCATACTTGATTTTTTACACCTTGGATTTTTAGTCAAAAGGATGGAAAATGTGTCAAAATGAACTACACTCATGTGCAATTTGTGGTAATTAATTAGATTTTTTTCCCAAAGTGTTAAAACCGGCGTATCATGAGACTATTTCCCTGCACAAATATAAGTTGTTTTTTTTTGCAAAATGATGAGCTGAACGCAATGATATACAGTATATATAGCTATATTTTACAAAGGCTCTACAGCGCGCCCCCTTGAACATTTAAAGTAAGTAAAAAAATGACATAGACAAGTCAAATTTGGCACAGACATCATTTTTGCTATTTTGAACAAAAAAAGCCACGGTATACCTCTGCAAGCATGTTATCAAGGCAACTAACAAATATTGTCATAGTCATTAACATCACACTGAACATGAAAGACAAAGGGGACATAACTATCTAAAACCGTGCGGTTGTGAAAAGTTTGACTGAATATAAAGTGGGTACTGTTTGTGGGGGAGGGGTGATGTAGGCGGGGGGATTAGAGGTGTGCTCTTTGCGGTGGCTCGTACCCCACGGTCGCAAGGGGGGTGAGGGCCTTTATCGCCACGTGTGGCTTTAATTGATGTCAATACCTCAGTAAGACAAAGTTTGACAAATTTGTGGACAATATTTGTGAGATATGGGTATTTTGTGTACATAGAAAAGGTTTCCTATATTTGAGTTCAGCTCATGAAAAATGGGAGCAAAAACAAAAGTGTTGTCTTTCTATTTTTGATCAGTGTCGTTTATGAAATCTGATCCTCCTAACATTTTTAAGAAACAAATATAGAATAAATGCTTATTAGTATTTTGTTTTTTCCACATACATATCTTTACGCAGCCAAGGTGTAAAATGTATATTGTATGTTATGTACATATGTGGCAGGAAACACCATTGTCATGTGCCATGGCTCTTGGCACCCGTCTCATTGAGATGAGATATCAATGTGGAATTAGTGGACGCAGTGACCATTGAACAATAACTGTACATGTGTGTGGTTTTCTTATTCTCAACTGTTTCACTTCCATTTGATCTAATTTTCAGCGCAGTCCATGAAGAATTCTCACCAGTTTTTTTTTTTTAACCACAATTAATTTACAGCTCCAAAAAATGTAGTTGCGCATAAACTGAGATTAATTGGATTTCTACAACATATGATGTGATTCTGGTGTAACATTATGCTTGACTGCTCTTATGATAATCATAACAATTATAAGCCTATTGCAAGCACTTATAAGAGCTGAGAGCATTTGACTCCCTGTTACAGAAGTGAAAGTGATACAAAAGTGGAGCAGCTGTATGGATTTGTTACACAATTGTAATCCAGATTAGTTGCATGAGCCGACTAATTTACATTATTGTTTTATGTAATTTAATTAAGAAACTTTGGTTTCGGTTGGGAATCACATAGACTTCATGACACTGTTTTATAATCAAATTATTTATCTCTTCAGCCGCCAAAATGTATTTTCAAAGCAAAAATATTAGGGTTTTTCTGTGCTTCTCGCCAAATCTAAATCTTTTATATGTCTGGCTGCTATTTGTATTTACCAACAGAATGAGTTTCACAGCCACATCAACAGAAAGCCAGACAAGACTGTGGTTTTAGTGACAAGGACTCAGATAGACCCCAGGGACTCAACCAGAACAGCATGATCAAAAATGAACCAGGAATATATACAGCAGGGGTTCCCAACGCGTCGATCGCGATCTCCCGATTGATCTCAGAGGCAGTGAAGGTCCATCCCAAGTTTTAGTTTATAGCTTGACATTACAATGGAGAGCTCTACAGCAGCATGAGTGGACCGAGAGCTACAATCAGCATGTTATTATTTTGGTCGTTTTTCCATGAGTTTCAGCAAGAACACCGCTGTGGGCTCAAAACACAGCGCGAGCCGAAGCGCGAGCCGAAGCTGTGTAACGCATGCTGTCAAAAGAGAGAAGCAAGAAGCAGGATGAGGAGAGAGGAGAAAGAGTCAAGGCAAGAAGCAGGAGGAGGAGAGAGGAGAAAGAGTCAAGGCAAGAAGCAGTAGGGAGAGAGAGGAGAGAGTCAAGGCAAGAAGCAGGAGGAGGAGAGCGCAGAGAGAGTCAAGGCAAGAAGGAGGAGAGAGAGTCAAGGCAAGAAGCAGGAGGAGGAGAGAGAGTCAAGGCAAGAAGCAGGAGGAGGAGAGAGGAGAAAGAGTCAAGGCAAGAAGCAGTAGGGAGAGAGAGGAGAGAGTCAAGGCAAGAAGCAGGAGGAGGAGAGCGCAGAGAGAGTCAAGGCAAGAAGGAGGAGAGAGAGTCAAGGCAAGAAGCAGGAGGAGGAGAGAGAGTCAAGGCAAGAAGCAGGAGGAGGAGAGCGCAGAGAAAGTCAAGGCAAGAAGGAGGAGGAGGAGAGAGAGTCAAGGCAAGAAGCAGGAGGAGGAGAGAGGAGAGAGAGTCAAGGCAAGAAGCAGGAGGAGGAGAGAGGGTCAAGGCAAGAAGCAGGAGAAGGAGAAGGAGAGAGAGGAAGTACTGGTTAAGCTCAACCTTCTATCATTTTGTGTAGTTGTGGCCAGTATATTTTATTTTCAAAAGACTCAGCTGTATTAAATGGTCTAGTTAAATAGCAGATTATCTCATTTGATATTGCACATTTGGATATGATAAACAATATTAGGCTATTAATGAAAGCCTACATTGTGTTTCTATAGCCGAATTACGGTTAAACAAAAATAAAAACCTCTAAACCTCTAAAAACAATCTTCGGGCTTTGTTGAATATAAAAGTAGCTCGTCGAAAATGTGTGGGCACCCCTGATATACAGTATAGTTTACAATCATTAGCGCTGTGATTGCTCTCCTATCCATATCAACATTAGATTATCGCTTTTCACTCTAACATTATCCTCCTCAGAGAACAGCCTTGTGCAGTGTTCAGGCGTAAAAAGCCACTTATCCATCAGGTGGACTGGAGGTCCCAGGTGAAGAACTGACAAGAGATGAGCAATGATTATTCAGCCATTTGCTTTGCCCAATTAAGCAATGACAAGTAATTGTTTAAACAAATTGCAGTAGGGTGTATCTGCAGCACTCAGGGGTCATTTAAGGGATGTCACATAATAAATAAAGACATAACTGCCTGACACCACACGTGCTGCAGTGAACTTGAGATTAAAAGGCAGTATGGATGAAAGGGGGAACATTGCTGAGTGTGCGGAGAGCTTCTTCCCATGTGACTGCGGTCATTACCAATACAGATGTTCAGACTTCCTTCTGGCGCACACGAGTCCGTCTTTTCTAAGATCAATTCAACACTAATTCTGGACTAGTTGTCATCAAATCCAATTCTCTAGCATATAGTGATCCCCTTTCACAAACTGGCTGATTTAATGGTTTAATTAATTTAGTATTTGAGTATGTTCAAGTAATTTTGAATCTCTAAGAATCTTGTTTTGTAAGGACGAGGATGACTCTAAATCTAAACCAGAATAAATGTAGTACTAACTCCAGGTCTTAACTCAGCACACCAGATGGTCACAACCAGGACACAACCATTAACCATTAACCTTCTCGTCCAAAGAAACTAACCCCTGAATTACCTAAATTAAGATAAGATAAGATAAGATAATCCTTTATTGTCCTTTAAAAACAAAGCAAAACACAGACTCCCCTTCAAAAAACTAAAACACCAAAAAGAACTACTTACTCTGGGCAGTTTTACTCTGCTGCTGTTTTTGTTAGCTCAGCACGGTTGAATATTTTCCCAAGGCTGTATCTCAACTTGGAGCAATGCAGCACCCTTTGCCAATTCTCCGCCTTTGTTGTAAATTCTCCCCATGCGCGTCTTTATCCAACTGTGAACCTAATGCCTATAATCCCCTTCGTCAAACCAAGACGCGGCTCACTCCATTAGCAGCGTTTCTCATGTTGATGTCGGCAGGCCGTTCGTTTGTAAGGGAATCTTGTTAGGGCTCTTATTGGCATTGTGTTTCATTAACTTGATTAATGACATCTATTGGGGTGTGCTCCACAGTAATCAACATCCCTGCAGAGTAGACAAAGATGGTACTTCCTGGGTTCTTTTCAACTTGAGCACACTCGCAATGGCCAGCCTGCGGTCCCTCTGGTCTGCACTCACAAACCTCTGATTCAGAAGAGACGTTGGTAGTAGACCCCAAGATGACTATACTTCATTATGGGTCAAGTGGGTCAAGAGCATTTTTAACCATAAACTAATTCAGTTACTTATCCAAATGCATTCAAATGGTATTGTATTTTTATTTCAGTCCATATTAATGAATATCTGTATTTTTAGTAAATATGGCATTACAGCCATAGATGCTTATGTCCATCTGTTGTCCCAGGGCAGGAGACACAGAAGACAATTACAAAACACAGGACAACAGTAATAATACACACACCACACAGGACACCAGTTTAAGAATTAATCATAACGAATTGTTGGCCCTTTATAAAAATGCCACTTTTTTCTATTACGCATAGGCAAATGTTATGAACATTGCGGCCTTGACTCTTTGTCTGGTAATCCCCTCTGCACTCAACATGATAAGACCCCCAAAATGCTGACTTCTCCTTTGATGATTAATGGTCTAAACCAAGGCCAAGTGACATGAAGTAGATAGCGATGAGATCAAGCTGTACTTTTTAATTGCGGCCCACTATTAAGACTTTCACAACGTTTCATGCTCGCTCAAATCGTCCCATTTGACCAATTCAATTCTGAGGACATTTTAACCTGTTGAAGTTTACATGATGAAGTTAAATGTTTTTTTCTGGATCAGGTTACTTCTGATATGCATGATTCTCGTATATGCCCATAGATGAACATGTAAAACAGATAGTGATGTGAATTGACTCATTTTTCAGAATAGGCACTTTATATTGATATCTGAAGTGCCTTTTACAGAACTACAGTTTTCTCGCCTCACCCTCCATCTGCCGCTGGAGGTGTGTGTCCTGCTGTGGGCGAGGTTGCGTCCGGGTCAATGAATGGGAGATGAGAGAGGCTCCTCACCTCACAAACCCCCTGACACTGACGCTAAGGGCCACTGGTTCTCATTGTTTGCTGGAGAAGAGTTACAAAACGTCCAAACACTCCCAACTGACGTTTGGACATGCCTTTCATCATGCACTTTTTAGCCACACTGTACACTCTTGTATTCACACAGCCAGGGGGATTTTGGTTACAGTGGTGCTGGCTCACATTGTTACTTTTCTTTGTGGGTTCTGTTCATTTTAGTACATTTGACAACGTAACAATTTATTTTTTAAAGACAAACTTACAAGTAACATTGTAAATAATAATCTTAGAACACAGCAAGGAAGTTTGAAGCATAGAGCACAGAGTAAACAAAGTTATTATTACATTTTTGTCTGTATAGAAATGGTTATTATGCACTTGACAAATACTCAATGAAGAGTACTTATAATAAAGAAAACACTTTTGGATGGAAAGGGGACCAAAATAGAGGAAAACATGACAAATGAGGAACATACAAACTCCAAATAGAAATGCATCGTCCAGTCAGGGAATCAAACTCGTAACCTTTTTGTTGAAAGCAAACGTCCACCAAGCACTGTGCCACTTTGATGCCATTCAACCTAACTGCAGCCAGTACTGACACATAATGATACTATGGTTGACTCTGATTGAAAATCCAAGCAATACAAAGTCAAAATACTGACTAAATGTTGCTGCCTGTGGAGGACTTTCACCTGATATAATGAAATGCATATTTTAATATTTTGTCTCAGGGGAAATATGATCATGCTCTACTCAGTATTCATTTCAGCCATTTCCGTCCCTGACTCCTGTCCAGACGATGGAGTATTCCGACCGGGCCAAGTCTGCCTGTTTCCGCCCAGAAACAGAGGGACAGTGGACTGCCAAGACGTGACCAGAACCCCCTAAAGCCCCATCTTGTTAATTAGAGCTGCAAGAAAATATCTCATTCTCCTTGGAATCTCCTTGAATAGAGTGCAATGTGTTGGATGGATAAAAACATCAATAAAAGAGTGGTGTCGGGAGAATGAGTGGTTAAGGCAGCAGCACACATGCTAGGCTCAATGTGTAACCAGCGGCAGTGTTGTAAGTTCAAATCCCGGCTCTGTCAATTTATTGCGTCCCTTCTTTTTCATCCCCATTTTATGCTCAGCTGTCCTGTTTAATAAAGCCTACAGGCCAAAACATCCTTAAAAAACACAAAAGTGGTTTTCGTCCTCGTTGTGGAACACTGGACCAGCTTTATACTCTCCATCAAGTGCTTGAGGGTTCATGGGAGTTTGCCCAACCAGTCCACATGTACTTCGAGAATCTGGAGAAGGCTTTCGACTGTGTCCCTCAAGGTGTCCTTTGGGGGGTGCTCCGGGAGTATGGGGTCCAGGGCCCTTTGCTCAGGGCTGTCTGGTCCTTGTATGACCGGAGCAGGAGCTGTGTTTGCATTTCCGGGAGTAAGTCAGACCTGTTCCCAGTGCATGTTGGAATCTGCCAGGGCTGCCCTTTGTCACCGGTTCTGTTCATTGTTTTTACGGACATAATTTCTAGGCGCAGTTTGTCTGGTTTGGGGACCACAAAATCTCATCTCCTGCCGGCTGCAGACGATGTTGTCCTGATGGCTCCATCAAACCCGGACCTGCAACATGCACTGGGACGGTTTGCGGAGGAGGGATGAGGATCAGTACTTCCAACTCCGAGGCCATTGTTCTTCACCGGAAAAAGGTGGCTTGCCCTCTCCAGGTGGGTGGGGAGTCCTTGCCCCAAATGGAGGAGCTGTTTTTAACTACTGGGTGCCTGAATTTCTAACTACAAAGGACACCGACAGTGAGGCATTGAGGCACAGGTTAGCCGTTCCTTCCAATTACCTCCACATTCACTTGTGAGACTTGCACAAGACTGAGCTAAAAGGTTGCAGTGCAAAAACAACAAATATCAGAATGTTGGGTAGGACCCAAGCCGCCACCACTAGTGCACAGTTGGCAGACACTACTAGATGATCAACCAATGCCTTCAGATCCAGACGGCCCTCGTGATTGAATTTGCAGGAATGTTGCTGGTTTCATCAGGGAGCCAACCCCAAAGCTCCAATTAAGATCTGGCCCATAGATTGAGGTTGAGTCCTGCAATGGTGACAGGGACATAGAACTGAAAAATAAATGTAATCAAATGGACTATTAAAAGTCTCCTCCTCTGAGAATGGATTATCTTGGACATACAGTGTGACAGCAGTTTGGTCGGTCTGAGCCACCATCTTCAGCCTGCTCTCATGGCTCAGCTGTCTTGACTCGCCACGGGGAGCTGCAGAGGTATATAGACAGCAGATCGCTGCTACCTCTGGGTGCACAGCATGAGGGCTCTGCCCTTCCAGTGCATGCAAAGCCTGAACGTTTGTCATGAGCTGGGAGCCTCTGTGCCGTTTGCCTCACCAAATTTAGTTATAATGTATCTGTGAATACCAGCGTCTCCAATTTAAAGATTTTTGAATGAGGTTTTAGTAAAACTAATACTGGAAAAATTAGATTGTAGATTTTTATCCCCGCCTGCTTGCACCTGTAGGCAGGGGCGTGCTGGGACCCCTATGTTAGCCCAGGAAATGTAGGTTGTGGACCAATCCACTTTCAGAAATAAAGTCAACGGCTTGTTTTTATCAATGGTCCCTTCACTTACATTTTAACTCATTGTGAATCCAAGTAAAAAACAGTCTCACCTTAAACAGGCACACATCCCCTAGAAAGAATGAGCTAATATTAGTTCTTTAGCTTTAGTTGTTCTGCTTACAGATAAATAAAACCTCTGCCCTGAGCCATTGCTACACAGGCAACCACAAAATACAGAACTTTTATTCACATTATTTTAATTCATGTTAACATTTAGATGGGGTTGTTGTTATCACGTCTTTGTCCATAACTTACTTGGTTCTACAGTACATCCAGTCTATCTGTTCCATGGTTGTGCCTTGTACTTTGTGATCCATCCATACGAGTCGGATAAATGATAAAGCACTATATAAATACAATGTAATAATAATACATTATGTGGAAAAAGCCTTCTTGTTGTATCCATGAGCATGATTCTGATTCTGTTTCTGAGATCAGACCGCATTTTCTCCGTGCTGCGTTTAACAGTAAGCACTGTGCACTTGCGATACAAAACTAACCAATGACACGCCGAGGAAAGAGAACAGGCAGCAAATCAGAACTAGAGAAGAGCCGACAGACAGCCGGAACAACCAATCAGTGCTCAGGGAAAGCAAGGCAGAGGGCTGTCAGCTGTCAGAGCTGGGGCCATGGAGAGTGCACGGAGCACTGAACCACAGCAGCCACCGGCCCTAAAGTCATGCGGCCCAACGGGAAACATCCCGTAGAGATGGACATCTTTGATTTCCTTTACACTTTACATTTTACACAATTGGTGAAAAGGAGAAAAAGAGATTGTAAATGAACTAAGACAGGTGATGAGTTCTTGGACAGTTTTGTCAGTTACAGGTGCAAAGAGAGTCAGCTCTAAGTGTCTAGGTGGCTTTAGAGTTATTATTAGAGGTATTTTGGAATATATAGCATGTTTAATGCCCAGATGTTTGTCATTAAAGAATAATGCAAACTCATTAAACGTACATGTGGAAATTAGTTGTGGGTAACTATTCTATCTCTAAAAATTACAAATCTCCACCTTCTTGTTTCAGATTAAGTCTTAAAATTGGGTGGATGAACCAGGTGAAAGACGGGATAATAAGTCAGGGGACTTTTGTGTGTGCAGCAGGAGAGTTGAAACTCGTGTGGCACAATTTTGTACAAAGAAAGGACCAACTAAGGCAACAATTTTGCAAGCCTTTATCACTTAATTAGAGCCACAAATTGCATCTTGGTAGAGCCTTAATGTAGTTTAATCTCTAAACATTTTCAGGAAAAGTCCAGCAAACTATCTAGCATCTTTTTGACAAGCCTTTACAGCATTTCAAGAGCCGCAGTATGTACTTTGTGAGTGTACAGTGATGATTGTGATTAATTCAGGACTCAGATTGAGTCCTTGTGTGACTCCTGGTCCTGGTTCAGACCTGGTTGGTGCCTGTCTAGTCCTAGTTACAGTCTGGTACAGTACAGGATTGGCAATTTTGCTGTGCAAACTTTGCAGTGCAAAGTTGGTAAACAACTTTTGTATTTTATTGGTCAGAAAGATCTAGCAGTTGTTACCATTACTAAAACAGGTCTTTATGGGGAAATTTTGTGCCACCCCAATTGGTGGCATGGACACGGCCCTCAGCCCACAAACCTATATCATAGTGGAACATTCACGTCAAATCACCTTCACCTTCATGGAGACAAGCATGAGTAAGAGTCACATAAAGCACCTTTAAACAACCTCCCACATAATTGTTTACAGCATTGATACATGAGTCAGGGTATAAAATAACATCTCACCATCCTCCCTGGACTTCTGAATGAATGCGTCCACTCCACTCTCCCCATAGTTTCCCTCTGAGGCCACCGTAGACACATAGTTCCAGCGCATGGCCTTGACGATGTCCACCATGGCCTGGGCCTGGTAAGTGTCAGGAGGGACAACTCTGGAGAAGAAGTCGTAGCGTGTGTTGTCACTGAGCTCAGGAGCCGTGGAGGCGTAGCTCACTTGGGGAATCTGTGAGAAGGAAAAACATATTACTGACACTGCAGGAGTGCTCTCAATTGGAACCTCTTACTGGAAGAATTGCCTTTTGTTTGTGCCCAGATTGTTGGATACCTGACATTTTGACATTTTAACGTGTCCTGGGTAGAAGTGGGTATTAAGACATACACTTACTCAAATAAGAAAATGTGCTTCTCTGAGTAGTTTTTGGACTCGGACGTGGATTTTGCTGCTATAACTTGATATTCATTTCAACCCTAACCCTTTTTTGTTTATTTATGTTTTTTTTACAACATATAAAAACACAATGAAAAAAAAGAAAACAAGACCAGAGAGAGAAACGTCATAGATTAAAAAACAATAGACATCATAAGATATTCCTTTATTGTCCCACATGGGGAAATTTCATAATCTATGACATCTAGCAAATAATAAAGTTTAAAAAAAAAGACAAAGTCCCATTTAGTCCAAAGTTCTCCAATGAGATGTACATATACTTTCCCACTCTTCATCAGCCAGAACAAAATGACCCTCTCTTTCCCATATACCCTTAATGTAATCAGTAGAGTGGCTGCCCAGATTGTTAATACATTTGTATAATTTAGATATTTATCCCCGTGAGAGTTCAGATTTATAAGAATTAATGCATGTTTTAGTCAAAAGGCTATGATGGTCATCATTATATTTAATATCTTTGTTTATAATAACTCCTTCTTTATAAATACCTATACAAGTCCTGTTTATCCAAGCCAATGGATTCTTTCAATTCATCGAAACTCTTCAGATGATTCTCCTTTAAAATCTGGTAAAAGACCTTTATACCTTTTGTTGTCCGGACTTGAAATCTTGAGTCTGTGCAGTTAAGTGTAACATTTTGATCGTAAGCCAACCAGTTTGATATGTAACATCTTTGTTTAGTTTGTATGTTTTTGTTAGCTCCTTCCATGTTGTAAGAACAGATTTCACCCAAGGGTTCTTCACCTGCCCCAAATGACTCAACCGTTATCTGCCAGCAAGGCCTGCTCGGGAACCCCAAGCACAGCATTCATCTCAATATTTTTGAGCTTCATATTCTGGGTCACACCAGTATAGCAAGGCTCTGATCTGAGCTGAAATAAAGTAAATTTTCCTCCCTTTTCTTTTGAATTTTTTTGTAGTTTTGAATAGTTTTTTCTCCCCTTGCCATATAAACCTTGAAAATGCTTTATTCTACTCATCAAACAGCCTGTTTGGGATGGAAATCAGAAGAGTCTGGAAAATATAGAGAAACCTGGGCAAAACATTATTTTGTATAGTTTCAATCCTTTGTCGTAGACTTAAATAGGGGATAAGGTTCCATTTTTTAAGATCTTTTTTATCATAATAAAAAGAGGGGTATAATTTTTCTCTAGAACTGGGAACTCCCCATAGAGTAACACACCTAAATATCCAAACTATTTCATTTGCCATTTAAATGGGTAGGGTCTAAAGGTCAGAGGGGGCTGCCAGAATGAAATAATTTCTATTTTTTTGTACATTCATTTTGTATCCTGACACTGGACCAATTTTTGGGAGAAAATGCATCACATTAGGTATGGAAATGTCTGGTTTGGTAAAATATAATAGAACACCATCTGGATAGCAGGCAATTTTATGCTCCGTTCCATCAATTGTAACACCATGAATTGTTTTTGATTGTCTAATAAATTGGGCCAATGGTTACAAATAGAAAGCAAATAGGAGGGGAGACCAGGCACAGCCCTGCCTGACCCCCCTTTCAAGAGTCAGCGTATTTGTCAGATGACCATTGATTTTAATTCTTGATGTTTGAGCATTGTAAAGAGCCCCAATATTTTCTATAATTAAATCCTCGATTTTAAATTTGTTTAGCACTTTAAATCAATATGGCTAACTAACAAAATAGCCTTCTCATTGTCCAAACTAATTATTACAGCTTTGTTTGGTTGTTTTTGTATTTGGTTACTTATGTGTAAGGATCGTCTTATGTTATCTTGTATTTGCCTTTTGTTAATGAATCCTGTTTGATCTTTGTGAATGAAGTTAGGGAGTATTGTTTCCATTCTTCTGGACATAATTGAGGTATATAGATATATAATAGTCCACATTCAGAATAGAAATGGGTCTGTATTAGGTATGTATTTTGTTCTTCTGACATAACAGGCAAATTGAGGGTGTCCAGAAATGAATTTATATAATCTTCAATTTTTTGAAATATTTACACAAAAGGATTCAAATGCTGATTGAATTTGGTCTTATTTAGTTAAGATTACATAATTTTGCCTGTTCCATATTTTATAAATTGTTATTTCAGCTTGTTGTTTTTTAAGTTTCCATTTTGATCCATTCTCATAATATATTTGTTTGGTAAAATCGGATTAATTTCTCTTCTTATCTTTTTAATTTCTTTTTGAATTTTAGGACACCCCTTTTTAGCATGGCATTTCTCCAACAATTTTAATTCTTCTTGCAGATTATTTAGCTATTCTCCCTTTGTTTCTTTTTTCTAGACGCTATGGCTATAATTTGTCCTCTCAAGACTGCTTTGGAAGCATCCCAAGGATGGGTGGCTGGCATTGAACCTCCACAGTGTGTTTTTTCTTCTTTCCTCCAAATCTACAGGAAATGTAGATAGGAGCATGACCACTTAGTTCTATTGTGCCTATCTGCTTCAGTGATCTAGATCTGTCTTTACTGAGAACAAAAAAGTAATCTATTCTGGAATAGATTGCATGTGGGTTAGAAAAATGGGTATATTGGCATGCTCTAGGATTCATTTCCTTCCATTATGTCAATCATTCCTATAGGTTTCAATACGATATGGAACTTCTTATTTATTGTTCCTCCAGTGCCTCCTGAGCTTGACACATCTAATGCCGAATGCGAAGATTCCAGACGTTGCCACAAATTAGGGTTCCCTTAGAGTGGTATACAATCAGGCCCATGACATCAGCATAGAAAGTGATATCTCTCCCTGGTGGAGCATACACATTTAAAAAAGTGAAAACTTTTCCATTTGTATTCCTCTTTACCAGAACATATCTGCCCTCTTTATCCTTTATATTTATCCTATGCCCTCTGTTCAAAAACGATTCGGTTTGAAATCAAAATTGCAACTCTTCTTCTGTTTCCCTTTGTTTCCCGTGAATCTGTGGCGCACGGAACGAATTGTGGCGCTTTTGTTTCATACTTCTTCTGAACCTACAGGAGCTAAAGCTGAACAGAGCTGCGTGTTTTAAACTCACAAGCTCGACTGTGAAGAGTTTTGTTGCGTGAAAGAGCATGGTGTTTTGAGCTGTGACTCTGCAGACATTTTGTAGCATTAGCACCGTGTCCCGTTCACTTTAAGCATGGATTAAACTTCCCGCATGTAAATTCCAGGTGAAAATGAGACGTGCGGAGGGCAGCGGAGAAGTCGTTGGCAGTATTTATAGTCCGCGCGGTTTCATGCAGTGTCAACAGTAGAAATCGGAGCTAGCTGCTATGAAATTCCGTTCATTTCCGCACGGAATGGTTCGCATAGTTAAAAAAAATTGCGGATGCGGAAAATCAGGTCCGAGCGTGAGGGGGCTGACCAGCCCAGCCTCACTATGCCAGCAACCATCACACGCATGGCTTCAGAGTTGCCCCACTGACCACAAGATTGCTGCGTTGATTCATTTTGCATACTAATATGTACTTCATCCACCGTCTTTATGATGTATGCACCAATATGTAAATGGATTGTACGTCTATGGAATACTACTACTACTAACTATTTTTTATAGTATTTGTTCTATAGAAAATAATGGTTCTCAACCTAGGGATTGATTTCAGGGAGTCCCCAGATCATATGAGGGGGAATTATTTTGATAGATGTATATGACCAGATTCCTATTTGCTGGCCTACCAAATTAATGTCTCTCGTTCTATGTCCCGAAACAAATGTAAACATTAGTCATAAAGCTTTACTTTATAATTGTAGAGGTAATTTTTGTGTTTGAGGGTTGCAAAGTCAGTGGCTGTTATTATAAGGTCATGACGACTGAAAAAGTACTGCTTTAACGTTCTTTAAAAATAATGTTGTGGTGGGAAGTGATGCACAAGACAAAGAAAAACAAGTGAACTAAATTAATGGGCAATAAAAGCAACACATGTAAACATTTCATTGCATAAAATAAAAGTTAATTCATAATGTCCTAAAAACAAAATAAAAATAATGTTGCAGCAGCACTAGGCCTGGGTACCGAGTGCAAATTATTGATCAAATTTGCGCAAATTGAGCAGTTTGTTTTCCAGCATTTAATCAGGTTATAATTGTTTTAAATCTCATATTAAAACATACTTGTACGACATCTGTTCAATTATAACTCAAAACCACTGCGCAAACAAATGAGCGAGAGCCGCACAGCTGATCGCAGCAGCTCATGTGTGTCACATGCATTGACTTTAGTTCCGTATACGGAATTTCGTATCACAGCTTTTGACACATTTATGCTTTTATGGCGTGTTTAACTGGTGGAGGAGGAGGATTATATTGAAGAGTGGATATTTTCATTTTGCCTGCAACTTCACACGGACTCGAGCCACATCTTTAAGCAGGGGTGCTCCATGCTGGATTTTGATTACACCACACAGCCTGTTCTAATGTTCTTACCTGGGCCATGCATGATGAGTGTGGCAAAGTCTGGATCATATCATCAGTTTATAGACTGGATGTGGATTTATTATGACGCACAACATATAGAGGTTTGTCACAAGGCTCTGCACCGAAGACTGTATTGTCTGGTGGATCGGTGCAACAGTGTCAAGTAACAGTGCCCTAAACAGCACACATCTCACTGAGCAGATATATTATGATATACGCTGGGATTGCACCAAACTATCCCCTGCTTCATTTCACCCTTAAGACTAAACACTGTTTTGTTCTCTAAAAGAATCTGTAATACACAGACATCTAAAATAAAAAGTTCAATAAGTGCTCCAGCACGGGCCTGCTGCCTCGGGCGACCACTCATTTTTCAGATGGTGGATGTTTTGTGCTGGTCCAGAGGAGTTCTCGGGCATGTTCTGTCACTTTAATAATGGCTAAAGCTGTACTGGGGTAAATAGCATACATTTGTTATTGGTCCATTCAGGAAACAAAAGGCAAAAGTGTATCCTGGTAATGATATTAATCTATGGCTTTGTGACGGGAGCCTGTAAAACGGCTCAATGTTTTGGCTCACATTGCCCTTTTGCCTTATGAACATTCCATCATAGGAGCCTGTTTCAACATAACAGGACGCCAATTAAAAAATCCTCCAGATGTTTACTGCTGAGGCCTAAATAGCACCACAATTTTCATATAGACCAGCGGTTTTCATACCAAGAGAATATTTCTGAGTACCACTAGATCAAAACCTGGACTTTGTCAGACGTAAATTAGGGCTAAACCAGATCTAAAATGAGACTAAACCATGGATAAGGAGGACAAAAACACTAATAGATTTTACTCTGAATTAAACAAATACTAAAATTGCACCAAATACATGGACCACAGTTTAAACCTTTGTTAAATATGGAGTTATTTTAAAACAGCAGTCATGTTTTCCAAGTTGGTAGTAACTGCTTGTGTAGGTTCAATGCCTCCCAGAATGTACAAGGGTGTTTGTTTTAACTAACTAACTAACTATTTTATTCCTCTACCAATTCCTCTTGATTTGACAAGTTTTCCACACATGATTAAATCAGCTTTTACGTTTGATTGGAGGGCCCTTCTGTCCCGTCAATCATTTAGTCAGTTATTACTGATTGTGATGAAAAAGTGTTTAGACAGGAAAGCTATTCACCCCTTTTAATTATGAAAAGTAGGCAAATAAAACTGGATGGAGTGAAGTCTGGACAGACTATTTCACTCTTCATAATCAAACGTTGAGCATAGTTTTGCATCGTTTGTAGGTGGCATCCCGGCATTTGAGAATAATCCACAATGACAGGTGCATCATGAAAGTACTTCACAGCAGAGAGTCCTGGAGTCGCCTTGCCTGGATCAAGAATACACAATTCTTTACAAAGAGTAAGTCTGATCACAACACCCTCTGTCACATCTCTTCATGTGATGCGTTTGAAACAAAGGAGCAGATTAACAGCGTTTTTTGTGCTTCATTTATAGATTCTGCCGAAATCTGCAATGTTTTAAGTTCCTGAGATCCATCGCCTGACCAAACAAAAGTCACCATCTGGATTCAACTAAGCAAATAGTTATGAGCTTCCTACTGGATAACTGCTGCATGGGTGCTTGTCTTTCAGCTGGCAACAATATATTTCAGCCCAACTGATGCAATGAGTGGCTTCTCATTTCTGAAACAACCACTTGGAAAGACAAATCCTGCGGTCATGGAAAAGGGATCCCTTTAGAATCATTGGGATGAGCTGGACAACACAACACTGGATGGAAATATATTTTTTGCCATTGCAGAAGCTTATGGAAACTATGCCCCAGTGAATGTGAGCAGTTATCAAAGCTAAACGCATCCAACAAAATAATAGAACCTTTTGATCTTTTTTTTCTGTGATGATTTTTTGGTCAAGCATTGTATTTTTTCTTTCTTTTTTCAGCAGCCATATTGGTTTTGATACAGACGGACCATGTGTGTCCCTAATTGGCTTATCCACCTTATCCACACCCATCTGAACTCGCAGAGATGAAAATGGTGACCAGATTTTGATTTGTATAAAAAATACAGAGATATAATTCTGGACTTTCCTGGAAGGGAGCCACTCCCACAGCAAGGCCCAGCAGGGGGTCGTTGTGGAGTTAAGAACAAGAACACAAAAGAATGTGAAGGTTTTTGCAATGTGTGACATGTACGCAAGGTATAAACAATGACTGTCCATACAGAAGATTTTATGGTATCAACATATATTTCAGGAGAAGTAGTCACAGTATTTTGTGACTATTTTTGTTTTTATTTCTACAATAGAATGACCATCTGCTCTCCTAACATCGGTTCAAGCACATTCTTTGACCTGATTGTTTTGCGCAGTAACACTTGTGAATGCATGTCTTTGTCCTCTCAGTATGTTCCGTTGCTCCTGAGTTTGTTTAGCCATGCAGCTGTAATTAAAACATCCTCTGCTAATTAAACTACACATTTAGTTTGTTTTGCTTGAGCTCAGCTCTGATATTTACAAAGCTGACCTTTTCTGTGGTGTTGTATTGTTACAGGTAGAGCCACAGAATGCTGCACTCTATGACTCATATGTATGCACAACATGAGCACAGGAAGTCAATGCAGGGTTTTCACTACGGCCCGTGGGTCAGGAGTAAACATGGAGTGTACAAATGCAGCGCAGACGTGAGCTTCCTCTCGGCTCTACAGTCTGCAGACCCTGGTGAGAGGGACTTTTCTGCAATAGACTGATGATGATTTGTATCTACTTTCAGTTTGAGCTTTTACAATATTCATATTAATGTGTTATGTACACATACAGTATTTATCTGCACAACTTATGTGTGTAGTGACAAATGACAATTTACTTACACAGAAAAATCCATAGAAAATATAAATTAAAAACAATAAAGTCATAATAACTTCAGACAACTTCTTTCGGTGCTGATGGGTGAACTCCATGCTGATTTACATAGTGCACAGTCTGGCATTTTAATCTTTTATGTTAATGCTAACATTCAGAAACTGACATTTTCATACAATTCCACGGTCTTATTTAAATTTAAATTCTAAAGTCACTTGCCACTGATATTATTGGCTCAGAACCACAATGTCAGAGATGTGGTAATCACTGCTGGTGCCTGTTCTGTCAAAGGTTTGCTTTGTGTTTTACATGTCAGTTTGCAGAAGCACAGCCTAATGATGATAATGCCAGGACTTAATATGGAGCTGCAGTTGTCTTTCCCAAAATGTTCTGGTGTCGTGCAAAGAGCTGACTAGATTAGCATTTGTAATTCTGCACCTGACAAATCCTTGCACCCGCAGTGTGCTCCAAACACAGAGCATCTGCTTTCATTAAGTCTGATATGGAAAACCTGCATGAATAAACATGATGTAACCTCACACTTGCCAATTTTACTTTACTATTAAAATGTTTATTTGCAGCTACACATGAGCTGAGACCAAACAGTTAAAATGTGGCACATTCTGGATGTTTATTAATTCATCTTCTGCCTGTATCTGGGATGACTGGAACATATCCAACTATTGGCCAGGGTTTAACCCTGAACAGCATCCAGCGAGTCTTGTGAAGTGCTACAAGGGATTCAGATGAACCCATTAATCTAAAACATTCTACTGGCCAAATTCATTAGATGTGAACGCATTTGTAGCTTTCTTATATTGGAAACAACACATTTTCTGTGTTATTTTTAATTACAGCAAAAGGTCCAGTTTAAACATGATTGTGTTTTGTTGCGGAAAACCCAAAAGGTCAATCTGAAGTGCATGGCTGTGTTGTGGCGAATGTCAGTGAGTGAAAAGTAATGCTCACTTTATAAATGCTCCTTATTGTGTGTCGGCCACAACACAGCAATGACTGTCAGTGAGGGGAGTGAGCAGCCACTGTATTTAGAGTGATAGAGCTCCGGGATGCTTCCTCTTTCATTCAAATCACTAAAATAATTCAAAAGCACCAAAGACAGCTCCTGAATATATACATTTCTCAGCAAGAATATGCTGTAGCCTGTTGAGTTGTTCCTGATAAAAGGGTTATCAGAATGCTTTCCTAAGAACGATTTCTAATAATAGTTCACAAAAGTGCAGAAATGGACCATACACAATTTCCGCCGCACCCTTAGTTTTAAATGATAACTTGTGGTATATGATATCTCTGACAATAAGAAAGATTAGCTGAGACTTTCAGCACTATACGGTGAACTCGTCTAAGGAGTCAACCGCACCACTCGAGTATCCAGGCTCTCTCCTTAATTGCGATCAGTCGCTGTTGACACTGGGGCGAGATTAGAGTTTCACTTTGTTACTGTCAGGGTAAGTGGAGCAGCAAATGGCTCTGTCCTGAATAGAAAACTAATTCCTGTATAATGATCAAACAGGGGAAAAGCAGCATCACACTCAGCACAATAGCAACATTTGGCTTCAAGATATCACAAACAGGGTGATGGAAAATTAAGTATCTTTTAGTGGACTTTCACAAAAGCAGTGGCAATTCGTTCCAATTTACTCTCTCATTATTGTTTGCCTGTTTACTCAAATAACACATCATAATTAAGGTCAAACGTTAATTGAAACGAGATGGTTATATTATTTACAACACAAGTGAGCTAAGCAGTGCTCAGGAAAGGACGGTTCAGATCCGTGCACTCACTCAGACCTTTTCATATGTCCATCCTTCAAAATTGACCTTCAGTATTTTGATACAGCAGAGAAAAGGGCCAGACAGGATTTTGCAGACATTCTTGTGCGCCTGCTGCTGCCAATGCTGGCCATTGATGGACAGGCCTCAATAGTAATGGTATATGTCAGAAATGAATAAATGAATGATGAGTGAATACATCTGCAATATATGCTGTATATTTAAATATCTCTATCATTTTTTTTTAATTAATTATCTTTACACATAATATCATTTATTTGTAGAAAGAGAGATATCAAGTGATGTTTGTTTATGTTATATCTGTTTAAGCAATACACAAAAGTGGGTAGTAATATTTTGTTTAAAGTAAACAAAACTCTTACTCAAGTAAGAGTACTGTAAGTGACAAAAGCTTTGTGTTGTCAGAATTAAATGATTTGAAAATGTGTTTCTTCCACTGACCCTGAAGATGACATGATTCAGTTTTTCATTTGTGGTCCATCCTATAAAATACCAGATTTTGTGGATGATTTAATTTCTGTTTTTTCTTAGCAACTCGATCAATTTCAAATTGATAATTAGATGTTACATGCAGATGTACATGTTTCATTGGTTCAGAATATGTTAAAATAATCCTGGATCTGGTTAGCGATGAATACAATATCGATAGCTCAACACTAACAAAGTCATATCCTCCTAAAAGGTGCACTATAACTTTTCTGGTAGAGGGATGAAATGTTCCACAGCATGTGTTACAATTAACTAACTCTAGGGAAACAAGCTAATGCCACCAGGTATTTTCTAACAATAAAAAACCTGTAACTGAATAAATGCTGGCGAGTTTCTTGCCACACTGACAATGCAGTGATATCCTCATGGTGACAAGCGGATGGTGAACCCTCTGAACCTCAACATAGTGCACCTTTATCAAAACACACCAAACAAACTTCTTAAAGATCAACCTCACATTGCATCACATCTTTATGCTTCTAGAAAGACAGTACAGGAAACAGGCTATTTTGAAGTGCGGTATTATGTGCCAATTCTGTCTTGTGCTTGTGTTTGAACGTCTTTTGAAGTGCTCTAAAGATAGCCCTCCCATCTGTTAAGGTGCTGCCACTGTGAGAAGAGACGACGCCTGCTATCTCCCACAAAATCGCCAATCCCCTCACCAAACATGTCCACTGACCCTCCATTCACACTCTCACAGCCCTCCATGGGACATCACAGCCCCGACCGCTGGTTAAGTGAAAATGAAACCTCTTTACTCTGCCAGGGCAGCCACCACATTTACTCTGCCAGCACTGATATGTGATATAAGGTGGTTTGGTCTCCTGCCCATCCAGAATAGAGCTGAAGCAAAATGGGAAATTGTTTTAGGTCGATGTGTTTCTCATAATGTCAAGTTGGCAAAAAGTCAGACAAAATGTTATGCATATTAAGTGCAGCAGTGTGACAAAGTAGTAAAGTCATACTAAAACCTTCACATATAAAAGCCAGTCCCTTAGTCCCCTTCCTCACTAATGTTGTACCAAGACAGAGAAACAGCCATCCATACTGTCACGGCCCTCCCCTGCCTGTTGTGGGAGGCTCCCCATGGCAGGCAGGGGCGGGAGAGTCAGATAAATAGTTTGTGCTTAGACTCACTTCTCTCTGCTCTCTTCCCCAGGTAATCCCGTGTGGGTTCTGTCTTCAACTTTGGTTCCAGTTACATTACACGTTGTACTTCTGTTTGTTATGGCATTCTTCATTGAGTGCCTGCGTGATGTCACGCAGGCACTATATGTTCTTGTATTTCACGTATTTTTTATTATTGAGTGTCTGCGAGATGTCTCGCAGACACTATATGTTCTAGTGTTTTTTATTATTATATTTTCCATTCGGCGCGTTTCAACTCCTTCATACTTTCATCGATTTCAACAAGTGATACCTCATTACGATCGCTTTCACTGTCTCATTATTGCTAATACTTTTGACATTTGTACTACTTGTACTTTTTACAGTATTTACCAAAGTACTTTTTCCCCATTGAAATGAATGGGGCATTGAACACAGTTCAGTTTTTCAACAGATTTTAACCCTTTCACACTTCCAAACACTTTCAACACATTCAGAATTCAACACATTAGTATTTAAACACATGTAGTACTTTTACACACATGCAGTACTTTTACACAACAAAGTACTTTTTCCACAAATTCAGCAATTTGACACAATTAAACTACTTGACACCATTTCACACTTCAACAAATTAATACTTACACACCTATTACTCTTACACACATGTAGTACTCTTACACACATGCAGTACTTTTACACAAAAAAGTACTTTTACATAAAAAAATACTTTTACACCAAAAATACTTTTAACACAAAAAATACTTTTAACACAAAAATTATTTTTACACCAAAAAATACTTTTACACAAAAAAGTACTTTTACACAACAAAGTACTTTTACAAAAAAGTACTTTTACAAAAAAGTACTTTTAACACAAAAAATACTTTTAACACAAAAAATACTTTTACACCAAAAAATACTTTTAACACAAAAAATACTTTAAACACAAAAAATACTTTTAACACAAAAAAATACTTTTAACACAAAAAATACTTTTAACACAAAAAATACTTTTAACACAAAAAGTACTTTTACACCAAAAAATACTTTTAACACAAAAAATACTTTTTACACAAAAAATTACTTTTACAAAAAAGTACTTTTTACACAAATTCAGCAATTTGACACAATTAAACTACTTGACACCATTTCACACTTCAACAAATTAATACTTACACACCTAGTACTCTTACACACATGTAGTACTCTTACACACATGCAGTACTTTTACACAAAAAAGTACTTTTACACCAAAAAATACTTTTAACACAAAAAATACTTTTAACACAAGAAATACTTTTAACACAAAAAATACTTTTCACACAAAAAATAATTTTACACAAAAAAAGTACTTTTACCCCAAAAAATACTTTTAACACAAAAAATACTTTTAACACAAAAAGTACTTTTAACACAAAAAAGTACTTTTACACAAAAAAGTACTTTTACACAAATTCGGCAATTTCACATAATTAAACAACTTCAACAACTTCACACTTCAACAAATTTGTACTTACACACATGTACACTTTCAGCAAGAATGCAGACACTCAAGCAATGGCTTCAGCCATTGCAAAATCTAGTTATATTTTCCATGATTTTCCATTCAGCCAGTTTCAACTCCTTAAAGCTTCAACCGATTTCAACATGTTACACCTCATTATGATCGCTTTCACAGTAGTACGTGTGCTATCACTTTGGAAAATTTGAAAAACTTGCACTTTTTACAGAATTTGCAAGAATTTGCAAAAGTATTAGTACTCCATTTAGCCAGTTTCAACTCCTTAACGCTTCAACCGATTTCAACATGTTATACCTCATTACGATCGCTTTCGCAGTAGTACGTGTGCTATTACTTTTGACATTTGAACAACTTGTACTTTTTGCAGAATTTTCAAAAGTCGTCATAAGGCGCTGGTACAGCTGGCAGCCCGGTGTAAACGCTCTCTCTTCTTTCTCACACTTATTGTGCTTTATCTCCTATATTTTGTAAATATAGTTAGTATATTTTTTCTATTTTACTGTACGATAGGGACACGCGCTGGAATAGTTTTTTAATTCAACTGTTTTTGACTTTTTTCGGCTGGATTTGAGCGTTTTTCGTTGCGTTCGTTGTGTTGTTGTGACGTGAGCTAGCTCCGAGCGAGCCCACCAGCCCCCCCCGCGCCCTCCGGCCGCGCTAAAGTACGGCGTGTCGTCGGTACACGTTTATATACACGTTTATATGAAAGAGGAACTTCACGAACGATCAGGACACGCACTGGAATCGCTTTAAATTAACTTGTTTTGACTTTATTCGGCTGGATTGAGTGTTTTCGTCGTGTCGTTGCGATGTGTTTTGGCTCTGAGTCCCCCGGCTCCGGCCCCGCCCCCCGGCCGGCGCCGTACCGCGTTTCCACAAAGGAGGAACTCATGAAACTGCGGAGAACAGTCGTCTTACCCGGAGATCGTCACGTTATCCCGTCGCAATACTGACCTAACCTAATACTGATGTGCAATTCTGTCGTATGTGCAATTACTGTGAAATTCATGTGCAATCTATGTGCTGTCGTGACACATATTCATGTGCAATTACTGTCGGGATCACATGCAATGGTATTTATTTATTTGTCTATGGGAGTTTTTATTTATTTATAGGAGATCTTCTACTGAAAGTGTTTTTCAGACTTCCTATAAGTGATCTGTTCTTCTGTATCTACCTCTGTATCTACCTGCGTTGCACCAATGAAATTTCCCCATGTGGGACAATAAAGGAAAATCTTACTTTTTCCCCATTTAAATGAATTCGGGCATTATGGGTGTCAGCAGAATTCTTTAGGCTTTATTCTTTAGGCTTTATTCTTTAGGCTTTATTCTTTAGAATTTTGTGACGGAGCCAGTCGAGCGAGAGAGAGAGCGAGAGAGAGGGGGGGAGAAGGAGAGGGGGAGGGAGAGAGAGAGGGAGAGGGAGGGAGGGAGAGACGCAGACACTCCAGCAATGGCTTCAGCCATTGCAGATTTTCTAGTTATGTTTGTTATGTTGTTAAAATAAATCATCTTAATCGATCCAAACGTTTGTAGCCATTTTTCCCACCATTTTGTGTGTGTTGTAGCACGCTGTTGAGCCAGGCTTGTTACAATACCACAACTACAAGTAAGTTTGGTCAAGTCTGGCTCATCATGATGTGCATGTTTTAGGTTAGAGTTACACTTCTTAGTTTGCTTTTTACACATCAAATGCGGAGATCTGCACATGCTCGTTTTGGTGAGACAACTTAACTTGACATGCACTCAACTTTGACCATCATTCTTAATTTCAAAATCATGATTTATCTTTTTGGCTGATTCAACGCCCAAAACCACAACAGTGATTACCTGTGCCTATATCTTAGCTTTTTGTAATCCAGTTGAGAGAAAAAAAAATTGCATAATTCCCTCCACAAATAAAACAAAAAACTAAATAGTCCATATTCATGCTAAAATGGGCCTTCGTCATCATCATGTTTGTTTTGCTTTATTTGGGCGCTTCCCCCTTTGGCTTCCACCCATACCACATTGCTGCCCTATGATTGGTCAACAGTGGGAGCCAGGGGCCAATGGATCGAGTTTGTGAATGCACAACTACTGCGAGAGTTCACCTTGTTGGCCAGGTTACAGTGCCTCCAATGCGCACGACAACACCATGTGTGTATAAACAGAACCGTTTACAACAGCACCATATTGGAGATCTTCAAAACGCGACAGGCCTCTGGAATCAGCTCCAGCTCAATAATCAGCAGCATATGTACATCAGTGCCAGAGACAACAGTGTGTTTGCCTTCAGCGGAGTGGGCATGTCTGACAGCACTCTCGCGGCTCATGTAAGTCGCGCCTCAGTTTTTTGGCAGCTTGGTGTGTCAGCGTCAGTCGGTCCGCTCTCACACATTCATCATTGAACACATCCTCAGTCCATCCATCACCGTCTGGTACGCCTAGGCCTCCCACCTGCATCTCCTAGGCAACTGTGTCACTCAGAGCCTTGATGGGGGCTACAGCACTACTGCATCACAGCACACACACCTGCAGAATGATCTGAGCGGGCCCTGACAAGTGGGACACACCAGGTTTCGAACTAATTGTGTCTGTCTGCTGCTGAAAGCTGCTAGGTGTTTTTCCCACCATTGACTAGGCCAGGCCAACAGCGAGCATCAAAAGTTAGTGTCTTTACTGTTTTCATAGAAATTGGGCCCACATTTTCTTTCATGCTTCACCTGCCTAATCCAGTCGTCCCACTGATCCTGTCCGTGTTTTCTCTCTGCGTCTCTGTTTTTTATTTGACAAAATGCGAATGAATACCAGCAGTTTAGATAAAGCTGTCAGCATTATTTGTTTCACAGATGAATTGAGTTGTGCATGGGGGTAATGTAAAACAGTGTGTCTGACCAGCCAGTCCCTACTACAATGTGTTCAAATGCAGAAGGATCTGGAATCGGACAAAAAATACTCTCTTAACATGTGGCCGCTAATTTGCAGCATGAAATCTCCTCTCGAATATCCTCGTAACATTCACAACAACATATAAAACTGAATGTACCTCAGATTTACAGAGTTTTAGGGCTTCATGTTATTTTAATCAAATTTTTATCTCGTAAGCTGCCATGTTTTTTTTGACACCAACGGACCACGCGTTTCTCTGATTGGTTATTCCGCCTGTCAATTACACCCTTTGGAAATCAAGGAGACAGGATATGATCGTGTTAAGTTCTGTTGAGATTAAATTTTGCCCTCCTGTTCGTTAAATAACTTTATTTTCAAATGTTTCCATCTTGGTTATGATACTTCCCCTTACCCTCGCAGAACTCAGTTTTAGCAGGATGGGATGTGTTGTTCCTAATAGGTTTATGTATGAAAACTTTTGTTTGCCTAATAAAAATTCAACCTCTTACTTTTTATTTATCCCAAAGGCACCATAAGCCATTTTGAAACATCAATTCTAGTTGACAATTTGTCACATTTGAATTAGATTTTTGAAAGTGAAAGAACTTTGAAATACAATAAGATAAAGTGAAATCCTCTAAGCATTAAAATTGTGTTTGCCCAGTGTTGAAAACAATGTGAAAAGTCTGCGGGGTATTTTTTTATCCATATAAATGAAATCAGCTTCACTTACATGTCCACAACTTGATTTGCAAAACTATTGCCAGTAAAATTGCAAAACAAAAAACAAAATACAATGATTGTCAGTCAGTTCAGAGGCTATTTAAATTCTTTGAACATGTCTACATGCATGGAATCAACCAAATCCATGCTGTAAATGGTGAAAATGGGCATAAGCCATCGAAGTGTGTTATAATGCTACGCGGGGGTTCTGCTGAGTGCATGGTCGATCCTCTGTCAGTAACTCTGGTGCAGGGGGGCCAGACAGCAGCAAGCACCGGGACCAAAGCTGCTAGTGGGAACACAGAAACCACTGCTCACAAGAACTTATGCCTGCGCTGTGACCTGCAGCAGCAATCTGTCACACACACCCATGTGCAATCAGCTACGCTCACACAACTTTAAGGTGAATAAGTGAACTTTTTTTGGCAAGGCGAGAGTTTTTTTAATAGGGAGTGTCTACAGAGCCGCGGCCTTTAACAGGAGGGTTAACGTCTCACCTGGTAGTGACAAAGTACAGTATCTTAGCTTTCACTCCCTCAGTTAAGTAACTCACAATAGGCTTGTGTTTTGACGTATCCGTTGCGACAGAGACCAGCATTGCTGTTGTGGTGTCCTCCTTCAGCAGCTCCATAGCATATGGGGCTATCACACTCCTAATTATGGCCTCAGCTTTGGTGCGGGTGCAGGTAAAACGCTGGTCATAACATTTCCGCAGCAATTCTGCCGTACAGTCCATGGAGCAAAAGCTGTGGTTGTGTCGCACAAGATTATTATATAAGCAGCACGTTTAAATTATTTATTGCCAACAGCAGCGGCTTGAAAATAAAACGGTTGACTGAGCTACTGTTCCCATCCTGTTCCCATCTCTTATGTTTGCTAGTCTTGACATGGGCTTGTATGTTGTGTTTTCCGCCGTGAGAAAGAGAAAACTCTTACAAAGTGTACAAAACGCAGCACATTCATTACCTGCTACGTGTCTGAGAAATGTGTTTTGCTCCAGGAGTTTTGTTAATCTTCATTCTCTTTTTAGCGTGTTAAAGAAGAATGCCTGTAGCTGACCCAAGTTATTACTTTACTTTTAGTTTGCAAACGTCTAACGTCAATGCCATGGGCCAATCAGCATTGAGATACAAACATATGGAGGACAGTTGAGAGTTTTAATTGGTTTATAGTACAAGGGCTACTATGGCAACTGTTGTGATTGACATGCACACTGACCAAAGAGGTCTAGTTTTAAGCACGGAGCACTATCAGTGCTTTGACTGCTTCTCTTTACCATTTGCGCCACAGCATTAGATTTTTTTCAGACCGGGACACGCCGGACAAAGCCTGTGCAAAACCGGGACAAACCACTGGTGTGAGAGATATGCACCGGGACTCCGGACGTAACTCGCACAATCGGGACTCCCCCGAGTAAATCTAGACTGTCGGGACTGTCCCAGATAAATTGGGACTGTCCCGGGTATATCTCACGATTTACAGAGAGAGGTTATCAGTTCAACCCCTGTCTGATCTCAAAGTCTGTATCAGTGATTAATGTGAGCATAGCTGCAGTGATCTTGTTGTTTATCTTGTTTACTCGATTTTCGTCTTTCAGATTTCAGTTACAAACTAAACATTTAGCAAAATTGTAGGATTTTATATTTGTTAGACAGTGGCAACCTTTTCACAAAGATGAAAATGCATTTTTGCCACTCAGAGCTAAAACTCAGAATGCTGGGTTGTCACCTGTATAACCTCTACAGACTTTATAGCTGCAAGTATCGATGCACGTATAAGAAAATATTTTATGATACTTTGAATTGTAGAAAAAAGATTCAGTTGTAGACATCTGGACTTCTGATGCTAATCAGGGACTCAGGGAGGAGGGAGCGAAAGTCAATTTACAATAGGATGTAGATAGCCCTTTACAGAGCTGTTACTAACAGCCCTGTAATGGCTGTTAGCATTGTTTAAAAGACAAAAGAATGATTTTGTTTTAAGTGAATCTTGTATGCAATCTATATAAAACAAAACAACAGTATTCATTAATTTGGGGAACATTGCACTTTTCGTTTTCTTTTGTTTCGTTAGTGAGTATAAGATCCTGTACTTGCAGCTCAGAAAAGGCAGGTTTCTTTGTTGTGTCTGAAAGAATGACGTACACGCAGTGAGCTCTTTTCCCGGGTCAGTGATTGTGGAGCTTTACTGTGTGTGACGCTTCGCTTTAGACTCAAACTAAATGTTGCCGCTCTCGGACACTCCAACCCCAGCAGTGCAATAACTCCTAGAATATTGACAGTCATTTCTCTTCATGAGCACATTCTATATCTCTTTTATTAAATGGGATTTTATTGATTGTGAGAGATTATTGTTGGACGGTTGGAGTTACACAGCGGGGGAAATAAAATAAAGTATGCAATAAACTACAATAGTGGTATACATTATTAGTACCGATGCCTTTCTGACTCATTTCTCAGATTTTTACGTGGCAATGTTTCATTTTTTATTTAAGGTTGATAAAGAATTAGTAAAATTCTATTGCAGTTATATTTTTAAATATATTCCATAAAGACCAATAGAACAAGATAAAGAACAACATTTCAGTTTGTCACATTAATTGCTGGTGTTTTTTGTGCTTGGACGGATTTTATCCATCACACCACAGATGTCACATTTTATAATTGTTGTCTCTGTGACAGTTTGTGTTCAAAGTGTTCAAATCAAAGTGGACGCTGTTGTTTGATTTAATGAATGCATGAATAAAACAAAATATATACATCTTGTCAGTGTGTTAAAAAAAAAGTTGTTTGGGCGAGCGTTTTTTAATTTGTTGTTTCACAGATTTTCCTTGGCATTTTTAAAAGGGGACGATGGAATAAAAATAAAAATAAAATTGTATTTTCCCATTATCAAATCACATTTCTACCATCCAAAAGTCGAGTTTAAGAGTTGAATGTAAGAATACAATTTTATTCTAAATAATTTTCTTGGATTCTTAGAATATAGGCCCAACTCCCACCTCTCTGCATTATCTACATACTTATAGTTATCAATGCAAGACATTGAAAATAACTCTTATTATACTGCGGTGTACAAAAAGGCTGTGGCTACAGAGCTGCGGCGTGGTCAAATAGCCCAGCAGTTTCAGGAGCCGCGGCACGGCCATATAGCCTCATGGCTAACCCTAACCTTAACCCTGACCCTAACCCTAACCTTAACCTTAACCTTAACCTTAACCTTAACCTTAACCTTAACCCTAACCCTAACCCTAACCCTAACCCTAACCCTAACCCTAACCCTAACCCTAACCTTAACCTTAACCTTAACCCTAACCCTAACCCTAACCCTAACCCTAACCCTGACCCTGACCCTGACCCTAACCCTGACCCTGACCCTATCCCGGCGCGGTCTAACCCGGCACGGTCAAATAGCCCAGCAGTTTCAGGAGCTGCGGCACAAAAAAGCCTAGCAATTTCGGCCGCACGTTGCGGCTCTGTAGACACTCCCCCTGTTAAATGCAGTGCAGCGCAGCCTTACTGCATTTGGGCAGAAGGAAAAGCTTGTTGGCTTTTGCGCAGACAACATCAACACACATTTTGGTGGAAAAGCCAGAAGAGGGCAAAACAATATGTTCCGCAAACATGATCAATCCTCCACCAACAGCCTGGTTGGAGTCGGATGTGCAGTGCACCCAATGCGGTGCAGTCTGCAGCTGACACGCTCCTTTGTGACATAAAAAACGTTGCTGTTAAGCTTTTTGGATATTTTCACATTTACACTGTCCGTACTGAGGAGCTCAAAGACCAGCAGAACTCACAGGCTTTCACTGGGGCCTGCACTTGAGTCCTTCTTCATCTGTATCCTGCACTTGAGTCCTTCTTCATCCCTCAAGAAAAAGCCCCTAACAAATATCAACTACTAAGCTTGGATGTGGTTCGTGCACAATGAGCTTGCACTTTTTAATGACACCATCAAAAAGATGGAGAAAGAGAAGAACTCAGCTGTCCAATCAGCACTGTATCGGTCCACTCTGCAGGAGAAGCTTTTGGAGAGGGAAACTGCCCTTTCCATGGGACTGGGGTAAATCCAAAATAGAATACTTTTTCTGTGTATACACTATATTCAATTATTAGGTTCTTATAATCTTTATGTCATGTTTTTATAATACCAAGGGTTCAGCAATTTTGTGTTAAATAATAGTTTATAAATACTATGTATTATTGTTATGTTATGTTTCTTAATGTGAAATGTTATTTTATTCAGGTAAAGAATCGTGTGGTGAACTTGCAAGAGCCCCGTCAAGTGGAGTTATTCAGGCAAGATGCCCTGAGCTTCTATGACTGCTGCATCTCATAGCGACAGAGTGCAGAGCTACATTCTGTGAGGTGAAGTGCCCCTCCTGGACACTGCAAGAACACATCCCTGAGGTATGTTTCCTCTAGCTGCCACAGATAGACATCACAGAACACAGCTACAAAGCCTGCAGATGAGCGCTGGGCTTGAATGTTAAAATATTTCAACCAAGGCTATGTTCCATACAAAAACATGAACATTATCTGCCAGTTTGCCATGTGTCTTCCTGGCACAAATGCCCCTGGAGAGCGCATTTTCTCAATTTTGAACAACACTTGGACTGATGAGAGAAACCGCATGGTACTGAACACTCTGAAGGAACTGCTCATTACACGTGAACTTTCATGATAGTTGATTAGAGTTCTATGCAAAAGGTTATTGAAAAGCCCAGATGACTATAATGGTATACTCCAGCTGAAAATACCAAAGTCAGAATAAGCTACTGTTCAATGTTTTAATTGCCATAGTTTTGATTATTAAAAAATAACTTTTGATTAAAATGTTAAAACTTCTTTTATGTTTTACTATTTTGTTGGCAAATAAAACGCAGATTCTATTTAAAATCAGTTGTCTTCTTTGGTGAAATTATAGCGTCCCAGTTTGGAGTCGCCAAACGTTTACATTGCATTACTGCCTATGACCACATGATGAGCAGAAAAGGCCCTGTACATGACTAATGGTTTATAGTAATAGAATTTCTCCCATAATATCAGCCTTTGTCTCAGCGTCTTTAATGTACAGTCCATGCATTTGAGCACATTACAGTAGACAGCTCTAAAACATGTGTTTATTGATTTTCACATCAAATGTCATTTTGCTAAATAAAAAAGGGAAATGGCTGTGTAGTTGACTCAAAGTGAGTTCAATTATAAATTACTTTATAGCTACATCAGTCTGACTTCAGTGCTGGTCAATAACCTATTATAGGCCTCTTCTACTTGACTGGAAATGCACAGATGCTCATGAGTCATTACTGGGTCACTGTTTAGGGGGTGTTTTCAGAATGTGTCTTTGTTCAAAGTGTATTAATAAATGGCCGTGGCTGCAGAGCCGCGGCGCGGTCAAGTAGCCCAGCAGTTTCAGGAGCCGCGCACCGCGGCTCTGTAGACACTCCCTTAATAAATAGCAGTTCTTTATTAACATAATAATAATTATATGTCGGATGGTTTTTGTAAAATAATTCTAAAAAACACACAGGATACATGAAAGGCAGTGTTGGGCCAATACAAAAGTTTCCATTCCAAATTTACCCTTTTCATTTAAGGGTAAATTTGGTAGATTTTAAGCCAGATGCCCATCCTGAATCAAGCAACTAGCTTTTTAACACAACACATTTTCTCATCCAAACACATTCTGTGCGAAAAAAAAATTACCAATCGAGGGCAGAATCATGATAATGAGAGTGTTGTGTGGAAGTGGGTAGTTTTCCCTGAACTAGTTTCTCCGCCCTGGCACAACAGAAGATGCTGAATAATTATAATCAGAGCCGTTTCTCCTAATTTGCCTTGTACAGCTTTATATTTGCCTTCTTCTCAATTGTCATGTAATGTAAGTGTATACAAGAAGCCACAAGCCATGCCAGTTCCCTTTTCCATAAACTGCAAAAATAAACATTACAATGTTTGATGTTCCTCATATCTTCTTGGGTAATGTCTGCCCATCAAAATCTTGCTGATATCCTACTTCACAGGCACAAGACATCTCATTTCACTGCTATCGCTATAAAATAAATTATTCCCTGTCTTTCCTAAACCCATGAAATGCAGTTAAACACTAACTAATGGGAAGACACAGCTAAGCTTTATGTTCCTGCACCGCACACATAAAACCCAACGCAATCTTTGTCTCAGTTGTGATCAAGGTTAACTCAAAGTATCTCAAAAACTCACACAGATGGGAGACAATGGCTCAAAGTACTTATTTGACTCTTTGGAGAGAAGTGACAGCGACACACACACACACACACAGACACAGACACACACACACACACACAGACACACACACACACACACACACACACAGACACACACACACACAGACACACACACACACACACACACACACAGACACACACACACACAGACACACACACACACACACACACATACACACACACACACACACACAGACACACACACACACACACACACACACAGACACAGACACAGACACACACACACACAGACACACACACACACACACACAGACACACACACACACACACACACAGACACACACACACACACAGACACAGACACAGACACACACACACACAGACACACACACACACACACACACACACAGACACACACACACACAGACACACACACACACACACACACACACAGACACACACACACACAGACACACACACACACACACACACATACACACACACACACACACACACACAGACACACACACACACACACACACAGACACACACACACACAGACACACACACACACACACACACACACATACACACACACAGACACACACACACACAACTATGTGTGTGCCTCTTTTGTGAACGTTTGTCAATTATAGATTCATTGACAGGTTAATCTGCTATATTCTTACATTACATGAAGGGTTTTATAAATGTATCATTAAGGAAACTGTCCAACTAGGAACTTATATTATCATTACTAAGTAGGCTCTCTGCACTGACAGTTTATTCCAATTATCTGTACCACTAGTACGTCGTTTTACTGAACCTCCAGTCTACAGCTCGCACAGACCTCTCTCTCTCAGTAGAAGTTTCAATCAACCATTGTTTCTCTCCTTTTGTTGTTTAATTAATCACTTATTAATGATCATGCAATTTCTTAATAACTAAAACATGACTTATTTTGTGATAGTTATTGCAAGTGTGTTGATTAGGTGTAATTACAATAATGATGCAATTATACTATTATTCATCCAATCACTGTGGAAACAGCTTCTCCCACACATCTGAAGCTGCAGGCCACGCACAGATCTCTACAACAGAATCTAATGTGCTGTCTTTCGGACCCTCACCGCCAGCAAGCAAAGACATCAGGATGCATTACAGCTTCGACTTTGCACAGTAGGTACTAATAATAGTGCAAATGCAGAATAGCAATTATAGAGCCATATACTTAATCAAATGTCATATGTATTAATCCAATCTCCTTTCTTTCTCTCTCTCTGTCTACTACAGATACACTTTCCGTCCAACCCTCTGCAGCCAGGGACAAGCTTCACCACACAATGGACATCCACTTCCTCATTGCTGGCCACACCAAATTCTCCCCTGATTGCGGCTTTGGACTTATCAAGCGAGCATACATGAAGACCAGGGTTGACGCTTTGGAAGACTTCGCTGAGGTTAGTTTATATTATTTGACTACTGTAATGTGTAAGCATTAGCCTGGCAAAACTTCAGTGCTGCTCTCTGTTCTGCTTAAGATTTGTTTCTTCTGTTCTCATTTTTTTTACATTGTCGCCCTTGTCATCAGGTAGTGGAAAACAGCTCTCACCTCAATATCCCACTTCTTCAGACGGCTTCCAAAGATCCAAGAGTTATCAGCACTTCAGGTATTTATATTGAAACTCTCACATTGTGTTAAAAAAAATAGTTAATGAGTGTTTTATGTGAAATAGTTAGCCATTTCTCAAATGTCCTGTTATTTATTTACAGCTTTGATGCCAAGAGCCGAGAGTCACAGCACAGAAGAGTGCACAGACGAAGAAGAGGATGAGGATGTGATCTCTGATGTAATTGGACTCTGGTGGTGTACATATCATATCTATTATCTCATATCTCATATATTCAAAGCCATGGACCCGTTGCAGTTCGTATACCTGGCCCTGGCATCTGTTTATAAGAGTTCTTTTATTAAGAGTGTTTTTTAAACTTCCTATAAGTTATCTGTCCTTTCCCCCTGTATCTACTGCGTTGTAACATTAAAGGCTATCTTATCTTATCTTATCTTTTGTTGTTTGTGTTGAATCATTCAGTGCACCATTGTTGGTGCACTGAATCACCTGTGAATTATGTTTATCGACAAATGCAATGAACCCTATTCTGATTCTGATTCTTTGATTCTATTCAGGGCCTTTTGTGATCCAAGTATTTCCATTTTAATATAGTAACTTGTAATTCTGATTCAAGTCCAGTTACCATCAATAACAACACTCCTCTTGAGTCTTCAGTGACAGCTGTAGGGGGAGGTGGTGTCAGTGTGACAGGGGGGAGGGCTTATCTCAATGAGATGCAAATGAGCCCCCCTGTGACTCTGGGCTCACTCCGGTGAGAAACTTTGAGCCCCGTTTTCTCAGTGAATGGGTTTGAGAGTTGTATACATTCAAATGACCACAACTTACTCAAATATGATCAGATCTACATGAGAGAGACATCATTGGAAAGCTTTGAATTCTCATAATAACTCAAAATGTCTCCGGGTAGACATGTAACTGGTTTAGCCACGGTCAGACACAAATGCCTGTGAAAAAAAGGGCTACATGTCAGAATGTGGCTTTTATCACTTTAACTAGTTCTATTATTCTATTGGGCCGTACAGATCGAACAAATTGTAATTATTACTGAAGTTTACTCAGTCTCAATTTAACATTTAAATTTCCAATTTTAATTGCCCAATGCTTCCTTTTATTTATTATTATTTATTGTCTTAACATTGTCATTGTTTTTGTCTATGAATAAGATATAAATCAGATTTTGGTGAACATAGGCAGTGTGCACACATTTTAGGACAATGGGCACATGAAGGTATTTGACGAAATTTGGGTGAAAACTATGGTGTTTCCAATCATCAATCTATTGAAAGAAATGAAAGTGCCAAAAAGGCTGAAAATAATCATATTTAAGGTCTGAGAGCAGAAAGTATTAGTTTAATTATCATCAGGCAAAATATGTGTCATAAATGATAGTTCACACACACATGTTTAGCTCATATCACAACACTTGCAGGTGCTTGGTGCCTGATCTAATTGGCATTTTGGCAGCAGTATCCAATGGGCAGCTTCAAATTTACACAAACAGTTGCCAACATGGAAGGCTATGGTGCCTATTGCAAAACACAGTTGGACTGGGTGAATTCTTGTAGTTTCTGAACATTTGCAGGAAAATATTCATAAGCTCTCCCTTAATGGATGAGTCCAGGAAATGACATGTAAGTGTGAAAGCATATAATCCACAAACTAGTCCGCAACTAAGGGGGATCGATAGAGACTGTCCGCAGAAGGTGAGGTTTTTATATATATATATATATATATATATATATATACTCTCTCACCTCACCCAAGGGGTGGTCCCCCTTTCAAGCTCAAGTCCTCTATCCCCCTCTATTTCTCCCTCTTCAAGTATCTTTGCTGTTAAATTTGCCTAGCTTTTCTGGACCGAGATGTCTGATGTTTTTTTTGGGATCTGCTCAAGCCATTCCTCCACTACGCGCACCACTGATACCTTCACGCTCCAGGCCTTCTCCAGCTCCTCTATGAAGCTTCGTACAGACCGGTGCGGCCGATTCGCGCCCGACGCAGAATTTGAGGCCTTATTGTTTCTCTAGTTTCTCATGTTCCTTTTTCCGGATGTTACCATCCCATGGCACTACAATGTCCACCACCACGGCTCATTATATCATATCTATATCTATATCAGAATTTGGTCTGCCAAAACAACTATAATATGTGGTACAATGATCACTAAAAGGTGTCCCATGTGGCTTCTTACAGTCAGTTCTGAAACAAAGATAGAAGGTTTTCTTTGCAGCATGATAAATTGCTGCTATGTTTATGTGATGGAAATTGTTTTAGTATTTGAATTCGGTAGTCTTAATTTCAATGAAATAATAGAGGGACTGTATACAAACAACTGGCTACAGATGCCTCAAACTTTACACCAGTTTTGATAAATAAACTCATCATATTTGAATGCATAAACACGAGCAGAACAGTACCATAGAGATTTAAAATTAATTTGACTTTCAATCAAGATTCAATTAATTGAATTTGTCCATGATCAACTTGGGTCCCATTAAATTGAATGTTCTCCTGACAATTCTCTGTCAGTAAAAACCTGGGTTTTGTTCAGACAATGTAGTAATACATTTTGTTAAAAGGTGCTATTTAAAAATGTGTTGCATTTGTTTTTATTATGCCAAATTGTGATTGATCAATAAGAGATTAAAAAAAAAAAAAAAATTACCCTTATCGCTCAGCTGTAGCTGTAAGTTTTTCATGCCCTCCCCATGACATCCTCTGATTTGAAATACACAAGTCCTCTGATTGCGGCAGCCTTCTGACACCAGCTTTCAATCAGAGCCTTGGAGAGCAATCCACACAAGCAGCTGCCTGTCATTGGTTCTCTCACCACTGTTTGGAGCCTGATTCTAAGGAGCTCTCTGTGACCAATCAAGTTCACCCTCCAAGGCCACATATTGTGAAAGAAACAGACATCTCCTTTGGATGGCACGGCAAGTGACTCAAAACAACCTTTTGTTTGGAGAGCAGACACGGTTTAATATGGGTCATAAATGGAGACGTTTGTACACTTCTTGATCAGACTCTAGCCCCAAGTCAGTGGTGCCAGAGTTGTTATGTTAATCTGCTCAGTTAATTAGCTAAGGAGGTATTTGAAGCGATTCAGCAACTTCAATGTTAATGGAAAAACATGGACATGAGAGAGGAAATGATGTTTTGCATGTGGAGGCTGACCATTTTCCCCTCCTCATTTTTTCAGACTGATTTTTACAATGAACATGGACTTGTGCTATGGCAATGGCAAAAATAAATGTTGGGGTTAGGGTTAGATGTTAAGTTATAATTGAAGTGCATTGAACTGAATTGAAGCACTACACTGGTATATAATGAACTTGCGTGTATAGAAGTATATATGTTAGTATATGTTATTAATTCATTAACAGCAGTGAGTTTGACAAGTCTGACAGATTATTTATGATTGCACCACCACAAAATCATTAATTAATTAATTAATCAATCAATTAAATAGATATGTTTAATGTTATTTTAAATGTTTCTTTTAATTATTTATTGACACATTTAATTCATTGTACATTATATCAATTAATTGTGCTTTCATCTAATTCAGTGTACTTTGACTTAATTAATGAATTAATTAATTGTGCAATTTGTATTATATGATGACATATAATTAATTATATATTGAGTATTCAAGCATTTATAGCCTTTGTAAGAAATAATTTATTTGTCACTACTTCCTATTTACCTTTAATTTCATTCACTTTTCCAACACTTTCCCCAGCAGCACACAGCACTCACTGTACAAATGTGGACAAAGAACTGAGTGAATGGAACACATCTACCTTCTGATTATTATTCTGTGCAAATGGATTTATTTCTGATCCAAACCTTAGTTGTTCATTCAGAGGCGAAGGGACTTCTCGCATGGTAAGCCAAATGAATAATTTATACCCTAAACTCACATTATTGACTTGAGCCTGGAGTGGTACATGAAAAAAACTGTCTAATTACAACACATCCTGATTCTATATGTATATTTCAGTGATTCATCTACATTCATCCACATTTTATTAATTATCAACACCCAAAAACAACTTCACTGAGAGCCATAGTATTCTCTAGTTTGTGAAACAAGACAATTTTAAGGCATCTTCTGCCTCGCATATTCCTGAGATATTGACAAGTCTGTGCAAGCTGAACGGGAGATTTCATTGTCTATGTGTTAATTACTTTTGAAATTGTGAGTGGAAGTGTGATGATGGAGAGATGGTTAGGAATATGCCACGTCTCGTTGAGAGGGGTAGAAACTGGATTTCATGGGAGACGCTCAGAGCTCGAGACTTCCAATTTCAATGACTTGCTGTGACCAATAGTATTTTCTTCAGCTGTTGCAATTCTCAGGCTCATTCTCAAGGCCAGACAGGCTATCTAAAGACGTGCCAATAAAATGTCTTTAGCCAGTGGGAAAGTGCGGTAAACTGTCAATTGGTTTCACCTTATCTACCTTAAACATGCCTCTGCTGACTCCATGCTTCTCACACCAATTTTTCCTTTATGGACATTTACATTGTTCTCTAATTCGGTCTAATACCTCCATGCAACATACAAATTACAATGCAAAATCACCCACACTATATTAAAAGTCTGGCTAAAACAATATTTAATAGAAATATTTCAGTCCGTAAAATGAAAGCTTAGTCTCCTCACACACACCTCTTCCCATCGCTCATTCCCTTCCTCATGTGTCTCCTTCGCCCTCCCCTTTTCTACTTTTTATTCCTTCTATCTTTAGGTAGGAAGGGAAACAAGATTGAATATCCCTTTGTCTAATATCACTTTGTGTACCATGATCCTCATTTTCATACATTATAAATTAACATAATTGTACTCTTAGATTGTGGTTCTGGTAAAACCCTATTAAATTTTGGGAATATAACAATAAGTAAAATATTGTGATAATGCATCATCAAAAGTCTCAATAATATAATGGGTTGTTATATCGAATCACAGGCTTCTTCGCTTAATGCATTGTTTAGTTGCAGCAACAGCTAAAAACAACAACAACAACAACAAACAGATTAAACTACATAGACCATGAGCCTTTGCTCCATTTCAGTCCAGGCACTTCAATCTTAAGTCTTTGGAGTATGACTGAAGTAGTGATTCACACAAAGGCTTGTCAGGGAATTTTAAAAGGAAGATATAATTTCCACTCCTCTTTATAACATCAAAATATCATATAATATCCAGTGACGCGCTTTCAGGGGAGGCAGTGCCTCACCTGTCAATCTTGGGGGGAAATAAATAAATTATAAAATATAAAAAAATATTTATTTGTCATCTGGTATGTATTATAAACCCCCTTTCCGTTTGAATCCAATATCAAACAATTATTTTTTCAAATAATGTCAAAATGTTCAGATGTTTGCCATTCAGATACAGGGAGGAGGCAGCACCTGCTCTGCCTCTGGAGCGCACACATACTCCTCACAAACTGAGCTGGTGCAATGCAAATGATGTATCGCTCTCTCCTTCTGTTTATAACAAATAAAACACCGGGACGATGTGCTCTGTGCTTCCATATTCTAGATAATGTATGAAATGTATTTCTGAAACATGTTTTAGGCTCGCAGATTCATTATAAAACCGCAGTAAAAGTTCACCCAGCGAGGCATCTGTCCGTGTGCCTCATGGAAGAGCCCGGCCATGTGTGGACAGGTGCGCTATCTTCTTCGCTATTATTTTGTATGTAGAATTTGGACAATATGGACGATTACATTTCCAAGTTAAAACCTTTCCCAAATCTGGATTTTCAATCAAAGCTAGAGGTTATAACTAAAGGAAAACCTACACCGGAGTTGAACCGGTTGCTTCAGACGGATTGATATCTCTAAAAACACAAGTTGTACTACACATAGCGTAGTGGTTAGAGACACGGCCTGGGGTTTAAGAGATCCTGGGGTAGAAAATGATTTTGTGTTCAAACTTTTTAGACTTAGATTGCTCAGTCTAATTTGTTCTGGGATGAGTTATGTCAGTCAGAGATGAACTGAGGCAATGGTTCTTTAACATTTTTGATAACAGCAGTGATCAGATTAAAGTCAGGTTTGATCATTTTGATGAGCTAGCTTTCGTTTAAACTTAGCGTTTAAACTTTAGTGGATTGCACAAAATTTTGGGAAATGTGCCAACATTTTGACACAAAACTGCAGAGCCTGTCAAAATATGCAAAGGTTTTTTGACTTTGTGAGACTAAGGGCGGATCTAGTGGGACTGTATAGCACACAAACTGTGAGGAATAAATGCAAGTCTTCTCCTTTTTTTGGTCCAGAACGACCTGTTTAAGCTCTTTTGGGTTCATTTGCGTTTGTAAATCTGACTCTGAAAGAGTCGTGCCTCACTAGCCCTGAACCTCACCGCACGTCACTGATAATATCATACCATAAAATTAATAATGTGATAATATCAATGTCTGTCTGAGAAGAGGCCATCGTACGGTGGCTGTAGAGGCAAAATAATGTGCGTCATGACAGATAAAAAACATACAACAGAAGGAGACAATGATTTACAGGAACAGGATCAAAAACTTAAGCGGAATGACCAAATCTACATGAACATCCTCAAACCGCCTCTCAGGAATCAGGAAAGGGTCCAGGGGAGCTTTGGTGTGGCACTGCACCTTAGTGCGCTGGCAAGCAACACACGTAGTGGCCCAAGTTTTAACATCCTTTCAGAGGCCAGGCCACACAAACTTTGCAGACATATCGCAGACAAAGGTTACTTTTCATAAAAGTGGTGCACTTTCATGAAAAGTAACATTGTCCAAACCCAAACAAGACTAAGCTGTACACAATGTTTGAATTTCTGTGTCCATAAGCTGGTCTGCAGCCATAGCGGCATCATCCAGTCCCAAATGCACAGCCCCAACTCGAGCTCGAGAGAGACCACCAAATTATTTTTAAGTGTTAGGTGTTCGTAGTGAGTTCGGAAATGGCGGAAAGCTGCTGCTGTTGCCGTGCCGACCATGGTTCAAAAACTTTGGACATGGCAAATGTCAGAGGCAACCTTTCCGCTCGTTTATAATGGAGTTTTGAAGACACCCAGGGTATTCGGATGCTAATCAGGTACTCAGTGAGGAGAGAGTGAGCCAGGATACAATAGGAGGCTTATAGCCCTCAAACCCACCACTCAATCCCATCCTGTCAGTTCTGTCATCGTCCTGTCCCACTATCTGTCTGCTTGTCTGTCTGTCTATCTATTTGTCTGTTTATCTGTCTGTCTTTCCGTCGCACTCGTCTATCTGTTTCATGTGGTTACTACAACTGAATCTTTTTCTACAATGGGAAAGTATATACATCTCAGTGGAAAACCACATAATTACATGTTTGGAGGGAATTCTGTTGGAAAAGTGTGTCTAATTTCTTTATAACCCCATGTCAAAGTGCCCATTACTCACAGGGAAATCCAGAATGTTGGAGAGGATGTGGCAGCCAGGAGGCAAACCACTATCATGTGTTTTTGGATTGTCCTGTTGTTCACAAATATTGGACTGAGATTAGCAATGCCTTACAGACAATTTATGACATCACCATCCCACTGGATTTCAAGTCTATGTATTTTGCCATGAACACAATTGGCAGCTATCTTTGGAGCATCTTTCTGGCTGCAGTGAAAATGGCACTGGCAAAAAAATAGAAAAACTGGTTCTCCAACCTGAGTCTGAGTCTGTCTGAAGGAGTCGGATCTCTCCTTCACTGTGGAACTCCTCCAGGTTTTTACTTTTTTCCAAGGAGGTTTTGTGAGGAGATGGGAGCTTGGACATGGGATGCTGGGAAATGGCCAAGTCCCTATGAACATTGTTTAAACATCTGTTTTTCACTGTCACCCTCCGAGGCAACTGCTGTTGTGATTGAATTTAATTGAATTGAATTATACAAAATGCATTGACAATCAAGGATTAACATTATACTGGACATTCATAAAATGGAAAAGATTACATTTGAACTTGAATATGGACATATTTGACAGACTCTGGACTAAATGGGATGTTTACTGTGCCATGATTTTTCGCTTATTTTTTTTTAATTTATGGCTGTTATTGGATGTTTGCTTATTTTTTGTTGTTTTATTTTTTCTGTGTTTTGTTTTGTTATATTTTTTTTTAAAATAAAAACATTGAATCTTTTTTTTTTATTTAAAAAAGTAAATGTTTAAACATTAAATTAGTAGTATTGATTTGTTAATTTCAATAATAACTCCTTAAAAGTCCTGTTTCTCAAAGAGTAAAGGATTCTTCCTAAAGTATCAGTTTTGTAAAACAGAAGTGACTGAATAAATGTATTGTTTAAATAGTTTTATTTATTTATTAAATGTATTCAATAGCTAACACAAAATAACCTCTCATCCCTTTCAGGCGGTCTCAAAGTACTTTGTCCTTTCAGTCCTGTTAAAAATGTAGTGGAATAGAAAGTACAGATACATGTTAAGTAAAAGCAACATGTACAAAAGAACATTTGACAGGTTGTCATGTTTGTAATTAGTTGGTGGTAAATATTTATTGTAGTAGAAGAACATTTGATGGCTCTCGCCTCCTGCGCAACCGCCTTCCCGCCTGTCCATGTTTTCTGCTGTGTTTTGCGGCATACCAAACGAAGCTCAGTAATTCACCGTTGATGATTGCGTAGTTTGCGATTCAAATAATAGTTTGTCCTGACAAATTGCAAGATTGTGCTGAACGCAGACCTGAGCAGGGAGAAAGCGAGAGAGCCTCGCTGACCTGTGACTTTTCATTTATGTTCAGGGGGTCAAAAATACCCGAGTTGTGGCAGAAAGAATAAAGTCTAAAGAATTAAAGCCTAAAGAATAAAGTCTAAAGAATAATAATTCTAATGCGGCACAAGAGGAAATGTCCCATCAAAATTAAAGCGGAAGAGGAAGTGAAGGCATTCATTGCGCCTCTGCTGGCCAATGTGAAAATACACAATATCTGCAATGCACTTTTTTCATGGCGTCTCGAGGAGAATATAACCCATGAGTTTCAAACAAATCAGACAATGTTGAGTTTTTCACACGATGGGTAGGGGGCGCTGTAGAGTAAATTTGTTACATGGGTATTTATTTCCAATCAGACCATAAAAATGCATTAGTGAGTGAAATATGAGCTCCGCAGATCAATTCCAATAGGGGTGACTTGTCCTTGAAAAAACTGAAAATTAAGCCTTTTTTGAGGCTGTGTTATGCGGAGACCGTAAAGAATATCAACATTAGTTTTAATATTTATTAAATTTCAATGTCTTTAGATGCAAAAGGTGTTGTTTTGAGCTCGATCGGACAAAAAAACCAAGGACAAGTACGATTTTGAAAAAAAAAAAGTCAAGCGTGGCGGTGCCACTTTGATTCGACATGGCTGACTTCCTGTTTATCATAGAGCGATGCTGCCAGGTGTGTTTTACTGGTCAAAGGTCAGAGGTCAAAGGTAGCTCTATCACTGTCCCAAGTCTCATGTGCCTAGGCCAAAGATTAAGAGTTTCATGTTTTTTATTTTTTGAACTAGTCGCCACTGTTGCAACGGGCGTTCTCGTAACCTCCATTTTATTGGAGTTCGGGCCGAGCCGATCGCGTCTATGCCCCCATGTGGGACATTCATCAATGTTCAGGGGGTCAAAAATGCCCGAGTTGTGACAAAATTTTACCACGCAAAACTATAATAAGAAACCAGGCAAGAACAATGTTTCGATCCTTTCCATTCTGGAAGGCTCGAGCCAATAAAAACAAAATGGCATTAGAGTAGAGTTGAGTTCTATGGAATGAAATGGAATAATTTAACAAAATAAAATATTTTTTCCCTTATTAACAATATCATTGCTAAGTAACGATGTGGAATCCACAATCTACCTATTCATGGGTCTGTAGTTACATCACACACTACTGCTATCTTGAGGAAGAAAGCCGCATGCTCACTGTGGGATCTGCCCCAAAGACCCTGTTTGTCGCCAGGGGGACGAGTTGACTTCCAGATCACCTGTTTCAGGTGATTTGCAGTAGGCTAATGCTAGTTTATTACAGTGATTATGCAAACAAGATCAACTAATTCAAGTCACTATTTTAAAGGTATATAGGAGCTGGACAGAAATTGCAGTAGCAACACATGTTACACAAGTTGTAAAAATAGTCTCAAATTAGCTTGACAACATACAAAGACACATTTAATAATACTGATGAGCGGTTTAAAAGTCATAGAAGACACAGATCTCTCGCTCGCCTCTTTGGCTCACATACAGCATCACCGGAGGCTGGTCTGGTGGGCAGGGCCTACACAGAGTAGGACATAAAACCTGAGTTCCCAGACTCGATTCGCAGATTCAGAATGACTCTTGGATGAGAGTCGAAACGTATTGTTTTTCTAAAAACAGACTTCATCAAGGCATATGAATCAGAAATGTATATGCCTTGGTAATTATATATATATATATATATATATATATATATATATATATATATATATATATATATATATATATATATATATATATATATATAAGCGAACAACAACAAAACTAAACTTACTTGTTGCTCTATTAAATGCTATTAAAGAGTGGACATCAAAATAGAGATAAAAAGTACATTAAAGCAAACAAGTCAAATCTTCGACTTCTCTTGGAATCCCGGCTTCCCGAAGATCAAGTGAACGTGTCACATCTGCTGCTCATCTCCAAGTACATTTATATATGTCACCAAAATAGTTTAACTGACTAAAAAAAGGCATCTATCATCAAAAGGCTTATATCATCATCACCACTTCATTTTAGTGAAATGTTTTGTCAAATGCACCATAAGTACAGTTACCTCTTGCACCATTCATATTGGCATATTCTGCCTGGGTCAAGAGCCATATGGAGACCACTGCACAAACCGTAGGTTGGATCCCTGGACAGTGGTCTCTGCCAAGTGCCTCTTGATCAGTAGGTTTAGTCAGGCAAGCACGTTTATATGCTGTGACTCGCCCAGTGTGGATAAATGATTAAAACACTGTGATGGGCAGCTCTCTATACGAGGTCACAGAGGGGTCTGACATGGAGGAGAAGGAGCAGGGAGAACATGGATAATTAGCACTGATAGACAGTAGTTAATGCGGACTGAATATCAAATGTAGGCTAACTTCAAGTCAAAGCGACACTGTTACTAGATGAGCCTTCTCTATTGAGACAGTTCATATTATGGGAGTCATATAAGATATATAATACACACAAATTAAATACATCTAATATTACTTGAGCAGTTGTGAAACCTTTTTGGTCCATATCAGCAAAAAAATCTCTCACACTTTTTTTTCCTTCTAAACGATAGGGTTCAAAAGTATTGACTTTGCTCTTTATTTCTGTCAAATTTCATAATTTAGCCTTGGAAAATTTCGACGGCAAGAATTTATTAGTGCTGCAAAATGGCGGTTTTGATTATTTAAAAAAAAATGTGTGTGACTCACCTTCCTTCTGTGTGATGCACAAAATAATATGGTGACAAAATATATACAGATGTGTTAGGCTCCTCACTGCTATGCTGCATGAGTGATTAATAGAAGCTAATTACGCAACCTAAGTACCCTTTCAATCTTGCCCCCATTGACCTCCTCTGCATTGTCTCTTGATATCTCCACCTTGACTGTACCTGTTCCTGTTTTTCAAAATGCCTCTCAAAAGGCAGCGCCAAATCACAGGAAAAAAGAGCCATTTGTTCTTTCAAAAATTTTTGGAATTTATTTCAGATCCAACTTGGATGGGGCACTTTATTAGCAGAACGAAGTGTTGGAGGAAGTAGAGATTTTCATAAGCCCATTAGTGCGTACACAATAGATCATTGGGGTCGGCCGGAGCAATTACCATGTTACAAGTGGAGAAGTCAGATTATGAAGAATATGCTAATTAACAATGGCTTTCGAGCATCACACACTTAATAAAACACACTTTTGAGTTAGTTACACATTCATTACTTTGTGGATTGAGGTGTTCCAGTTTATATAATTTGCTTAAACAAGCAGCATTAAGCAGAGGTGGGTAATTATTTACAATTATTCCTGTTAACTTCTTAATTACTTCTTCTTAATTATATTTGGAATACAGTTGCTCACTACCTGTGTTTTCCACTCTGTTGACAATTGTTTGTTTATTACCTTCAATAATCTTCTGTTTGAGTGGGAGAGTGTAACATGATTTGATCTGGTCGTCAAGTGAATGATTGGTGTGGGTGGTCCAGAAAACCGGTCCTTCAAGAGGTAACACACTGATCACTGGATAAACAGCTTAATTTGTGAGAAGTAGCCCCCGTCCACACTGGCACTAATGACCAGGAAATTAATCCATGACTGGTTTTGTAGTGAATGTTGTTTGTTTAGAGATTGTAGGTAATTGATGTTTGATGTAATAGCAGATGGGGTTTTAAGAGTGGGCTCACACAAGAGATTTAGACTTGTTTGTAATACACTGTGAGAGTCTTTTTGGTTTGTTCATGACAAGAGAATCTGTATGGGAAGACATTAACAATTCATGAGGAGCGAGCCAAGGTTAAAGAGTTCTTACCAGTGGATAGTAGCTTCATAAGTTAAAGCTGTTTTGTTGGAGACTTTGGGGGTTCACTTGAGCATATCACAGTGCTACCCAAATTGACTTCATGACTATCAAGACCATCTATTTATATCTTGATATTGTGGTTCTTGTTCAGAGCATACAGCTACAGCATTGTGTTTTTAAACATGTGATAAAGAGCAAGGGTGTTTGATCAGTGATCATATTTAAACATAGTTTAATTTAGATACACTTGGTTTTCCTCTAATGAACCTGATCTGATAAAAGACTGTAATGACATTATCACATGCAACCATCAGATCTTCAACTTTGACCTCAATTCCTCCAGACAAGACTCATATGAATACCATGGTATCGAAGCTTTAATTCTAATATCTGGCTTTAAGCCATTTTGTGCTCACGTATATCATACGGGACAGAAGCTCTGATAAACACATAAAAGACACCAAGAGCAAATGGAGCAATGCTAAGCCTATTCCGTTGCAAACACTGATAGTCATGGTCTATTTTAACCAGACTAAGGCGAGCTGATAATGTCACTGCTACATGCTCCCTTCTTATATTCAAGCCATGGGAGGTGAGAAAAGCTGATTGTGAGGTTCAAAGTGAGACTTTATCCACAAAAAGAGGCAGATGTGAAACACGAAGAACGGAACAATGGGATGTTAGTTAGGTGTGAAAAGTGGAATGAACCTGAAATGATGAAAGGGCTAATTATTTAGTAGAGTCAAACGCAACATTAATATTCTACAGAATGTCAGCAGAAGCAAAGAAGGGAAAACAGCTGTTGGCCATGCTACTTTAATCAACTCAAAAAGTGTCTTGGATGGAAACGTTTTGGCCCTTTTCACAGAACTTTACCTCATTTTCATATTTTTGCAATGCGAGGCAGCCTAATTAAATATGTTGAGTTTTGGATGCCTGCATTTACTTTGAGCCTATACCCAAAGCCTTCCTTGGTACAAGAATTTCAGATGTTCTTTTCTGGTGAGTCATTGTGATTTTAATTTTTTTTTAAAAAGGACAGAATAAATGGGGTTTGCATAAGAATGTTTCTGTCCCACAGTATTATGGGAGATTTCAAGAGGAAATGTTTTTGGACTTACGGTAACCTGTAGAAGTCATAGTGTTATTCAGAGGTGCAATTTCATGTAATTTCTAATGGGCTGCTTGGCACTCCATTTTGTGGTTGAAGCTATTATGTAGTTACACTATCTTTAGTGAGAGATGCCTTCAAAATGAGAAAAGAGATGCCGGAAATATATCTTGCAGGATGTAAACTGTTGATGTCAAAATCTGGAGACAATTTCATCATAAAAAAGCTAGGGGATCTAATATTACATACATGTTTATTCATTGTTTATGATTGAAATGTTTTTCACTCAGAGCAACACGATGACCCAGAAATGTAATTATGCATTTTATAATATAAGTCCTCTACAATAGGCCAGGGAGCTGGAGGATTGTGTGCAGCACCTTTGCGTTCCTATCACAGCAGCTTTCTGGATTGAGATGATGTTTTTCCAGGGATCTGTTGTAGCCACTCCTCCACTTTGGGGGTCACTGCCCTGAGTGTTCCGATGACCGCGGACAACCCTTTTGGCTTCACCCTCCCCGTCCTCTCCAGCTCCTCTCTGAGCCCTTGGTATTCCTCCAGTTTCTCATGTTCCTTTTTCCTTATGTTTACCAGCACTTGGTATTGCCATGTCAACCACAACGACTTTCCTCTGCTGTTCATCCACCACCACAATGTCTGGTTGGTTTGCCATCACCATCACCAACACTGTTAACCCTGTGACTAGCTGACCCCTGTCCGGGGTGTACCCTGCCAAAGATCTAAAGTCACTGGGATAGTCTCCAGTCACCCGTGACCCCTGACGAGAACAAGCGGTAGAAAATGAATGAATTGTCAACATAACAGTGATGTTATAGCAGATATTCTTGCATTTAGGCATGTCTGATTGAAACAGAATTCAGAATTGATCGCTACACAAACACATAGAGCTGTCTGAGAGTGAGTCACATTATTAGATTCATACAATCTGATAGCCATTTTGTTTTTGATTGATATTTTCCATTCTGGCCTGAAATCGATGGTCATGCCCCATGGATACAATTGTCAAAGCTCCAGAAAAAAGACATGTTTTATGATCATTCATAGAAGTCAAGCGGCAATATTTGTGTTGTAAATTGTCAGCATACAAACAAAGTATACAAGGTATAGTTTTTTTATATAGTGTATAGTTTATTTTAACTTTGTGTGTGCTACACATTGTTATTTAGACAAAGTGTTCGGCTGTCTTTCATGGAAAGCTGTCAGTGAATTTGAAAGCTTTCAGTCAGATATGACTCGTATTCTGTGTTATCTAATCTTTTCCCTGTGTATTTTGGAGAGATTTGGCAGTGAAGTGAACCATAAGCTAATCGCCCTACTCTGATTCTTCCAGCCCCATCTCCACAGAGGCTCACTGAAGCTGTGGCAGCGAGAGCATATACCCACCAAAGGCTTGAATGTACAGTAATGAGATTAGCCCCTACACTACACAGGAACAAGCAATTTATGAGGCAGAGTGGGAGTGACGGTGTTAAATATCGTCTTTGTGTGCCTCATGCTACTGCTGAGCGCAGCTTCAGTCTGGTCTCTAGCATGTGAGTGTAATATACATGATTGGGAACACATCGTGGAACAAGCTTATGTAGAAACCATAGACTTTTATAAATACAAGTGTACAGAGCTAAAGAATTGTGTGTGCGTGTGAAGTGAGAATGGGCTTACTTTTTTTTTTTTAAATGCTCTATGATGATTTTGACATTGTCTTTGTAAATCAAGATGAACTATAATAGCTGACCGATCAAGTACCTCCTTTCTCCGAGGTACACTTCAGCTCACGTTAGCAACAGATCTAATTGACAGCTAGCACGGCTCGTTTCTAAGCGACTTCCCAGTAGACACCAGCAGTATGGGGCGGGACAGGGCGTGTACATTCTACAACCTCGCTCTTGATTTGCCCTGTGGTTTGGATTTCCAAATTTGGAACTGGGTTCTACATTGCAACACATTTTTTGTTTTATCTCTATAAGATCCACAAAATCACAACTTTTTTATTGGACTGTTGTGGTGAAGGAACTGAGTTGAAAGTCTAAATTAGAACTAGGGTCAGGGTTAGGCTTAAATCTCACAGAACTAGTCCAAACCAGGTCTAAAAAGCACTAAATAATGACTAAACTAGGACTAAAAATAATAAAAATAAATGTCATTAGAACATTTGGTTCAAATTATATTTAAAGCAGAGTAGCCTTGAGCAGACTACCACAAACAGAGCTATCTTTTCCATTTAGTGCACTACAGTGTGCACATAAGAACAAACGCAGCTTGGTCACTAGGCCACATGCAGTATCATGCATGTTTTTGGTGTTCTCTGACCCGCAGCAGCCGCCCCACGCCACGGCAACTATTTCTGTATCTATTGAAAATAACAATGACAATCGAGTCCTTCTTTTGCCTCCACATTAGCAGGAAGCAACGTGAAGAAAAAAAAAAAAAACATAAATAAATATTATCATGGGAAACTTGGTGGGCCAGACTACAAAGTGGGCTTCCTATTGGAGACCTAGGGTGTAGATGATGGAGAACTGTTTCAAAATTCAAACTATTTTCCAGTGTTGCAAGGATCAAGTTGAATTAATTTCTTCACTACATGGTGGAATTGTTCAGTCAAAAAGACATGAATTATGCCAGAAGAATGGACTTTGATTGATTTGATTGAAATGGCTTTGTGGTTCAAATCTTTAATATGTTACGCATACATTTAAAAAAAAAAAGCTGCCAGTAATGTAATCCATTTCTGAAATGAGATTATGACCAGTGACATTTCAACAGAACCTACTCGCAACTCTTCTTCCACGATATTAAACAAGTCGTAAATTTGATTTAACTTCTAAGTGGAACAAGTCTAAGCAATGTGAGTATTTCTTGCAAATGTTCCCGACTTGAGCTAAATCTGTGGCAGTCAAAATACCCGGGGGGCTTGAGTGCACCACAGTGAGGCCTTGAGGGACCGCTGCTATCCCTACTGAGGCCGTAATAAACATACAGGCTGCACAGCACTCTCAAATTCACTCTGATCCTCCCTCTCTCTGGTAGTTGCACTGACATATCACACCATTGTTTGTCACTGTCATATTTTCCGAGTCTCAGCTTAAGGGAGCATCAATGTGCAGTCGGCTCTCATGCATTTTTCATGAATACCCACCGGAATTCTGTGGAGCGACTGCGTTCTGTTCGCTCGGTGATACGTGGACCGTGAAAGAAAATTGCATTGCCCCCATCATAAAGGCCACATTGGAGGAATATGCAAGATAGAGGATGAACCTTTCAATGTAGACCAAACTACTAATTTGAATAACTACAGAAAAAGTTATCAGTAAAACCTCAAAAGACCATTGTTGGGAGGTTTGAGCAATTGTGAAATGTTTTGGATTCTTTGGATAAGGGTGGGAGCAAAATAAAAGACTCCCTGATGCCTAACATGACTATGTCAGAGAGTCCCAAAGAGAGTCCCACACTAAATGGGACTTAATCTATGAGAGATGAGTAGAGGATAAGGGAAGGGTGAAAACGATTTGGCTGGTACATAAGGCGGTGAAAATGTTTCCAATTTATTTCGTAGGTGCAGAAAGTTTACATATCAACGCAGATACATTCAGTATCTATTGTGTGTAATATGGGTGCAAAGGAAGACACATTGGGGAGGCTGCTATATACTATGTTGTTGACATTTCTTATTGAAGGACTTAGACTTTTCTGGTGTGTTTCCAAGAGGCAGAGCGTTGCAGAGCTTAGGGCCAAACACAGAGAAGGTCCAGCCCACCCTTGTTTTAAGTGTCGCCTGAGGAACCATGAGCTGGAACTGGCCATCGGACCTCAGAGCGCATGTGGAAGTGTAAATCTGGACCCAAGTCCAAGATGTAATAGGTGGCTAGTCTTTTTAAAGCTTTAAAACAAAAATAAACATCTTAAAATCACCACTAAAATGAACTGGAAGCCAGTGCAAAGAAAGTAACATTTGAGTTATGCGCTCTTCTTTTTTGGTTTCAGTTAAAATTGTAGAAAAAGATTCAGTTGTAGTCATCTGAACACTATTTAGTATTTTTTCAAAAATAAGACGTTTCGACTGTCATCCAAGAGTTATTCTCAAATTGAGTCGGTGTAATCCCTCATTCGCCCAGGACTGTTCCATTGTATTGCAGATTGAGAATGACTCTTGGATGAGAGTCGAAACGTCCAGATGACTACAACTGAATCTTTTTCCACAATGGAACACTCCTGGTTGAATTAAAGATTACACACATTAGTTAAAAGATACACTGCAGAATTATGGACCAACTGTGTAAGTAGGAAAGTGGGCAGTAGTTAATAAGATGAGATAAAAGCATGCATGACCTGTTCAAAGATTAAAAAGAAAGCTCAACATTGTATAAAAGCCTTATATGATAAAAGTCAGATTTAACAAGCTCGTTTTTAAAATCACAGGGCATTACCTGTTTGCATGCCGATTTAGGTACTGCTGTAAAGATACTGCACCTTTTTTTGTTAACTGGGTTCAAACTTTTGACTGGTATTCTTTCTCCACATATATAGTCTTACTATAAGTCTTACAGACTTTTGGACGCTTTGAGTCCCACGAGTACACAATTCAGCCTCAAAAACAAACTTTGCACTTTAACCTCACAGCCACTAATCCCACAATTGACTGATTTTCAAATCTGATTTGTGTGGAGTTTGCTCCAGTCTGCAATGACATTGTATCTCCTACACCATGAATAAATCAATCATCTTCTACTGCTGGTTTCCTTTAGGTGTCAAGGGTGACTGGAGGCGGGGTGCATCCTGGATAGGGCCCAGCTCATTGCAGGGTTAACAAACATTCATGGTTCTCTTGTGTGTTGGAGAACACATAGAGAACCCAGATCATGTGATCTCCTTATTAGGAGGCTACAGCTCTAACCGCTCTGCCACCGTGCACTGGGAGTCCTTAGTGGCAGGGCAATCAACTCTGGAAATAATTCATTTCTGAGCAATGCAATTTTATGTATGAATTTCAATGTGTTTCAATACAAATATATCACTTTACTTCTGGGACCACTCAATCAGCTCTCAACTTCACCCTTGAGCTTTTTTCCCTTACAAAATGTCAAAATACAATTATAAGCTGCACTAAAACCTGACTATTCAATTATCGTCAAACATAAAATTCCCATTTGCATTACGAAATAAATTCTATGTGGCACCAACCCATACATTAGGCTTGGGTACCATGTTGAAAAGTTCCCCCGTGACTTTTAGGCCTTTCTTCTAGTGCTGAGCTGTAGGGAACTGATAGTGCGCCCGGTTCAGATCATTTCCACAGTGTCAGAGGTAGCCAGTGTTAAGGGAACTCGAACAGAAAATCTCCTTCCACGGCATCACTCCACACAAAGATTTGATTTAGTGTTGCATGTATCTGCAGGATAGTGATAAACCTGTCTCCTCCAAGCTATTCACGGCTCTGCTCCTCTTGTCCTCACACAGAGAGAAATTGAAAATGAAGCAAAGGGAAGAGCATACAAATACAGGAAAGTGGAATGGAGTGTATCGGAATGGCCTTTAAAATGATGATTCTGGCCAATGGACAACTACAAAGTTATATTAAAGCCCTTTAAACCCTCAAAATAGGAAAAAAAGTGCTTTCCAACAAAACCAAAATAATATTAAGAAACAATAAAACATACTTTACAACATTAAACAACATTAAAACATTGGTGCCCATTTCTCCATAACTGCTCCTGTCAGGCTCGTCATTTTGGACTTAAAATGAGTTTTTTAATGTTCTACACAAGCTTGTTTTTTATTTCAATGTTGTCTTTATGAATTAAGATGATGCTAAAACAAAGCGATGATAACTGATCAATCAGTGGCTGCCTTTACTCAACAAGGTCCACTCCAGCTTACATTAGTAACAGGTTTGATTGACAGCTAGCATGGCTCGTTGCTAAGCGCCTGCCCCATGGCAACCAGCAGTGCGAGTGGAAGGGGTGAGTACCTTCAACAACCTTGCTCCTGATTGGCTCTGTGGTAGCTATGAAACGCAACACATTAGCCGCTAAAACTGCTAGCTGGCTGCTAGCATGGCTTCAATTGGCTCCAACCAAAAAGTATATCCCTGTCCGAGTACTCGCACTACACGCTACACGCTACACCAGGGGTGTCAAACTCATTTTGGGCCGCGGGCCGAATTTCGACGCTCAGGCTGGGTCGCGGGCCGAACATAACGTAAAACATAAAACAATAAAAAAAATATAAGAGATAAATAGCTTCATATAGCCTACGCTGTTTTTGAAGCAATTACTGGATCAATTAAAATAAATTACAAACACGTTTGTTCTCATAAACTGAAATGTATTAAGAAAAACAAGTGTAATTTCACCAACACTGTGCTTCAGTTTATGTGCATTACAACTTCAGGGTTGATCTACAGAGATAAACATTTAATCTATTGTTAAATATTGTTAAATAGGTATTTGGAACTGAAAAATATTGTATTTGACTTTATAACAAAATAAACTTCTCAAGATTTAAAAAACCTTTTAAATGTACTAACTGACATTTCCACGTCTGTGTAGTAATCTGTAGTTCTCTTTTCACCTGAACTGACACACTACTAAATACAAACACACGTGGAGCGTTTAAGGAGGTTAAGTTATGAGCCACAGTTTCCATCAAACCAAACTCTTTTCTCAAATCGTGGGCCAAATATTATGTACAAAATAAAACAATAAAAAATGTTAGAAATAAATAGCTTTCTTACAGCCTAGTAATAATTGTGGAGACTGTTGCGCAGATGTGCAGCAGGTGAAAAACTGCTCATTTCTGATGTGAAATGCCACATCCCAGTTTACTTTTGGTCATCTATTGAATTGGCCTCAAAAAATTAAAACAGGCGTAATTAGGTATGATATTTTTTTTTTCAAATTTTGACTTTATTGGTGTATTTGTACCTGTTGTACATATAAATTATAATTTTACGCCAATCGAGTTGCTATTTGTGGAGAAAACGTTGACAAATCTGTGCAAAATAACACATTAACCTAGGGAAGTTTATCATTTAAGATTTTTCTTTTTTTTTACTCTTTAAATATTAATGCAACAAAACAAAGTCACTCTCATATATTTGTATTTGTCATTTTTTTTAAAAATATGACATTAGATGAGGGTAATTTCGTAGTGTGATGTCATCAATTACAAACAGGAAGGTAAATTAGAAACCTAAAGAATGGGCTATTTTCTGTATTTTAGTTCAGTGAGTGGTACAACCTGTCAGAGGCACTTTAACATTCATACCGTGTTGTTGCTGGTTACTCGCCTATTTTTTTCTAAATATTCTCAGTTTAACTGTTAAGACATTCCTTTCCATTGTATCACCCTTGAAAAGTCCCGATCTCAATCGGTTCTTACCTAGTTAAATAAAGGTTAAAACACAAAGAATTTAAATTTTAAAAAATCTAGTTATGTTGCACCGAATCACCAAAGCAAGTTCCTGTTTGTGAATTCTGTACATTGACAATGGCAACAAACCTTCTCTGATTCTAAAAATAAATATATAAATGTATATATATATATATATATATATATATATATATATATATATATATATATATACAAAAATATATTATTCAACACTATACTTTGTTGTAATATTTAATATCAGCTCTGTCATTACTCACTACTCTTTGTCATCTGGACTTTAGCGCAATAGATTATATTAAGTATTTACTGTTGAAATAATTTTGGAAAAGACTGAAGTAATCCCATTCCAATAAAATGCTGTTTTGCATTGTTAAAAGCCTCTATATTACATTTGCTTAGATTAGAAGACAAAATATTTGTTCATTTAATGTCCTTACTATGATTATTTAACACACAATTTATGTGGGCTTTATAAAAAAAAAAAAAAAAAAAAACTTAAAATCAATAAGACAGGATGAACTTTTGCCAATATTTTCCAATGAGTTATTTTTATCCCAAAACACATTGCCACCACATCAATGACAATACATTCAGCAGTGATGTTATACATTTTAACTAGGCGAACAAAGTCTGCCCCAGCACTGACAGATCACTGAAATACTGGGGCTGTTTCATTCCTCCCACAATCATCTCCCCTGACAGCCTTTTCACACCATCTCTGAAGCTCATCGCCTGTGACAGTTGTAATTTGGTCGCCCCACACAAATACTTCTGCACCACAAACTTCAGGAACCCATCTCAAATAGTTTTCAGGGATTCCTCTGCGGAGTCCGACACTGATGGTACAAACGACTTGTGACAACAAGCAGACATCTTACTTCCACTTCACAATAAAGTTACCATCACTATTCTAGTCAGTACATGAATGGTTAAGCTTTGACTGTTGTGAATGAATTAACCTCTGACTTTTTCATGATTACAATTCACAAAAAAAAAATGTCATCAACTTACTTTGCATAATATTCTTGTTGCAAATCGTTTCTCTCGCTCTCTACTCAAGTGAATGGGATTCCTGATAAACCGAAAATGCAGATCTGTGGCAAAAAGAGGCAAAAGTGGGAGCCAAAATAAGGTTTAATTCTCATTCATATATTTACAAAGAAAATCTAGGCAGGATTTGCAATCTGAATTTCCTTTGTGTGCAGCTTGTTTCCATTTTTAATTCGAGTGAATCAGACTGCAGGAGCCAGCTTCAGCTTGAATTGGGGTAATTTTAGTCAGGCATTTTGGGAAAACTGTGCTCCCTTGATGAGGGGTTAAAAGTAAAATGTATAATATTTGTAAACAAGAGTTGATGTAATTGGTGAAAAGTAACACCGGTAATTAGCCTCACTGCCTCTTCCTGGCATTTGTGGAATGAGCAAGATATATGAATGAACAATTTGTGATTTATTTTCCTACAATTACCTTTTTATTTAATTGATGTATTTTTTTTATTTTTTCACCATCTATCCCTACGCCAGACCACCACCTGTGTCACGTGACCTCACAACTACAAGCTACCTACAAAATATCTTAATCATTCTTTGTATCTCCTTTACAAGTTTGCTCTTGTCTTTCTCACTTTGTTGAATCGCCTTTAGTGCTGCAGCAGGAGCTTTGTATGGAAAATGTAGAGCTGCTGTTGGCTACATTTACACTTAAGATAAGATAGAATAAGATTAGCCTTAATATGTCCCACAATGTTACAACACCAAGTAGGTACAGAAGTTAATAATAAAAAACAGAAAACTTATACAAAACTTCTTATAGAAAAGTTCTTATAAACTCTTATATAAAACCTCTTATACGCTTAATAAAATAAATAAATAACAATAGTAACTCTTATTTACAGCTGTTATATGGACAGAGAATATTGCACTAAGATGATTGACATTATGTCAAAGTGTTGCACATGAATATGCCAGTATTGCACATGATTATAAAAGCTGAACGACACATGTTCAGGACTAACAGTCTTTGTTATAAAGTCTGACAGCAGCAGGAAGGAAAGACCTGTGAAACCTCCTTCACACAGCGAGGGTGGATCAGTCTGTCACTGAAGCTGCTCTCCAGAGCGGACAGAGTGTCCTGCAGTGTCAGCATAGATGTGGGTTTAGCCAGGACCCTTCTGTCCCCCACCTTCTGCACCGAGTCCAGAGCACAGCTCAGGACGCAGCTGGACTTCTTAATGACTTTGTCCAGCCTCCTCCTCTCCCTCTCTGTGATGCTGCTGCTCCAGCAGGCCACACCGTACAGGAGCTGATGCACCACAGAGTCGTAGAAGGTCTTCAGGAGTGGCCCTGTCACTCTGGCTCTTCCTGTACAGTGTCTGTGTTGTGAGGAAGGAACATACTTACCGTATGTGGTCCACTGCTCTGACAGCCCTCTGCCATCTCTACTCCTTTAAATGGATCATCTGATTTTCAATAAACTGCTGCTAGTTCTTTACTTAAAAGAGTAAAGCATGCATTAAATACAGAAGAAGCAAGTGGCTAAATGCTTTCGTAAATGTTGGAATGTTTAAGTTAATAATTCTTACTTGACAGTGTATGAATTTTTATGGACAAATGTTATGGACAAATGTAAGACATTTGTCCATAACATTTGTCCATAACCATTACCACACTTACCTCTCAAAATCTCATTGTCCAGATACTAAATGTCCGAAGCCTGTTGTCATTTCACAGGATGTGCCAAGATGAACATTGTGTTGTTAAGATAGGACAAAGAACAATTAATCTGTTATGAACCTAACCTATCAAAGAGAAATGTCCATGAAATGTATTCCCTGCAGCCTCCTAGATAGATTAGGTAGTTTTTCTTTGTCCTATCTTAACAACACAATGTTCATCTTCGTACATCCTGAGATATGACAACGGGCAGTGGACATTTAGTACCCTGACAATGAGATTTCGAAACTTTCTTTTACATAAATCAAACAGTGAACAGATCCATAGGGTACGGCTTGTGGTAGAGTGGATAGCACATATGCCGGCCACGGCTTTGTGGGTTCAAGTCCGGCTCTCAAGAATATGCTGCATGTCATTCCCCAGTCTCATGTCAATGTCAAATAAAGGCTTTAAGAAGAAATCCTCCAAAAAAGGATATGTCCATAAGATCCAAAATATCATAAATACATTTTATGAGCATGAAGATTAGCATGTCTCAAAATGTCTCCTAGAACTTGGTGCATGTTATTCTCACATGGGGACTTCTCACATGCATTAATTAATTTGTGTTTTTAGAGGTGTCATTTGTAACTTTATAAATCCTGGCATGGGGTAAAAGCAATATGATTCCCCCTTTCTAATTTCTTTTTGAGGTTGACAGCATCAGGGATTCCCCTGAGCTCTGGACCTGGAGAAGGCTTAAATTAGTGCTTTTCTGCGGGTCAGTGTTGTCCCTGTGCAAGCCCCTTAGCTCCACTAATGAGCTCACCTCTTGTCCTGTCATCCATCTTCCAGGGACAGTGTGATGGAGCCAGAGAGCTGGGTAACACACTCCTGCCACCGAACTGCCCCTCACGATCAAAGGTCAACCTACTTCTGAAATAAGACACAAATGTACTTCAACTGTTGAGTTTCTTTCTCAGAAATAGAAAATCAGAATTGAAATCTGCCATAGGATAAAAATGAAATAAAAATAGGCTTTCTAAAGACACATGCTTAAACTCCAACTGTTAAATATAAAACAGAACAGGTAGTGCTTATTTACGTTTCTGAAATAGATTAAATGAAAGATTTTAAAACAAACCTAAACAATGAAGCTTTTTTGCTCAAAGAATATGTATTGTTATTGCAGAACAATGAGATTCATTGGCTGTTTCAGTGTAAAACCAAGCATTCTTTATTTCTCTATTTGTCTCTTTATTTGTCTATAATAAAAAAAAATCCACAATGTAAAATGCCATTTAATAACTGTGGCACTACCAGATTATTGATATATTCAATTCTAATTTACTGTGTGGGTTTTCCAAAGCTGTTTACTTTAGACAGTGATTCGTACTGCCTAATGACAAACATACTTGTATGATGTGTACATGATGCAGTGTCTCACCGTGACACAGCTGTGACAGACTTAAGAAGATGTGCTGAGCAAGCACAACTGCCATGATAAATGAGGCTACTCTGTGGGTGACGCTGTTTATTTCTATCTGCAAACAATGCTCATATCATTAAGTAAACATAAACATGTCTTGTATAGATTTGTTAATCTAAAGGACAATTCAATTTGAAATTGTGATAACAAAACCATTGCATTACCAGCATGAGCCGCTCTCTGCAAGTGAGAATGGTCAGAAAAGTGTTGGGACTCACTGGATGTTCAGATACTGTACCATAAAATGCAAGGATAGTCAGGTAAAACTATCTGGAGACCAAAGAAAAACAAACTTGGGAATCTTGGAAGGAAAAAATGTGTTAAGTTACATTTCCATGCTTTTTCATATAGTTACTCCTATATTGTCAACGTGTAACCATGTTCCAATTCTGTGGCAGAGAAGGTCTGCTCACCTATTTCTATTATTAACACTGGAGTTTGATTCAAGACCGCCCCCCGGGTATTTCTACTACGTGTATGTTATGTGGACAGCACAGTATACGGCCTACACATCGCACCATGGCCAGGGGCGCTTACTTTGGAAGGAGTGAGTCCCAGATCTCTTTATCATCCAATGCCTCTGAGACATGCGCATAATGGGCTCTCTCACGCCTGCCTTCAACTGTCTACACTGTAAAACTACATACGGAATTAGGCGACGGTGAACTCAAGAACATGCCTCATATTCCCCACGGATCTCATGGCCTTTTCAGAAGAAGACAGCAGACCTGACACACCTAAGCTCACTACATCATTGATGGGATTGTGCAGGTGCAAATATCCCCACAGACACCGCACCAGAGAGGAGCTTGTTTGCCTGCTCGCAACATTGTTTGCCATTTGTAAATTCCAGACTGACACAACAGGTCAGACCGAATTGACAAAGTGTCGAGAAAACAAGCTTGCCTAAATAATTACTTGCTCGACCATTCAAGCAGGAGCCTCCTGCGCCAGTACAAGGGTCTAATTATCTATTTGGCTCTATTTATACTAACAACAGTAGCCTTTAATTATTTTTGATATGTGCAATATGCAAAACATTCCACAATGTACAAAACAGGTGTGTGACACATCAATTAAAAAAACAAAACAGAACAAAAAACATGTTACATGATTTCCATCATACATTTCAAATAAAGAAAACTCTGGTCATGTTTTCTGCACACATTGGTCCTCATTAATCAAACCTTTGTACTGTGAAATCAATGCGTATAAGGATGTACGACCAAAACAAGGAACTCTTCTGGATTTATCAAAACTGATGTGTGCACGGTGCACTCGAATACTACGACGTACCATGTACACTTACTTCAAACAATGTTTAATGCCAACCTTCACAGTAAAACAACTTTAAACTGTACAAAACGTACTGCCCCTTAAACTATTTGTCATTAGGGTGAACTTGAACAAAAATGCAGTTAACTGATTGTAATCATATGGTTATCATTATCATGAGTTATTATCAGGAACTTATTGCAGTACCCACAAATCAAATGTATAATAACTATTTGGATAAAACCACCCCCTGAGCGTTAGACCTCATCTCACTATTAGCTGATATAATACTTAAAAGAGCTACAATGAGGTGCCAATAAGCTTACATTTGATTACTTAATCAATGTATTACATTATGTATAATCATCCTGCAAATTGAAACATAAAAAAAAATATATCAAAGTTTTCTTTTTTGACGATAATTGTGATTAATCTTAAAATTGGGATATTTCCCATCACAATAATCGTGAATCTAAAGTTTGATATTGTGACATCCCTGTTCCCAGGCAAAAAAAAAGTTGTTGTTTTTTTAAACTACACAATTACTGACAGAAGATTGGCTTTAGACCCCTAGATCAAACCCCCCAAGATCATCAGTGATGATTAGAAATTAACGATCTCAATTCTAGTAGCATTCGATCAATTGCAGTTGCATAACAGCCCTTGACAAAGTTGTCTAAGGTAAACCTAAGCAGGTAAAGGGGGCCACCTCACAGGGAGAAATCCTAGATTGACTCCACATATTGACTCCCATGCCACTTGATTGACAAACATCAGTAAATCATGACCTCACCGTTCCAAATCTTGACAGGGACTCTAAAGCAGACATCAGTGGTCGGGTGTAATCACCTGTATCCAGTGATAATGATAATGACGCCCCCGATGGCTGGACCTGGACATCAATACATCATCTTGTCCAATAATAAACCACACTGACCTTTCTCCTGTCCACAGATGCATCAGAGCTTGTGTAGGTCAATGCAAAATCAATACTTGGACAGATTAGCACATGCTCCAAGATCCTAAATGCTAGTCTAAAATAAAGAATGGCATTCAATTTAGTTTCCTCTTGTTTTGTTTGACTTTAGTAGATCTTTCAGCTGTCAGCAAAAGCTCATTCCAGACGGGGTTCTTGAATTGTAGTTAAATCCTCATATGTTATAAATGATCCGTAAATAAATTAAGTCAGAGAGAACCAAAGTGGAGTGTTATGAATGCGGTTACAGCAAAAATCCACTTGAACGTGTTAGAAATAAATAATGCATAGCAATGTTGGCTATTTGATTGAGGGTGGCAATTTGTTCTGAATTCTATCTAACCCAGACCTACACTTCTCCTCAGTTCTAATAACCGCTGGTACCATGACAACAACAGAAAAGCTGGTTTTGTTCTCGAGTGTGGAGTGCAAGTTCAATATTGGTGGACCATTCAAACAAGATCTCTCAAATGTCTTCTGATGCTGAAGACGTTTACTTCATGTTAATACAAATATTTAGTAAAGATATTAAAAGTGTGTGTGTGTGTGTGTGTGTGTGTGTGCCTTCAATAGTATGTGTAGTCAGTATTCACAGTGAGTTCTGTCTCCACTCTGTTTGTAGGAGAACGACGTGAGGACAGGCCTCACATCCATCAGCTGGACCTGAACAGGTGACGACTGAGATTATTCAACCTGTCACAGCCTGATGTGTGTTTATTTACTGCACGCCGCAAGTTTGTGTACACTTTTATTTCTTCATTGTCAATAATTCGGTTCATTGTGTCTTCCCATTCCCAATTTATTTTTATTTTTCATTAAAGACACAGTACATAACTTTCATAGCCAAAAAAATAGCCTAAAACATTTTTTTTTTCCATTGTGACTTTCATTGCACTAAAAATGTACATCAACGTAAGGGATCATCTCAAAATTGGTTGAAGCTGAAAAGACATCATATTTTTCATCTTGGGGGGGGTTTGAACCTACATTTCGACTTTTTGTTGCTTTGAAGCTTCAATACATCGTTGTGGCAGTCATTGTTTTGAAATGCTAAAAAACTCTCTCAGCAACGAGCATTAGGCCAACATTAGGCGGCGGGTGCGTGCGCGGACCACGGGGAGTGCGTACGGGAGACCACAGCGCACCGCGGCCCGTGTGCGCACCGCGGCCGCGTTGTGATCACAGCGCGCAGTGGCCCGTGCGAGTGAGCACACGCCCCGCTCCCCGCGCTGGCCACGGTGCGCCGTGGACCATGTGGATTGAGTAAACAAACATGCGCAACAGGTGACATTATTTGGAGAATTCATAACTTTTACTGAAAAACATACCAAAGGATGATCAGGGACTAAAGGTGAGCTGGGTCTATCAAGCTACTATCGTTTTATCAACACGTTAACATTTTATGTGAAGCCAGTCTTTCTTTTTTTTAGGGGGGGAGGGGGTCCAGAGAGAGACGAAAAAAAATACATATTTTCAGCTTCAACCCATTTTGAGAAGATCCCTAAGCGAGCTTGCATCTCCACAAATCTGAAATGTACTTAGCTTGGAGCCTCCTCCTGCTTGTTTCCATTGAAGTTTTATTCCTCTGGCTAAACTATTCCAGAATTTGTCATAAAAGTGCATGGGGATTGTTCTTAAGTGTGCTTTTAACTTTCTATTTCCATGGAATTATGCAGGTGACTCTCCACCTCCAGAAACTCACATATGTACGGTGCATATGTGCTTTTAAACCACTAGTGTCCCAGCCATCTCATAGAACATTTATAGACATAAAGTGGCACAGTATAACATTGTACATATCTATCTCTCGGGAGATAAGCAGGTAGGGAACCACCACCAACAAAAGCTAAAGAGTGCACCTTTAATTTAACATACACAAAACAGCTCTAATGAAACGCAGACAAATAACTAACAGTAATGGTTTTGATTACAGATAATGGTTTTACAATATGCATCTAGATGTAAAAGGAGTATTATTATCATGCTCAATATAATGATCATTTAAGTTAGTTTGTAATAACCAGCAAATCAATGATCGACCTGCTTAAAAAAATCAACAAGTAAATCACACCACTATACTAAATTTCCTCCAATCTTTCAGCATCACTTTCTATTGATTTTTCAATAAATAGTGTGAGAGAGAGAGAGTAATTACCCATGGTGCAACAGTAGGCTTCTATTCCCATAACAACTGGGGATATTTGAGGATTGTGGACACGGCCTGGCTCTGGGTTAATGATGCGCTCTTCCCTTCTCTCTCACCAGGAGTACCACCCCCTGCATGGAGCGCACCACCGGACACTTAAAGGGGCTGTACCAAATAAAGTCAATTGTATTGTTATGTACTGAAGTCGATTTTGTTTTGCCCCAGTACATATGTCTTGTAAAAACAGCTCTTAGCGTCAAAATGGGATACAGCATTTTATTCTCCCCAAACTGTAGGCATTAACGTGACGGAAAAAATCCAGTCTGGACTCTGAAAGATGTAAAGAGCATTTAAACAAGCTTATTGTAGTGAATAATTAGGAACCTTCGACATTTTTTGAGGTATACGCTTGGACACTGCAAACAGTTTAAACTTAACTAGTTATTTTTTTTGTTTAGTTTTTACAGTAAAAATCAGGTATGGCACCTTTAACGAAGGGTGAATGGAATTGAATTCTGCACACGAGCATGAGTGGGTTTAAATATTCGATTTCAAGATTACAGGAGCACGCCTGTAAAGAAAAATCTCTAAAAACAATAATGACAAATTGAGTGACCTGACCTACACATCTATGGGCAGAGGCAGAACATGGATCAGAAAATGGAGGTTTTGGAAGCTAACAGAGCCTAAGAAAACAAACGTAGCAACAAATGTATTTTTTGTTTGTTTATTTGTAATATGTAGTTTAAAACTGTGATTAAGGCACAATTTTAATTTCTACAGGTGTTGCTAACAATTGAGTACAGCCCTACTGACCCCACTAAGGTTTTGGCCTTGTATCTAAGTTATAATTCACACCAATTTATCTTGTGAAGTGAAGCTCGAATACACATTTGAGGCAAGACATTAGTATTTTTTCCTCTTTTTATTTTTAATCATAAGCATTTAGATCTGAGCAGTGAAACTCCAGTTACACAATTATATTTGTGATCAAATATGTAGTCGTTCGGCCCCTGCTGCTAGCGTTAGATAAAGGACATCAAATGGGAAAGGAAAAAAACACTTGTATTCCAATTGTCATGTTTGATTTCCATTTTAATATAATTTTGTTTCCATTTTATATCGGACATTCATTCTATATACATTTGGCACGTATAAAGGCGAGATAATTCACATCATTTGTGGTCCGTACAAAACAACAGTCTTTTATTTCCCGTCATAATTAGGTTCAGAAGAGTGCACTTAGATTCGCATGTAACATTTTCGCTGTTTAGCCATCCCTCAGGCGACATCAGCTTTGCCAAGTGTATTTGTGTTTACCACTCTGCCAGCTGCGCTTCGGCATCAGTCGGAGCTCGCAGAGAGTTTTAAGTACTCTGATCATTTGAAGAAGTTTAAATATAGACAAGATTTGTATGTATTTGTATGTATTTTTAATGTAGCCTGGGCTATATTTAGTATCCATGCTCAATATCACTATATTTTAAGACCACCATCAGCATACAGAACTATTATTAAACATTTTAGACTGTATAACTACTGTTTTTCCTTGGAGGTATTTGTTTTGTTACCAGTGGGGGGAAAAACAACAATTTAAATTGCATTTAAATGTTCTGCATTTAATTTAGCTGCAAATATATTAAAAGTGGGGGAAAATATGAATTTGATGACAAAATGTACAAAGAACTTCTGTGCCAGAGTCTTGGGTGGGTTTTGTATGAATGTAATTAATGAGCCACGCAACTGTTTTATTTATAGTTTCAATTCAGTTACGTGTGATGTATAATTAGTCTATATCTAACAAATACAATCCCTTGATTTGATAAGAAATTTATCCAATTATTATTCTAAATGTGCATGTCTATAATAAGCATATTCAGTATTGTTATTCTGGACATATCCTTAACCTTAAACCGGCTCTTCAACACCCTGTAGTCATAGTTAGCAGAATAAAAAATCTGTTTTGTGGCCTTCAACGTTCGTCTTTTAAATAAATGACTCACAGTGAATAGACGCAAACCCATCCGGAGATCTCACTAGTGAAAAGATCTTCGGATGAAATGCACAAAAGCTGACATTATGCCCTTTGAAACTAAAATGGAGCATTTTGCACGACTGAATGATAATGAATGATGAAAAGCTTACATCGGTAGAATTTGAGTTTAGGATACTGTAATGTAAATTGTAAAAATTCAACTCCCCTAAATTATGTACACAATGCATTGTCACAGTCAGCATACAGTCACACTCCAAAAAGTGTTCAAAAGGATGCTACAGTAAAACAAGGAATACCACCTAAGGCTTTATAACTCATTACAGGGGGCTAATTTGTATAATAGACGAAAAAATGTCACTAAATAATTTGAATTGAACCTGGATTGAAAACAGAATCATCTGAAATGGATTAACTTATTTTTACTATTGTATCCATGGTATATCAAAAGTGTGCATTTTCGCAATTAATTAATGAATAAATTACAAATACATTTGTTTGTTCAGTAAGGGCATCTGACTAAAGACCATAAGCCAAAAGATGATGTAAATCATTGCACATAAAGGGACTCTACGCTACATCCATCAAATTTGAAACATTCTGTAAAACCAATTTCAGTGAGAGCTGTGCAATGGAGGTCTGATTCATAATCGAAGAAAAAAAACAAAAAACAGCCTGCACATCCGCTGCTCACACCAGTTGAGTCAGAGCAAGGGAACTGCAGCCACAGAAAGCGTACATGAGGTGAAAACAACATGATGATGATGATTGTGACCTCTCTCTCTCGGACATAGACAGTGTCCGTCGATGACTCTTAAAATCTCAACGGGGGAAATCAATAGCGATGTCAGAAGAATTTCATATCATAATGATGAGGGCAAAAAAAAGCAAGATTGCAGAAGATACCTGGACAGTCAGCAGTTTGCTAATGGGAAACAGAGAGGGCAGAGGAGGAGGCTGTGGGAACAAAAACAAGGCATAGGAATATATAGTGAAATAGATCACCTCCAGGGGGATCATTATCAGTGGCTACAACAGTGGAATACTGTAATACCAGGCAAAATGTGACTCATGTTAAATTTAGAAAGGCAATTCCATGCAGTTGTGTATTGGGGCAGCGCAAGGAAAAGGGACATTCAGAAGCTGAATCGGCGCATAAGGAAAGCTGGCTCGGTGGTAGGACATGGCTTGGACTCTGTAGAGAAGGTGATGGATCAGAGGACACTAGACAGGATTAATCCTGTCTAATCAGAGCCATCCCCTGTCTCCCACCAGAGCAGGTCTGTGAGCACGAGACTCGTCTCACTGAGCTGCTCCATAGACAGAGGAACTCTTTTGTTTATTTTAACTCAGAACAGAACGCAATACCAGAGGGCAAAAATGAAAATACAAATACACAACCAGCCCGCGCACTGGCCAAAACCGGAGTCTTATTTTCATACCAGCAAGCTAGTCTCCAAAACATCAAAGTAGCCCCTCAAATCACCGGCAGGCACGGGGTTTGATTTAGGAGGGGGTCTGCCGTGCCCCTGTATCGAAATTCCTCGAAGAAAATCAAGATTTAACTGGTAATTTGGCCATATTTGGGGCTTTTTCATCTTAAGTTTCATTTTGACACTTATGTCACTTCGCAGTATTCTCACTTCTCATTGGCCGAGCGGTGTCCATGATCCAATTTCGATTAAAGCGGGCATCTGATTGGCCGCTGCGTTCGGGTCGTGTTCGGGTCGCGTTCTGGTGTACTACTCGGAAATGCCCGGTCTAATTTTACACCAAAACTTAAATCTAGGTTGGCGGGCGGCAATCTACTCAGTCCGCAACTATTCAGTCTTTTTAAAGTTTTTTACAACAAAAGCTGTTGTTTTGCACAATAGGGACAATGTCAATGTGTAAGTATCTGGAAGGGGGATTTCCCCCTTCCAGATCAATTAATTAATCATAAAAAGTGCATTAACACTAGAAAAGTCTAAATAGCCAGTATGTGGGGCAAAGGGAGGCGAGGAGAACCCGCTGCGCGGACTCACATCTTCTGACTAGCGAACCTTCGGACTAGTGAACCTTGAAATTTCTGGAAGATTTTGGACCCGTGAACCTTCGGACTAGTGAACCTTAAAATTTCTGAATTTTTGGACTAGCGAACCTTCTGACTGGTGAACCTTAAAATTTCTGAATTTTCGGATTAGTGAACCTTCTGACTAGCGAAGCTTCAGACTAGCGAACCTTCGGACTAGCGAACCTTCGGACTAGTGAACCTTGAAATTTCTGGAAAATTTCGGACCCGTGAACCTTCGGACTAGTGAACCTCAAAATTTCTGAATTTTCGGACTAGCGAGCTTTCTGACTAGTGAACCCTAAAATTTCTGAATTTTCGGACTAGCGAACCTTTTGACTAGTGAACCCTAAAATTTCAGAATTTTCGGACTAGTGAACCTTTGGACTTGTGGGCAGCCACCGTTTTATGAGCCGCAGGGTTCAAAGCCTGGGAAAAAAGTATTCCGAAAAGTAAGGTACTCGGACATTGGTTCCAAATATAAAGTGAATAGGAAGGGGGACCAGGCACCGCCCTGCCTCACCGGATCGGTTAAATGGCCATTCATTTTTTATTCTTGATGATGGACTAGGATATGTACTTAGGATGTAAGTATATATGGATATATAAGGATATAATGGCTTCCTTACATCACTCCAAGATGAACCATCGTGCCACGGACATTTTTCTTTCTTTTTTTAGTCTTTTAATTGCACTTTGAGCTTCAGTAGCTGTTAGTTCAGCACCTTTTTGTTTTGCTCTTTGGTCACTGCACGTAGATTGAGAGTATCCAGAAAATATTGTATTGCTTCTTCTTTGTTTCCTGCTATTTTGGGGAAAGGTTTTTTTGTTGAAGGATTCAAATGATGAATGCATTTGGTCTTGTTTGGTTGGTAAGTATTCTGCCTATCTCGTATTTTAAAAAATATTTTCTGCCTGTTGTTTTCAAAGCTTCCAAGCTAATCATTTTGAGAACTTTGAACTAGTTTCATAATATTTGTTTGGTGAAAAGCATTTTTTCTGTTCTATTTGTAGTGAGGCAAGGTCATTAATCTCACCACCGCAATTACCCTGCCCCTCAAAACTGCCTCAGCTACATCCCAGAGATTGGGTGGAGAATCTTCACTATTGTCGACTCAATGTCCTTTGACATCATTCTTTTAAACTGAGAGTCATTCAGTAGACTAGCATTAGATCTCCAAATTGTGTTTTTCTGTTTCTGTTTCAGCTCTACAGTGATATGAACAGGGACATGATCTATTGTATGTCTACTTTTTTTCAACGAAGATAGGTAAAAAATTACAGAGGTAGTCTATTCTAGTATAGATCTTATATGGGTTGGGAAAATGTGTACATTGGCGGACATTGGATTCATCTCTCCAGATATTGATTAACCCTTTATGTATTAATTTGTTTACTAAAGTTATTATTTATAGATCTACCAGTACTTTTTGTTATGTTTGAGACATATAATGTCAGTTGAATTATAAGGGATTTTCATTCAGATCTATAGCTTTACTCTAGAAAGTCAGGTTGCTTCCTGGTGGAGCATACACTCATCAAAGTAAACACACTTCCATTAATAATTCCTTTGACCAGTACCAAATTGCCAGGGACACGTATCGTCTATCCGTATCAAAACAATGGCTGCTTACAAGGGAAATAAAGAAAGGAAACAAATATCACTTGGAGTGAAAAACATTGCAGATTTCTGTCGGTGTAATCCCTCATTCGTCCAGGCGTGTTCCATAGTAGAAAAAGCTTCAGTTGTAGTCATCTGGACTCAGTTTGAAAAAAATAGACGTTTCGACTCTCATCCAAGAGTCATTGTCAATAAAAGAATTTAGGTCGAGAACTCCGATATTAATACTGTTCTGTGGTAAGACCCGCCCATTGGGAGGAGCCTTCCTGAAGTAGAAAGAGTTGTTTGTTTCAACAGAAACTCCCCCTTTGTATCTACCGAGCTAGCCTATTCAGAATCTTAATGGGCTATTAGAATCCTCTTTGTCTTTGTGAGACCCTGGCTCAACCACCCTGAGTACCTGATTAGCATTTAAATGTCCTGGTCCTGGTCCTCTACCTTTCCAGGGGTTCAGTATCCCATTATAAATAACAGGAAGATTAAACCTTAGCCCTCCATTTCTGTTTAAAGAAGGTCTTTCTTTTTTAACAAAAATAGCTTCCTTGACTCCTCTTTCAAACCATCTTTTCTCCCTGCTTAAAACCTTCACCTCACCGTCTTCAAACGAGTGATTAGAGGCTTCAAGATGGAGATGCACGGCACTCTGAGGTCCTGAACTTGTATTTCTTCTGTGCTGATAAAGCCTCTTGTGTAGAGGCTGTTTCGTCTCACCTATGTACCGTTCTTTACAGCTTTCTTCACTGCATTGGATCAAATAAACTACATTGCTCTGTTTTTGAGTCGGCAACTTGTCCTTAGGGTGAACCAGTTTTTGTCTTAAAGTGTTTCCTGGTTTAAAATAAACAGGGACTTCGTGTTGTCTAAAAATTCTCTGCAGTTTTTCCGACAGGCCAGACACATAAGGGATAGAAACACCCTTCCTTCTCTGTTCAGTTTCCCTTTTGTCCTGCTTCTTGGTTCTCTTCACTCTGTTGAGAGCCCAAGCGGGGTAACCACAGGCTGAGAGGGCATTTCGGACATGTTTTTCCTCTTTCTTCTTGCCCTCTGAGCTGGTGATCAGAACCTTACAACGCAGAGCTCAAGGTGTGCCCAACTTAAAGAAACAGCGCAAGAGTACAGTATAAGAAACGGCTTGTTGCATGCATATTTGTGGTGTTCTGTGGCTAATACAAATGAGCTCTAAACGGACCACTGTGAAAACGCACTTTACTGTAATCCAATGCAAGCGAAATGAACAGCATTAGGAGATTTTTAATTGACCACTAAAGATGGCCTGAATGTGTGATTTTGTTGTCATTGGTACAGAAAAAGAGAGGCGTGCAGTAAGACGGGCGATAGTCTAATAGTTTATCTTGATTTAGCCGTCAGTTGCCCAAATGAGGTGCTTAATCAATGGTGACACTGGCCTGTCATTATGTAGACTTTAGAGTTTTGGTTGCGTTCACTCCACTTGAATTGGTATTTGTCTAATCCTGGTTTAATCCTGGTTTAATCCTGGTTTAGTCCAGGTTTAGTCCCAATTTTGACAGTAATGAATGTGCTAAAAGTTCAACTTGAATCATTTTGAGACACAGTATGTTTTGTTATTATGTTTCATTTAGTTTTTACCCATTTTAAATAACATTACTTAAAATAAAAACAACCAAATTAAATGTTTCACAAAAAATGAAACAAGGAAAGGAATCTTTCTTTTCTGCCAAAACATTGTATTGAACGTCTCAGAATCCAGCGCTCAAAGTAGGTGTATATTTACTGTACTTTCTCATTTCTCAGCACCACTCACTCACATTCTGACAGTGTCCTAACTGTGTGGGCTCCTACCGTGATGAAATGAAATAAATGGGCTAACTATGCTGCCACCCAACAGTGATGAAACCCAGTGTAAAAACATACAACAACAACAACAAGTATAAGACACTGTAACATCTTCCCTCACTTTCAAGGACCACAAAATACAGTGGCAATCTTGAAGCTTCCTGCCAGTAGGGTATCATTTTCATAAATGCCAAATTTAGTCCTTTTCAGTCTAAATGGACACAAAGTACACATTTGAATTTGCGGATTTGATTACATTTTCCATAAAGGCTCGGCTCAGGTTACTGCTTTATTATTATCCCATGGCAAAAAGGTAACACACACTTCCAATACTGCACACAAAAAGCTTTAAACGAATGCAGCAGGGGAAGTAGGGCCTGAAAATATATCAGTTGGCCTATATTATCTGCTAATAACTTGGAGAAATATTGGCTTTCGGCCAATGGCATGTTATACATTTTTTCAAAGCTTAGACTCTCTAAAATTAATCAATTGTATCTAATTTACTGATGGATCAGTAATGTAATATTTAGCGCAGCCTCATTTTTCTGTGCTGTAGTTTGTTTGTGTGTCTGAGATGCCGTAGTGCAGCTGAAAGCAGCTCCAGAGTGACTCTCCTGTTTGTGTCACTCTGACCATTCAAGGCTCTGACTGAGGAAGCGCTGGATTTAAATACTCTCAACTCAGCTACAAACTCAAGAATAAAAGCTAACTTCAGCATGGCTCACACACGTGACAACATAGGATTTAAAGGATTATTTTATCAAAGTGTTAGTGTGGAGAAGCGAGAAGTTTCACATCAGCTAACGTTAGCACATGCTGCTACTGCTGTTGTCAACAACAACATGGATTATTCATTACAGACAATCGTTTGAAGTCAGGATGAAAATAAATCTTATTTTAGAAGAGATCTGAATGTTGTAAATGTGCCCATTTTGATGCTTTGTTTCTTTCGTTCACTTTAGTTAGCACTAAGCACAGGAAATGCTACACAACATTGTAAACACGGCCTCTGTTTTGTCACCGGCTAATGTAAAGTGATTATGGCTGTATTTGTGTTTACTTGACTGACATTGACATGTAAATGACTCGCAAATTAATTACCACGGTGCCGGTGTGCATGCATTAATTAGGGTCACCACACCTTTAGGCTCATGAATTCACTTCAATAGTTTAAGTCAATCAAACAGAATGCAAACAAACTTTCAGCCTTTAAAATTCATAGTTAAGAGGCAGAATAACAGTAAATGTTGCCTTAATAAACCCAATTTCAAACCCAAAATAGCCCCTGACACACTTTTTATAATAATCTGCTCATTCACTTTTTATTTACTAAATATATCGGCAGTTATATCTGCAATTGAAACCTCCAACTTCCTTATATATCGGTATCCTAAAATCCATATCAGTCGGGCCCTTATCAGAAGAGACCCTGTTTGTTTGTTTATGCTGTGATTATGGTCATGTGATGTTGTGTATGAGGGGTCGGTAAGAATCATGACTATGAGTCATGACTTTAGTTTGCACCCGAGTCAGTTTGCAGGCAGTACTGTGATCTGGACAATAACTACAATAATGCACACACACAGTCTTTTGCTCACTGATGGTGCGTTGCACATGTGGTCATGAGTTCGCCCATTTACCCAGTAGCTCTCTCTCCCCCATTTCATGCTACAGCTGTCCTCTCTAAAATGTACTTTTCTTTTTTCAACTAAATACAACAAATGACGTTGTAAATTTAAATCTTTTGAAGCTAAAACAGTATGTATCATAGTGAGTTTGGGTCTGAATTTACTTTATTTGTTAATTTAAGATACAGTTTATAGTCTGAATACTGCTATGAAAAAGCACAGCAAATGTAGAATGCGACCACCATCTAAAGAGAGGAAGTAATCCCTTCGAGCAGATTGTACTTGATTTTATTTGTTATCATTATTTTTATTTCCATTAGTGAAGTACACATGGAGAACTCTATGCCCTTGACTTTCAACCCACATGGCAGGGATAACGTGGTATTGCTGTAGTGCAGCGGTTAGCGCTTTCACCTCACAGCATGAAGAGTTTGACTCCCAGGTGGAGTGGGGCATTTCTGCGTGAGGTTTGCATGTTCTCCATGTGATTATGTAAGTTTTCCCCAGGTGATTTGTTTTCCCCTACCACTAAAAACTAAAAAAGAGATGCTAAATCTCAGTGTGTAATTCCTGGTCAATTGAAAGTCAATAAATACAAAAACTGCCAGGTACTTTGAAAAAAAAAGTTGTAATTTACTATTTTAGAGTGTCCTGAATAAACCTCTGATCCAGAAAGAAAGCAAATCGATCAACATTGCTAGATTTAGAGAGTGGAATCTGCTTCATTATGTACCTATTTTTTTTTGTTTGGTCATATTTTAGAAGTTGATGTGTGCCATGGCTGTGGATATTAAGTTGAAAATGACTACTTTGGGGAAAAAACAACAACACTTTTTTCACTGGACTGCTCAAAGCGCAAAATAAATAGAAAAATACCGGTATATACTATTCTACAAAATGATAGAGAACTAGGAGAAAACAATATTCATCTCCTCAGTGTTTAAGTTTTGCAAAAGAAAACCTAATATTTACAAAGCAGTTATGCCATTTTTCCTTCTCATAACCTTCACTTTGCTCCATCATCACCAAGGTGAAAAACAACTGGGCATACATAGCAATTGTGCATACTTGTGCCACTTCCGTTTGGCTTGTGGTTTTCTACTTAAGCAAAGACGTCCAATTATGTCATAAAACACAGTATAGCTACCATACACATATGTTGGTAAGTCTTTTCCACACTGAAGATTCCAGTGTGTCTATGCCCTTGTTGGCAGATGTTAGATGTCCTGTGAGTGTCTATCTGACTACACACCATGGGACATTCATTCTGTTTTATGTCAGTTCCCCTGTAAATATCTAGTGCTTTCAGATGAATTTATTCACCGCACTTCACTTTGTCCACATTTTGTTATGTTACAGCCTTATCCCAAAAACGATTAAATTCATCATTTGCCTCAAAACTCAGCCAACAAAACCCCTAATGACAACTTGGAAGAAGGTTGTTAGAATTCTTTGCAACTCTTTACAACTTGAGTGGAGACCTCCTGTGGTAAATTCAGTAGATTGGACATGATTTGAAACGCACAGACCTGTTTATATAAAGGTCCCACAGTTAACAGTGATGTCAGAGCTCAAACCAAGCCATGAGGTCCAGGGAATTGTCTGTAGACCTCAGACAGGATTGTATCGAGACACAGATCTGTGAAAGGGTTAAGAAAAATGTTTGCTGCAAGGTTCCTTTGAGCACAGTGGCCTCCATCATCCATAAATGGAAAATGTTTGGAACCAAGTAAAGTCATTTTAACCAAACAAGAACCAATACAATTAATTTGTCTACAAAACCATTTTCACCAAAATACCAGATCATCGCATTGCCAGCAGTAAGTCTGACCTGTTCCCAGTGCATGTTGGACTCCGCCAGGGCTGCCCTTTGTCACCGGTTCTGTTCATAATTTTTATGGACAGAATTTCTAGGCGCAGTCAGGGGTCGGAGGGTGTCCGGTTTGGGGACCACAGGATCTCATCTCTGCTGTTTGCAGACGATGTTGTCCTGATGGCTCCATCAAACCCGGACCTGCAACATGCACTGGGACGGTTTGCAGCCGAGTGTGAAGCGGCTGGGATGAGAATCAGCACCTCCAAATCCGAGGCCATGGTTCTCGACCGGAAAAAGGTGGTTTGCCCTCTCCAGGCGGGTGGGGAGTCCTTGCCCCAAGTGGAGGAGTTTAAGTATCTCGGTATATCTTGGATGGAACGTGAGATCGACAGGCGGATCGGTGCAGCGGCTGCAGTGATGCAGTCGCTGCATCGGACTGTTGTGGTGAAGAAGGAGCTGAGTCGAAAGGCAAAGCTCTCGATTTACCGGTCGGTCTACGTTCCTACCCTCACCTATGGTCATGAGCTTTGGGTAGTGACCAAAAGGACAAGATCGCAGATACAAGCGGTCAAATGAGTTTCCTCCGCCGGGTCGCTGGGTGCTCCCTTAGAGATAAGGTGAGGAGCTCGGCCACACGGGGGGAGCTCGGAGTAGATCCGCTGCTCCTCCACGTCAAGAGGAGCCAGCTGAGGTGGCTCGGGCATCTTTTCTGGATGGAAGAGGCCCCGGAGAAGCCCCAATAACAAATACAATACAATAAATCTCCAAGGAGTGACGGGTTCACCTCAGAGTGGTATAAAGCTTTCAAAGACACTCACTCCCCCTGCTTTTGTCAAATTTTAACTGGGCAATTAAAGAAGCTCGAATCCCTCAGAGTTGGAAGGAAGCTATTATTTTACTAGTACCTAAAGAGGGGAAAGACCAACTCGAATGTGCCTCATATAGTGCTATCTAAATTCACATCAAAAATGTACACCTCAATTATGTCAAAAGGAATGGAACAAATACTCCATAATCTAGTTCATAATGATGAGACAGGATTTATTGACAACCGACACAAGATAACATAAGACGATCTCTACACATAATGAACCATGTACCGGTACAAAAACAAAGGCTGTAATAATCAGTCTGGACGCTGAGAAAGCTTTTGACTCTGTTGCTGCTGGCCTTATTTATTTAAAGTACTGCGCACATTTAAAATGAATGAATGAATATGTGTATAATTAATATGGGTCTTTGTCTTTAGGTTTTATGTTTGATGTCTTATATTGTCAAGTAGTCTGCTGTGTGTGCAGTGTTTTTTTTTTTTTTTTTTTTTTTACCTGCCTTAGAACAAAGGATGGAATTTAGCTTTTGTGCTAACTCTTGTATATTTAGGTTAAAATTGTTGCTGACACATTTAATTATATGCACTGTCCTAATTCAAATAAATACATACTTATCTAAGTGCTTTTTCTTTTTTTAAATACCTTTGCAAAGAATTCAAACAACCTTCTTGTCCGTATTTTTTGTAGAATGTTGAGGCAAATAATGAATTTAATCAATTTTGGAATAAGGCACATAACAAAATATGGAAAAAGTGAATTACCGGATGCACGCTAAATAATACAAACCATAATAAATAAAGGACAGACTATTGAAACACATTTTAGAGAATTTTACAAAACTGCATTCATTTCAAAATGGGACTCAATATTGAACTGTCAGGTTTATGATTTGTCTTAAAATATACAATGCTAATTTAGTAAAAGTGGATACAATGCAGCAGATGGTATGCCTCAGAGAACTGTACATGACCACAGAGCAGCTGCCCAATTACATTAGCTCCTCCAATAAAATAGCGCACAATAACATGTTAATCAGATTTCTTCTTTGTGTATAAACTTAATCGGGAAAACTCTGTGCTGAGAAAATATCTTGACACAGTCCACAGAGATCACAGTGGTCAGTTGTAAAAGACTGTATGGCTTCTGTTGTCAGTATCAGTAATGTGCAATTAACTGTATTATTCATGAGTTTGGCTCATTATTTACATGCTTTTATCAGCCCATGTTTCTGTGAGTGGAACCTCTCAGGAATTCCAGGGAAAGTTGGAGATGGTAGCTCTGACAAGCTAGCCATTTATGCAATTTACCTATTGATAAATTGTGTTTGATAATTGATGGCTTAGCGCCAATTAAAGAAGGAAAATGGAATGGAAATGTGGTTAAATACATACTTCTACACATTTTAAGGTACAGAGAAGGAATATTGGGTTGAAGGACGATACGGTTCGGCGTTGCAATTAAGTATGAAGACCAAAGAGGAGGCTTATGTATGTGATCTGTGGTCTGAGAAAAGTAGATGTACAATGTAAGCCATTAAATCAATAGCCAAAAGAGAGTAGTTGATCACAAAACTACAATAGATGCAACATTTCCAAGTAAGCATTAATAAACTGAGGAATAATGACAGAATGTGTGGTTTTGACACTGCATGCTCTGCTGTGAAAAACCATTACTCTGCTTTGGGATCATCTTGTGTGGTCCATTTGCTGCAAGGCCACTTCACGGAATGAGAAATGCTTCGTCACCCAGCAGTAAAAGGTATTGTTTGAACGAGGAGACCCCTCCCCAAACAGGGCTTTCAGAGAGCTGTAATGGCCACATGTACTAAGCTCATTTCTGGGCCACTGCTCATGAGCAGCACACAATGATTAAATTTAATTTATAATGATGCTTCTTTTTCTTTCACTGGCAAACTTGACTGTCTGTGCGGCTGTGAAAATGAATGCAATGAAAGGTAAAATCTGCTGCTACAAGATTGAAAAGCTAGTCTTGTGCGTCCTAAATGCACAATGTGTCAAATAGGATGATTTTATCCTATTTTCCACCATTGAGATATTCTGCCTTCACAGTTATATCATTTGATCTTGGACATTTTGATCATAACAAGATAAATATGCAATAACTGCTTTGAACCATATCTGAGTGCTGAGGAGTCAGACCTAAGTTTGCAGACCTGTAGATCAACATTGCATTGTAGATGGTTGACCTATTTTATCAAGGACCCCACCTTCCTTTGGCCACCATTTTAAAAGTGCTTCACATGGTCCTTTTTTTTAAGGACATTGGCAATTTAAATATGAACATCCTGTCCAAGAAAACTGGTCAATCTTGGAATGGCGGGTACAAAAACAATAGGTTCTCCTAATGATCTGCATAAAGTGACCACATCTGTATGAAGTCCTCACTAGGGCTGGGTTGCATATGTTTACAGTTTACAGCATTATGTCCAACAAACCCAAATCCATATGCGTCTATGTCTTAATGTCTTGATTGTTTTCATATGTAAGCTCAAAATGCACATTCAATGCATTTAAAACAAACAGTAATGTCCAGCCAGGCCTTTCTCTCTGCTTTTGCTGCAGTAAATGATGCCAGCCGAGTGCTGCCTGTGTTATGAGAAGGAGCCTGTAAAGTACAGTCCCTCAGGATGCTCGCCTCATCACCCTGCAGCTTGAGGGCCAGACACACAGATGCTTTCTCCTGTGGGCTTCAAGAGGTGAAGCAAGAACTCTTCAAAAAGCATTTCAAAATAATTCAAAGGGAATAACAAAATATTGAATAAAGTGTATGTATGTAAAATAGCAACTCCTGCCAAGAGCTCAGTATGACTCTCCAACAATCTTTTTACAAACAGAAGCGTACACAATCCGGGTGTTTCAACCAATCATAACAATTAACTGCTCTATTATTTATATGCAAAAGACCTTCCTCTCACACATACCTATTTTATTTAAAGCAAACTTCTCTCACATCTAATCAACAGTTTAGTAATTCACCTGTTGATTTGAAAGATGTCTTAAATAAAATGGCTTGATTGCTAAAAGCATTTGTTTTGACATGGAACAGACTATGTGACTTCTGCTCAACCTGACACCCACCCAGCAGCACTATTTTGAACTTACAATAATGCCCATAAGACCCATCTTTCTTTTTTTGTTCAAATGTATAGTTTTGCATTCATGGGTCCATGACATACTTGTTAGAGCTGTGCCATACTAGACATTTTGGAATCAATGACTACCGATCAATAACGATATACGTACCAATTGCTTTAGCTGAATGTGAAAACATGGTTAATATAAGAACTAAATTATGTTTAAATTGTATATTTATTCTATATTCAAATTATGAAATTACTAACACACACCTAAGACTTGACTTAATGTGCAATCTATATTATTGTATGTGTTTTGAAGCGTGCACCTCTCAGTGGATTCAGTGCAGGACATGTGTCTCCTCGTCTCTCTCCACAGGTTATACTGTGCACAGCCTTTGAAGAGTATTTAGCCATGCAACTTTGTCTTGAAAACTGTCCATAGGTTATTCATTTCCTTCTAATAACGTATACATTTACAGCACAATACTGTCATATATTATATAAATAATAAATAATAATACATACATTTTTTCAATGCAAACGGCTCAATGTAAAATAATTGTGTGAAAAGGGTGAATAATTAGAACAAAAAAGATAATCTAAAAACTCAAGTATAGATGCAATACCAATACTCATTTTGGTATCAATATAATGTTTAGAAGCTATCTGCACCTACACAGCCCAAACATTTGTTGGTACTGCTATCTTGAGGACAGAAGCTGCAATGTCATCTGCCTTCTGCGCTGTGAGTTGTAACAACAATATATAATGTAAGACTGATATATTTTTTCATTTTTTCCTCCGGATATTGTTTACATGAGATTTCCAGACACAACCTAATGCCCTACAGTCCCGGTGGTCTTGGATCGTTTAAGGGCTTGTCTGTACAAAGAGGGCCTCTGGAAAAGGAAGTTTAAATAACAATTACCGCAACAGCTAGTTGTGGCAAGTTTCCGCTGCTTTTATGTGTTGTCAGTGACTCGCCTGCAAAAGATAAGGACCAAAATCCAAAACTTCTGTCTTCGTGAAGTATCACCCCTTCTCATTGTCAATGAGAAGCACATTTTGTTAAGTAGTATCATGTGTAACAGCGTAAAAAAGCTAAAACCAAGCCCCATGTAACATGCCTTTAGCGGCTCGCTTCATCCGATAGTTCTCAGTCCACCGAACATTCGCAGTAGTGTACTTCTCCCTCGTGAGTGTGCACAAGGAGTGCTGATTTGGGTACCACATTGGCTAGAGCAGAGCGAGCCAAAGCTAAAGATTGAAACAATGTATTAAGAAAACGGAATTATGTTGAACCAGGAAAAAGTGAATGAGCTGAAAATAGCCACGAATCGCCATGAAATTCTCTGGAACTAGCCATTACATTGTGTACAATATGTGTAGGATTTTAGGTAGTTCATTTTCATATTTATATTTAAAAAGGGCACCATCTAAAGCTTGTTCAGCAAAACATTAGTATCTACTCTTTCTTCTGAAAGGAGAGTACTTGATTTATTGACTGGCAATTATAACGCTAAAAAAAATCCAAAATGGTCTATAAACCAGAATGGTTTTGTGTTTCATAAAAAAACATATCAAACCAATTAATTATACATTTGGTTACACAGGCTACACGTGGGCTCAACTTGCTTAAAAGAAATGCTGGTATCTAAAAGTAATTCTCTAATAATCTAAGGGAAGCCTCACTGCTTTTCATGCCACTCTGTTTCAAACACATTTGGATCAGGTCTTTTATGTCCAAGGGAAGGCTCAGATGTGATTCAAGGCCTCCTCCAAGCTCTTTGGGTCCTTAAAGCTGCTCGTGGCGCTGATTTTGTGCAGGGTTTAGGGTTTGAATATTTTGAAGTGTTGATCTGATGCGGCCTGATCCTGAGGTGTTTTAAGGAACACATTTTTTGAGATCAAGGTGTCCTTTGCCTCCTTTGTGCTGGAGCATGGAGGCCGAAGCATCAGGCAAAGGAGGTCGCACCCCTGATGGGGTAGGGGCCCCATGGGTCTCCGACCAGATGTGTCTTGTGTTAGAGGGTCCAGAGCAAGAGAGCAAGTGAGGGGCTTGGTGGTCTTTTTATCTGAAGTTGTAGCTTAAAGTGGGAGTGACTTTAAGGCTGGCTTTAACTCTCAAACTTGTTTCTAATTTGGACCATTTCAACTTAAACCAGCACAATGACGTATAACCATAACAACATATTGCAACACTGTCAGTGAACACACATCATTAGCGGGTTATGAGGAAATGTACATTCTGACAAATATAACATATTTCTTAAGGCATCTGTTTAACAAACATGGTTTGTTAGAATGTGAAATATAGTAATTTAAGGACTTTGTCAATGCACTTTCCATCCAGCAAAACAATGGATAATAATTAAATATGCATGGAAAGAGGCAAAGTGCAATGTAGATAAATTATTTGATAGTTTTGAACCTGAATAAAGAACTGTAAGAAGATGAATGTAGTGTTTTCTGACTTATTGAATATTATAGTTAGAATATTATTATTATATATTATATATTATAGTTAGTTTGAGAATTATGTTACAGTGGACGATTCCACTTCTCCACAGGGGTTAGGTACTTGGAACCATTTGGTGTCCTCTGTGTTCTTTTATCATAGAGGTATTGACCCAAAGGTGGAAGGGGGGTAATAAAACAGAGGGCTGTTGTGTCATGTGGTGGTTCATATCCAAAGCTCCTTTTGCTCTGTTCTGCAAAAGTGGATATCACAGTTGTTTTGAATTATGAAAAGGTAATGTCTTTTAAAGTTCTTTTGAGACGTATATGTCCAACCTGCTTTATGGGAAAGTTCTGTAGGGGGACTGTAGGAGATTCTTTCGGTGGCCACTATGAGACAACTGGCGACAGGTTTAGGCTTGCAATGCCTAATGAAGTTATTTGAATAGATCCATGGTTACAACACACGGTGATGTCATCAAACTGGCGACAACAACAAAGTCACGTGAGTAAAATCCATGAATACTTTTACTAGAAGTACCATGACATGACATTCAGACCAAACGTTGTGACTGCTAAATCACCCGTAGTTCCGAGTTACATTGCAAATCTATACAAAATGATCCTCATCCCATTGCCAGTTTTTAATTCCTGAGTCTGTGTCCTGATAACTTAACATTGCAATACTTATTAGTATACCTATATATCAATACCTATTAGCTGTAGCTGTATCAGACACTCAAAGACAACAAAGTGTTGTTCAATAAGACATAGATTTTCAATAGTCTACATCCTACCCAACAAAGGCTGCACATTCCTTCACTCGGCCTTCCTCAGAACCCCTAACTGTCAAAAAGTACATCAGCACAAGAGGGTTTTGCTAATATTTACATTGAGGTTCAAGCGAATAGAGATCAGAGAAGTCCAGATTAAATATGCAAGGACTGTATTTGCGTGCATTAATGAAGAGGGACTGTGCGGTGTGCTAATGATCGAAGGCTTCCTGCAGGAGCTGCTCATTACCGCGCCTGTCCACTCTCACCTGTGTCAGCACCAAGCACTTCTGAGCAGCACATGACGATGGAGCTTTAAAGATGCATCATAGCTACTTTGTGTGTAGAAACATTACAGAAAGTTGAGTGGTGGTTGGAAATTGTACTCCACATCATCAGAGATTCAAAGATGCATAGTGGTGTTCTGCAAAAACTGAGCACTGACTTTAAATTTTATCATAAAACACAATACCGATAGCTGCCATTTACATCAGGCAAACTGATACTTTTGCTACTATTTTTTGTCCGTCCTCTAATCATACCATTTCCTCTAAGAGACACTGATTTTGAGTAACACATTTGCAGTGAAACAACCAAAATAAAGGATATAAATATGCATGGAAAGAGGCAAAGTGCAGTGTAGATAAATTATTTGATAGTTTTAACCTGAATAAAGAAATTTAAGAAGTTGAAGGTAGAGTGTTCTCTGACTTATTGAATATTATAGTTAGAACTCAAGAGCATTTGCTGGGGCCCCGTTTCTCTCCAACCGTTGTTGGCTAAAATCTTTTAATATTGTTACATTAAATAAGCAAGATGTTAAGGTTGAGGGTGAGGTACAGGGACATGAGTTTTATTTATTCAGTTTTAATAGAGAATGAAGGAATGAAATTTAATAAAAAAGGAATGTCCTTTTTGGTGACACTCACTATTTTAGGGGTCACCGCTACATAGTTACATGGGTTTCATAGTCTAATTGTAATTTTGTTTAAGTTAGGTTTAACTTACAAAGTCGCTCACTGAATTGTAAGCACCCATACATTCACATAACCGTGTCATTCAAGCTTTGCAGCTCTCAATCCCACAGTCTGTCTACTGTTCTGTGGGCGTAACCATATGAGTGGGGACAGCCATACTGAATTGAAGATATTCACAAACACGTTCTGTTTGTCAGCATCGCTGTGCCAGAAAAAAACATCATGTTTTCTTGCCATTCATTAGCAAACATGTTAGTTGAATGATTGTATGCCAAATATCTAATTCTACTCTTGATGTGATTCCACTTATTTGGGCTTGGGTATATTAATTTGCACACATTTTTTGAAAGGGATTTTGAATTTGAAGAGTTGAAGTATGAAGTTTGTATGGGTTTCCTCCGGGAGATGGCGATGGGTCCCCGGGCACTGCACTACCGTAACCACTGTTCCTGAGGAGATTGGTCAAATGTAGAAGACAAATGTCACTACGGGGAGAATAAAGTGTAGCTTAACCTACCTTAACTTTCCTGGTGTGGGCACAGTGTGCGCTACAGTTCTATTTACTCCTTGTTCACACAAACCATCATTCATCCCAAACACCGCACCATGAACCATGTGAGAGACGATCAGTTGACCACTGAACTTAGTTCCATGACAACATGCATCAAGGGAACACAGCTCTGTGGACAGACAGGCACATGCTCTGTTCCCTGGTGCTACACAGTGGTCTTTGCTTTCACTCGTGGTTAAATATATTGCGAGGATGATGCACACTGCTGGCAGCAGAGAAAACGTTTTCTGAACAGCACAGGTTGAGGCTTTACTGCATAACAGAAGCAGAAGGAGCTTTGTCTCGCTGATCTTAAGATGATGAAGGTTAATTTCATACAAAGTAATAGAAGCGTTTTTTTAATCCATTTCCAAACTCTTTTTACTTTCATCGCAGACAGTGCTGTGAAAATAGGTCTTGGAGCAGTCCAGTCCAGTGTAGTGACATGTAGATGACCTCTGAATGTTGCCATGGTGACAGGAATGCGATAAGGTTGAACCATGGTATTGAAGATTTATGACATCTCTGCAGGAGCAGAGACTTCACGCTTTGAACGTTGGGAAAAACCTTTTCCATCAAATTGCTTTAGGGTTCAAATTAACTCACAAAGACTTTTTCTCTCCCAAGACAAAAGCTTAAATCCTAAAAAGACTATGCGGTTTAGTAAACAATCATCTGATTGCAGAATTTGTCCACAAGATACGTTTACTGTACATTATGTTATTGTGGTCTGCATTCCTTTAACTGTTTTATAACTCATCTTGTGACCCATATTGCCTTAACTATGTGGCCTAATGTTAATGCTAAACAATGGCTGCATTATTCTGGATCTTTTTCTCTGATCAGCTCTGACTCAGCATGTGTGCTGATTGGTTGAACAATGGCGCCAAAACCCAACCCCCATAGGGGTAAGTCAGACAGAGAGGAGAGAAGACCAACTCAATTCCACCAGGAGGTCCACCAAGAAGGATCTCGGGAAAGCTCATCTCTGGCCTAGTGATGCTAAGCTAACCCACGGAACAAAGACATTCCAGAGAGACACACCCGCAGAAGCTAACTTTTCTCACTCATAAATAAGAATTCTGTGCCCGTTTTCATCATGCAAACTCAAGCAAAGACCAAAACTTGGATCCAACACTCCTCAAATCAGCCACATTTGTGAATCTATCTGAGGAACGCCTCAAAGCCAAGGACAACGCAGATCCAATTGTTTAATCGATATTAGCCCCTTTCATAAGTGGGAGGAAATGAATAACACTACAGTACTTGTACTAGTAAGAATCCCCTACACAAGAGTGCGACTGTTGTGGTCAAGCTGGCCCAAATGCACCGTTCTCAGATTGAAGGGTTTTTAATGTCAAACGAACTAGTGGCAGAGTGGCCTTAATACCCTTAATTCTTTTATTAGTGGCATATTTAGAGGCTACATTGTATCTTCACGCCATTGCCTGCACAAATGATATTGACTTAATGTAGCTTTTGTATACCTGAAAAATACTGTGGCCTCCTGACTGAAGAAGAATTTCATGGTGAGATAATGGCAATGTTAAACTTCTGCTTATGAAAGAGGAACAAGCAACACCTAAACACCTAATGCTATTGTTGAATTGTTGTTGTTTTAAGTTGGAGTTAAAAAGAATTTTGAGTTAAAAAGCTCTGTGTAAATTTCTATTTAACATTTATTATATCTATATCAAATTTGTTCACCAAAAATATGTAAATGCAAGAATATTAAAATAAGTATGATTTGGCTGTGTAGCCAAACATGGCTGGATTGGATGTATTATCTTGAAAGGAGTTTTAAACAACGTTATAAATATTTGGATCTTCTGATCAGGTGGTTAAACATACATCCCCAACAAAATAATGAAAAGCTATTGGGAAATAGAATCTTATTAAGAGTGAGGTGCTGTGACAGGTATTGCTTTCCACTGCTAACCAACTGCTCCCAGAGGGCACCTGTCACACTCATGATTTACGCCTCCGTCTGGATAAACTTATGAAGCTTATTTGAAAGAGATTTTTTAGGGCTACAATGCTGGATAAATATCTTGTGCATAACCATGTGCAGATAATAGAAGCCATACAAGCATCTAGAAATTTTAATATTGCAGAACAACCAGTGTATCTAATATATGAATATTGAACATACATGAACATAACTGACCAATCAGGTGCATTTTTTTCTTGAATAAAAACAGAGAACACAATTTTTGTGAACAGTATGCCATTTTTTGAATAAATCCATTATCTCATTTGCCTGAAAACCCAAACCTATTTTACAATGTCCCATTAATTATTCACACATACACAGATTGATCAATAGATGCCTGTTTTCTGCAGAATGCAGTATTCAGCAGCAGAGGTCTGCTCTCTGAGCCTCTCACAACCTACAAAGAAGTCGCTTTATACCATTTATGATATTTGACCTTACCTTGAACAGGCGCAGAATGTTGGCCACCATGATGGAGACCGAGCTGGAGGAGGCTCCGATGACACCCACCACCCGCTCAGGTTTGGTGATAATGGGTGAGCCCCCGTCCCGACACTTCACGTCCGACCCGTCTTTCTCTATGAGGGCCTGGACGAAGGTGAGAGACTGCTCCAAGGCATGAGTGTCCCGAGAACAGGTGTCCAGGATACGGGCGCCCAGAGTGATGTTTGGCAGCAGGTTGTGGTCATTGTTGATGCGATCAAGGGCAAAGAGCATGGCCTCCAGTCTGTGAATCCCCTTCTCCTTTTTAAGTTCCCCACACGGCTTGCCATCGTGGCCCCTGGCATGCACAGGAAAGAGCCCACCCAAAGAGATATCGCCATCAATGCGGATAGAGTTCAAGTGTGTGTGTGCAGGCCCCTTGGGTTTGGCTGCTTGAGCTGCCTTCAGGGGCCCATGGAGCAGCAGTAACAGCAGAGGAAGAATCAAGCTGTTTAGATGACAGCCGCTCCGATACGGTCTGTACACTGCACTCTGGAACATGACCAACGCCAACTCCAGCAATCACACAATAACACGAGCCAGGTATTACTTTATGACGGCCACAGGGTTAATTGCAATAGCTCTTGAAGCAACTGGCACGGGGAAGTCTGCTTCGCATGCCTGTCATTGTTCCCAGGCATTCAGTTAACATGGAATATGAGCTTTACAGTGTAATCCTGTTTTCTCCTCCTCAGCGCCTGCTCCGTCTGCTGCTGTGTGCAGACTGCTGTGTGCTGTTATTCACATAGAGTACTGATCCTTTATGTGGAGCATCAGAAAGAACAAAGGTGTTCCTCCTCTGTGTTTCCTCGTGCTTTCCTCTTTCGTCAGCTTATTCAGGAGTTTTTAATCTTCAGTGTATGTCAGAGTCCTCAGGCCTGCTTAGGTCCACAGGTTTATCCATGATTTCCTGCAAGAAGAAAAAGATAAAGAGTGGTGAGACAGAGTAGAGAAACATTATGTGTTGATGTGAGTCTTTCAGAGAATAACCTTGTTACTGTGGCATTATGGGCAATGGAGACGTGGCTGTGAACCGAAATTCATTTATTTTTCATTTCTAGCTTTTACACAGCACACCTACATTTGCTTTTATTACATTCAAAGGGGTGTTCAAGGTTGACAGGAGTGAAGTCTGCTCCCACATGCTTCATTTTCATTTCTCAACCTCCATAGTGGCACACGCAGCCTCTGTCATAATGCTGTGACAGCCTCTGCAGCATAAGTCTAATTCTGAATGTTAATGCTGTGAATTAGCAAAGGCCCTGATGATTATTACTATGTTCAGTCAATGAAAAAAATATTACAACAGTTTCCTTTCCCTTGTGGTTGCCCCATGGATGGCCCTTTGCTGAAAATATCCCTGATGTTGTGTTTTTAATACATTTAAAAATATATATAGCTGACTGAAAAAATGTAATTCAGGCTTAATTTGGAAATGGACAAATTCAACAGCCTTTGGTCCAAAAGAGACTTTTATTTTAAATTAATTGTGCCATGATTTTGTTTGTATTTATGTTTAGTTGATGTCTACTTGTGTTATTATTATTACACTCTCTGGTCGTTTTGTGGTATATTTTGCTGCCTAAAATGACCATATGTTCACCATAAAAAAAACAAAAACAGATTAACCCTAACTTAAAACACATGGTCACCTAAAACATGTATTTTTGCATTAACGTCTTTGATATGTGCAGTTTCAAATACAACCACTCAAGACCACTCATCCTTTATACATATGAGGTCATACTCATCATGTAGACCATAATAACCTCTGAAAGTGCAATCTCTGGCTCCGCGGCAGAATAGAGCTGTAGACACTTGTTTCTCAGGGGAGTGGGCTGGAGGCCTGGGATTGGCACCGCCTGAGATGCATTGAGAGCACATTGCTACTGACAAGGCCCTGTGAATACACCCAACTATTCTCTACTGAGGGAGAAGTCATTCTTCAGATCCCATTCACCACAGGTTCATTTTAAGTGAGCTGATGACAACTAGAAGTCAAACACTTCACCTTTGGCCCTCTTAGCTCACAGAAAATCAGTAACCGGAGCAGCAGAGACAGGCAATCACAAGGTGCTTAACTACATTTCGAATTTCAGTTGGAATTTTGAAATTTGATTTAACTGTTACTTTATTTTTCCTTAAATGTGTTACAAACTAGAATATCTGGCATATAGCTGTTTAAGAATAAAATGTTCAGTTATTACTAGTTCAAATATTGGATTCACATTTTTATTTTTGTTATTTGAGTTTTCTGAAATGCAAGAGGACCTTGGGCCTATCTTGGACTGCTTGGCTGGTGCCCATCACCACCTCTTATCATCACCACCTCTTATCATCACCACCTCTTATCATCACCACCTCTTATCATCACCACCTCTTATCATCACCACCTCTTATCATCACCACCTCTTATCATCATCACCGCTTATCTTATCTCCGGCTGTTGACAGATGTGGAAACAGCAAAACAGGTATGTGTAAATGATCAGTGTGTGGTAAGATGTATGGCAATTTGTATACATCATATCGTCATGCATCATATCATTATAGTGCTTACTGTATGCACTGCCAATTAAACAGATGCCATCACGGGTAAAGACACCTCAAACTGTCAGGGTAAATGTTGAGTGTCCCTGAAGAAACACGTTATGTAACGTTAAGTTATTATCATTTAGTCATCAACGCCCATCATGCCACCATTGTTGTTGTTTTTTTTCTGTCCCCCCCATAAGTGCAGTTCTGTGTGGGGCCGCCATATCTGATGAATAAATCAAAGTCTAGCATTAATGTACAGAAGCATGCAGTCTGATGCCAGCTTTATCAAACAGACCTTCTCTTCTGAAGGCCACGGGTTGTGGTGTAAAAATAACAAAATAAGTCAAATGTGCAGTAACAGGTTACACGTGTTCAGCTGGTGATACTAAAAACTCTGATGATTCAACGGACATTGTTCTGCCTATATATTTGTAAGGGAATGAATATGTAGTAGTATTATCAGAAATGCATAAAGCTGCTTAGTATGTTTTATTGTTACATGTATTAGACGTACAAATATATTTCTTGATTATATATTGAATAACCTTTTGTTACTTTGTATTGAATTCTAAATTCACAAACTATCAACACATTTTATGCAGAAATAATTAAAAATGAATTTACCATTCAAATGATGCTACAATACAAAATATCAGATATATGTGAATGTTGTATGTAAAATTGCCCAACTGACCATTACAGCTATTAGAAACTCTTGAATATTTATGCTCCTAAAATGGCATAATCCCAAATTGAGGCTGTGTAAAATAATCATGTCATATCTGCTTTGAAATGACTGCATCCACTAAAAGGGTTGCATTGAAAGACAGAGAAATGTGTGTACGTTTACAGACCAGGTGGTAATGGACTTTACCTCAATAAACAAGAGGAAAACAACACAAACGCTCATGAGCTACAAAATGTCAAAGGCAGCTGCGGGAATAACTGGAGATTTATATCAGAACAAAATCTTTCCTCAGGTGCAAAGACACATTTCAAAACACACTACGCCTTCATTTCAAAATGCCATATAATAACCTTTAAGCAAATAAGTGCATGTATTCGTGAGGCCGATAAGAGGGAAGTATATTAGAGTGTTTTTACGCAGTAGATTTTGCAAACATATTATTGCAGTAGTAATTGCACATTTGAAATTTGATCTCAATTAGTTCCCAATCAGAATCATTATCAAGTTACACATACATTATTACCTGGGTGTTACTTATCATCGAATTCATTTACATGGCTATCCTGGTTATGATTGGGTTTTTTATAATATCCTTTTTTGTGTCCATGTAAACACAATATCCCGATTTCAGTATGGACATTTCACGAGTGCTGTACTGAGCATGTGCGAAACAAATCTGGCAGGAGCAGCTATTTTTTCAAAATAACTGAAACGTCTACCTTTTGTATTTGTATTACTTTATCATCATAATACAATAAATATGTCTAAAGTACAATTCAGCCTACTTTAAACAGCAAACTCATTTCTGGAGCAGTCTGTGTTGCTCTCGAACTGAACTGAAACGGCCACCGTTGAAAACGCCTTTTACTCAAGTTGTGACTGCCCTCTACAGACTTATGCTCTTCTTTGAAAAATAGATTGTCCCTTTGCTGTTGGAAACATGCTAAAAAGTAATTTCTCATGTTTACAGAGGTATGAATATCCTGGTTTCTCTGAGCGTAGGAAAATGTTAACCCATGATAAGGCTAATAACCAGAATATTCAAGCACAGGTAAACACACTCATTGTTTCACTGTTTGCCAACATATCTTTTAGCACATTCAGTAATCCAAGTATGATTTTGTTTTGGAGACAATGTGCTGAGAATATATGTGGGAAACTTAATGTTCATGGTCAGATCCAATGTAAAAAAGTCTACGTTACAGCTGTGCATAGAAATACAATAGCAACATTAAAAACTGAAACAAAAGAGTAGTGGAACCACCCACTAAAGTTACTATAAAGTAGATAGATTTGTGTAAAATGTTCCCTGGGCGGCCTGTAAACACCTTTTTAATTTGTGTAGAACCTATTTTCTCTTGAGTTTGGAACTAATACAACGGAAAGATGATTACGTCAGCTGGCGGCGCTCAGAAGGATTTCCAGAATAAGGTGAATAGTATGTCATCTCCAGAGATATCATGGGTAAGGTTGCCATGGGACATCCATCCATCCATCCATCCATCTTCTGCCGCTTTATCCGGGGCCGGGTCGCGGGGGCAGCAGTCTGAGCAGGGACTCCCAGACCTCCTTCTCCCCAGACACTTCCTCTAACTCCTCCGGGGGGATCCCAAGGCGTTCCCAGGCCAGCCGAGAGACATAGTCTCTCCAGCGTGTCCTGGGTCTTCCCCGGGGCCTCTTCCCGGTGGGACATGCCTGAAACACCTCCCGAGGGAGGCGCCCAGGAGGATCCGGAACAGATGCCCGAGCCACCTCAGCTGGCTCCTCTTGACGTGGAGGAGCAGCGGCTCTACTCCGAGCTCCCCCCGTGTGGCCGAGCTCCTCACCTTATCTCTAAGGGAGCGCCCAGCCACACGGCGGAGGAAACTCATTTCGACCGCTTGTATCCGCGATCTTGTTCTTTCGGTCTCCAAAGCTCATGACCATAGGTGAGGGTAGGAACGTAGACCGGCCGGTAAATCGAGAGCTTTGCCTTTCGGCTCAGCTCCCTCTTTACCACAACGGTGGTAATCATCACCGCATCACTGCAGCCGCTGCACCGATCCGCCTGTCGATCTCACGCTCCATCCTTCCCTCACTCGTGAACAAGACCCCGAGATACTTGAACTCCTCCACTTGGGGCAAGGACTCCCCACCCACCTGAAGAGGGCAAGCCACCTTTTTCCGGTCGAGAACCATGACCTCGGATTTGGAGGTGCTGATTCTCATCCCAGCCGCTTCACACTCGGCTGCAAACCGTCCCAGTGCATGTTGCAGGTCCGGGTTTGATGGAGCCATCAGGACAACATCGTCTGCAAACAGCAGAGATGAGATCCTGTGGTCCCCAAACCGGACACCCTCCGACCCCTGACTGCGCCTAGAAATTCTGTCCATAAAAATTATGAACAGAACCGGTGACAAAGGGCAGCCCTGGCGGAGTCCAACATGCACTGGGAACAGGACTGACTTACTGCCGGCAATGCGAACACAGCTCCTGCTCCGGTCATACAGGGACCGGACAGCCCTGAGCAAAGGGCCCCGGACCCCGTACTCCCGGAGCACCCCCCAAAGGACACCCCGAGGGACACGGTCGAAAGCCTTCTCCAGATCCACAAAGCACATGTGGACTGGTTGGGCAAACTCCCATGAGCCCTCGAGCACCCGATGGAGGGTATAAAGCTGGTCCAGTGTTCCACGACCGGGACGAAAACCACTCTGCTCTTCCTGAATCCGAGGTTCGACTATCGGTCGGATTCTCCTCTCCAGTACCTTGGAATAGACCTTACCCGGGAGGCTGAGGAGTGTGATCCCTCTGTAGTTGGAACACACCCTCCGGTCCTCCTTCTTGAACAGAGGGACCACCACCCCGGTCTGCCAGTCCAGAGGCACGGCCCCCGACCGCCACGCAATGTTACAGAGACAGAGTCCCCCAGTAGAACAACGGAGTCCCCGGTCGGTGCACTGTCTAGTACCCCTCCCAAGGACTCCAAGAAGGCCGGGTACTCTGCACTGCTGTTCGGCCCGTAGGCCGCCACAACAGTGAGAGACCTGTCCCCCACCCGAAGGCGGAGGGACGCGACCCTCTCGCTCACCGGGGTAAACTCCAACACGTGGCGGCTGAGCTGAGGGGCTATAAGCAAGCCCACACCAGCCCACCGCCTCTCCCCGCGGGCAACACCAGAGAAGTGGAGCGTCCAGCCCCTCTCGAGGAGATGGGTTCCAGAGCCCAAACTGTGCGTGGAGGTGAGGCCGACTATATCTAGTCGGTATCGCTCAACCTCCCGCACAAGCTCAGGCTCTTTCCCCCCCAGCGAGGTGACATTCCATGTCCCCAGAGTTAGTCTCTGTGTCTGGAGATCTGGTCGCCGAGGCCCCTGCCGTCGACTGCCGCCCAGATCTCTCTGCACCGGCCCCTTATGGATCCTCCTGCGGGTGGAGGGCGGCCCCACGTCGCTCTTTCGGGCTGTGCCCGGCCGGGCCCAGTGGGGTAAGACCCGGCCACCAGGCGCTCGCCATGGAGCACCCATCCCAGGCCCCGGCCTGGGATGGGGCCCCGGTGACGCCGATCCGAGCGACGTAAACTGCCTTGTTCTTGTTGTCATCATAGAGTGCTTCTGAACCGATCTTTGTCTGACCCGTCACCTAGGACCTGTTTGCCTTGGGAGACCCTACCAGGGGCATGAAGCCCCCGACAACATAGCTCCCGGGATCATTCGGGCACTCAAACCCCTTCACCACTTTAAGGTGTCGGTTCAAGGAGAGGGCCATGGGACATGACACAACAAAAGCATATATATATATATATATATATATATATATGTAGATATTCTAATGTGGCGCTGCTGTGTGGTCGACACGCACATGTGCACATGTTGTTTTATGATTGTATGTGCTCTTGTGCACAAATTCCCCTCGGGGCGATAAATGTTTTCATTAATTTATTCATTGTACTGCAACTTCAAATAGATCCCTTTAAGCTTGAGAATGGTATAAGCAAATCCACTCCACACTGAGACTTTCAACAATTCTATTGTTTAATCTTTTTAGTATCAAACACTGAGCACTTCGCAGATGTCCACTGCATCTCTGAACACTTAGGCTATAGTCAACATATTTTTGAGCATATGATTTTTTTTTTCTTTTTTCTTTTGCAATTTGCAATACTGTAATATGTCCTTCTGTATGGACAAGGTGTGTGAATTTTAGGAATTAAAGCACATCATCTGAACAGTTCAGCGTTTTCACTTCCACAGCAGTGAATGTAATCAGAGATTTGATGCTGTAACCTAAACCAAGCTGGACAACATCAACACGACAAAAAACTTCCCTCATCAGCCATCGAACCTAAAGAGCATTTTCCTACAGCCGCTTGTCTGTGGTTGGATGCGAGCAGCTGCTAACTGCCTCAGTCATGAGGGAGGCTTTTGGAGAGCGGCAGTGGCTCGTCTCTCACAGATGGACAGGAGGAGCCGCCTAATTGACACTCCAGCATGTTGATGCTCGTCTGTAGATCTATAGAGCAGATCTATAGGGATTGCCCCAAACTGAGCACAGGGTTGTGAGACTGACTGCAAAATCATCTATCAAAGTTGTTCAGAAAATAAATACATCTATCAGGCCAAATTCTGCATTGCATTGCTTTCTGTGATAAAAACTAATATTTTGAATAGGAATTATTTACAATAATTGGGAAATTCATAAACATTGGTAAAAGAATAAAATATGCTATTGTAACGCTGAAATGCCACCAACCAGAGGGAAGCTTCTTCCATAAGAGGTGCTGTGGAAAACCTTTTCCTTCTGAAGCTAAAGGACTTACTCTGTAATTGTAAAACAGTTGTTATTTTGGATGTTCATGCTGGCATAATTAAAGGCCTTTTGCATTTCTTATCATGTACGTGGGAAATCGTGCAGCAGAAAGAACATTTCCAGTATGGCACAGTTGTTAATATGAAAGCTGAATTGTGACAGAAGACATCTTTAGGCTTTTTTGAACGCCTCCGTGCACCAAACGGAACAGTCCTGACGAGCCGAGCCATTATTGCCAGCTGTCACACACTGCGCAGGAAATAAAGATCAATCTTCACACCGGTTTGAGTCGAATGTGACGAGATATACAAAGCTATTTCAACAAAATATGTGTATTTTCAAAGGAGGCCTTTGAAAAATCTCAACAGACCCATCCTTGAGTTTGAAGACAGGAGCGGGTTTCTTTCTATATGGCCAAAAGTGCTAGTCGTTTACAAACTTTAACAATATGATTGATGTTAATTGCACAATCGACCCTTTCTGTGTTTGTGAACAGAAAGTCTGGTACCGTTACATTCATGGGCTACAATATATTTTGCAACTGGAAAGACATTACCACGTGAAGACATTTTTAGTCTATCGATGTACAGCAATATGAACCAATTTGAACAACGACGTTATAAAATGTTTTTCAATCCAGCAAATGTGCTTTGTGTTTAATAAGGACATTTTTGTTTTGTTTCACCTAGCGCCACAAATCCTACATTAATTAATATACTTTAGACAATGGAGATAGAAGTTAGATATTGACTCATAATACTTGATGGCAAAGGATTTTTTTTTGACCCGTGGGCTTTATTAAACAGGAGAGCAGAGCTTGAAATGGGGATGAGAGAGAAGGGAGGACATTGTCAGAGCCGGGGTTCAAACTCATGACACTGCGGCCGGCTGCACATGGAACCTAGCATATGTGCAGCAGCCTTAACCACTCGGCCACCGCACAGCACACTTTTAGGGCAAATGTAATGTCCCATTTATATTTCTGTCACTATCAGGCTGTTCCTGTCACTATGGCAGGTAGATGTTTTGAACCAACCACTGGCATACTCACTATACATATAATTATTTGAAAGCATGTATATCCACTGTCTCCTTGCTGCTTGTATGTTGAGCATAGTAAGTTGAGCACAGCTAAATTTAACGTTGGAGTCCAAACTTAATCGCTAAAACGTGCTTATTAATCACATTATCGGTTCATATACTATCTTCCAATACCATCTTGTTTATTTCCCACCTTTCCTCAATGGGGCCAGGTGTAAATATTGTTAAAGTGTTGGAGGAGACAAACCAGAGTCAATGCCACTATAATTCCATATTCATTTCTCATTATTATGCTCCCACCTCAATCTCAAGGGAAATTACACCAGTATAAGCCTTTAGCCCAGCAATATTAGATGGCATATCAGACGAAATCATTGCAAACTTGTACATTAAGTATACAAGATTCCATTCAAATATTTGATTGTTTTGTATTGAAGACAAATTAAATACAGACCAACACAATTGCCTTCTAATTTGATATATATTATTTGGGTAATTATTTCGTTCACACTAGTTTTATTCTAGTCTTATAACCACTAGATTGTCCTGGTGCCCATGGGCAAACACTTGATGGAAAGATATTGAGCAAAATGTGCATGGCAACACAAATCTGCAGAAATAAGCCCTGGGGAAGTTGGTATAATAAAATGTGGGAGGTGGAGCTACTGCCAACTGGCACCTGGCCCAAAAGCAGTTCTCACTAACTGAGCCAAAACTTGGTTAACAATACCACTTCCTACAGCCCAATTTACAGCATAATTTTAGATCTGCTAATTTGGGACCATTCTATCATGAATAGATGTTAAATTAAAGCTACAATGCAAGATAACTCTTTCAAATTCTGAAGCCAACATTGTAAATAAGAATTTGTTTTTCATGTTTGCCTGATAAAATAAAGGTAAAATAAAAATAAGTAAATATTTTGAAACAAAATCTAATTCACAAATTATAATGAATATTACAGTGGCTCCAATCTCTTGAGAACCACTCAATTAGTGTACAGTCTCATTCGCTTAACATCTCGTGTTTTGTCACAATGTAATAATGAGAATGCCGTCCGAGAAATTTAGACTGGGCCATATTAATTACAGATATAACAAAATTGTGCTTGACACTTGGCACAGCCCTGAGATATGCGCTCAATGTTTCTAACTTAAGACAGGGAAATTATGCAAAAACCGACAGCAGCCGTTTGATTCGCCTTCATGGAGAGACCTGAGGAAAAACTGGTGCAATTTATCTCAATAAATATTTACTTTAATATTAACAGTACTGGTAAGCTTCTTCATTTCATGTCGAGCATTACAATTTGAGGAAATGTGTTTCACTTGTATTATACAGGATTGTGTACTTACAGCTATTCAGGTCACAACATAATATATTTTAAAAGCAAAAGTAATTTGAATCAAACCCAAATTCCCACAAATTAAAGCAAAATGTAAAGTGCTTTTTATGTGGCTGTTTATGTCACATTTCCATTAATTTATCATTCAGAAAGTATGATTTCATAAAATTGCTGGTCCCATACGAGTGATCTATTGGACAAAGTAAATGACGGTAAAGTGAATTAAAGATTTCACTGTTTGGTCATGATGTCAAAAATAGTGAATATGCATACAGTTGTGGTGTTTCTTCTCATAGTAAAATGTGACATCCCTGTTGCAGAAACATCTTAGTTTATTACGTTCTGTTGTAACAGACTGGTGTACTGTGTGGCTGCAGTTTTCTGTCAGTCAGTTGTAACCCAGGTGTCCCACAAGAAAGAACAGAGTAACCTGCAACCGGCTAAATCAACCCGCTCAGGCTGAGCCATCACGCTTACCTCAGGGTTTAGTTGGATCCAAATGCACAACCAGTGTGAAAGTGTCTGGTCATGAACTTTACTGTCTTTTGGATATAGGTTCCCAAGTCACAACAATCCCTGTATCCGTTTATAATTCTTATTTTGCAGAGCAACCTGTGAAGCCTCTCCATGATTTGTTGCATGTGGAAGGAGCTGCTGGCCAAACAGTTCCCTATCTTGGGTACATTGAAGTAACACTGACTTTTCCAAGTGAGTTCCTGGGAGTTGATATTGATGTAGTCACCCTTGCACTTGTGGTTCCTGATGTTCACCAAGATTCCTCCTCACTGGTGCTAATTGGCATGAACACCCTCGAGTCAATGTACAATCACCATTTGCAAAGCCAGATGCCTAGTTTCCATCCATCTGCATAAGGATATTGCGCAGTCCTGAAGTTACTGCAGATCCGGCATCAGCACCAGGAGAGAGGTAGTGATGGAGTGGTGCTTTTAGCCAGCAAGAACCCTTTTCTGGTTTTAGCTGGGCAGACCATGGTTGTTGATGGGTCAATCCATATAAGCAGTGAACCAACTTCCAGTCAGTGGGCGCTTGTGGAGCATCCAGCCTCACCCTTGCCAGGTGGGCTGTGTGTACAGAACTCTCTCATAAAGCTCCCAAGCCAATCAAACTCAAAGATTCCAGTTATCTTAACAAATGAGACTGAACACAATATACATATTCAGCCCTACAGTACCATTGCTATGTCTTTGTCTCCTCAAATCTTATCGCATAGCGTGGCAACTAATCATTTGACACCTGACATTCACACTCATTTTCTCAACTTGGATTTTGGAGAATCTCCTATTCCTCCGAACTGGAAGGAAAAAATGATTAACAAATTGCATGAAATTTCAGATGTCTTTTCACATCACAATTTGGATTTCGGCCATACAGACAAAATAAAACATCGAATCAACTTAAGCAACGAAACTCCATTCAAGCATAGACCCAGACCTATTCACCCCCAGGACATTGAGGCTGTGAGGCAACATTTAAGGGAGCTTCTGGAGGCTGGTGTCATACGTGAATCGGAGTCTCCATTTGCTTCACCAATTGTTGTTGTCCGAAAGAAAAACGGCACTATTCGACTGTGCATTGATTACCGGAAGCTGAACCTGCAAACAGTCAAAGACGCTTATGCTTTACACAATTTGGAGAAGTCATTTTCTGCCTTGACTGGTTCAAAATGGTTCAGTGTCTTGGATTTAAAATCGGGATATTATCAAATCGAGATGGAGGAGTCTGACAAAGCCAAAACTGCTTTTGTTACTCCGACTGGATTTTGGGAGTTTAAGGATGCCCCAAGGTGTGAAAAATGCGCCCAGCACCTTCCAGCGATTAATGGAGCGGTGCATAGGAGATCTCCATTTAAAGGAAGCTTTAGTCTTCCTTGATGACATTATTGTTTTTTTCCCACTCCTTGGAAGAGCATGAAGAACGGTTGCTGCGGGTACTACAACGGTTGAAGGAGTATGGACTAAAACTTTCTCCAGAAAAATGCAAATTTTTACAGACGTCCGTGCGTTACCTGGGACACGTTGTTTCGGAGAGAGGAGTTGAAACGGATCCAGATAAAATTTCAGCCTTGAAGTCATGGCCAGTTCCTACAACACTGAAGGAACTCAAGTCATTTCTGGGATTTGCCGGATATTATAGGAGATTCATCAAAGGATATGCCGGTATTGCTAAACCACTGAAAAATCTCACACGAGGTTTAACTCCTCCGTCCAAGCGTCAACCAAAGAACACTTCGAACTCTCGAGACTTAAGGAAGCCAGCTGACCTTCGAGTCATTAATTGGAAAATTAACAAGTCCCCCAATCCTTGGCTTTGCGGATCCAGAGCTGCCATATATTCTCCACACCGATGCCAGTGCTACTGGCCTTGGGGCTGCGTTGTATCAGGAGCAGCTGGGAGAACTGAGGGTTATGCTTATGCTAGCCGAGGGTTGGCAGCTAGCGAGTCGAGGTACCCGGCGCACAAACTGGAATTCCTTGCCCTCAAGTGGAGCGTCACCGAAAAATTCCACGATTACCTGTATGGGGCCAGCTTCGTCGTTGTGACTGATAACAACCCGTTAACTTAACTCTTAACATCAGCAAAGTTGGACGCTGCTAGTCACAGATGGCTTGCTGCCCTTTCAACACACACATTTAAACTTCAATATAGAGCCGGCAAGAAGAACCAAGACACCGATGGTTTATCTCGCCGTTTGCATGATCATTCTACTGACAATCAGGAGCAGGAGGACATGGACCTTATCCATCGTTTCACACAAAAGCATTCCTGGTCTCCATCTGACGTAGAGATTGATTCCACCATCGTCTCCGCCATCTGTCACAGTTGCCTTGTGAGAAGTCTCCCGATCATTCCACCAGATACTGTGGTTGCTGTATTGGAATCCTTGGGTGTGTCATCGAGAGCTATTCCCGACAGCTATGCAGACGAAAATAAACATGGACTGCCGGTACTTTCCCCTCACTCTCGACAGGACCTCAAAGAGAAACAAAGAGCTGACCCAATCATAAAGGAAGTTATTCATCAATTGGAAACTGGCGAAACTGTTCCTCCGACAGCATGGCATGAACTTCCAGATCTTGCACTCTTGTTGAGAGAACTAAAATGGGTTGGAATTACAAGAATAAATTTTATATCGGAGAAGGAAGGATTCAGAACAGCTTTCCTATCAGTTGGTTTTACCTGAGGACTTAAGGGCTACTGTCTTGTCAAGCCTCCATGATGATATGGGCCACTTGGGAATTGAGAGGACTTTGGATTTGGTTCGCTCAAGGTTTTTCTGGCCGCGTATGTCTGCTGACGTGGAAATGAAAATCAAAACCTGTTCCCGGTGCGTGAGGCGCAAGGCACTTCCGGAACGTTCTGCACCCATGGTTAACATCAAAACTACCCGTCCTTTGGAGCTACTTTGCATGGCTTACTTATCGCTGGAACCAGACCAAAGTAACACTAAGGATATTCTGGTTTTCACCGATCATTTTACAAAATTTGCAGTAGCAGTACCAACCGCCAATCAAAAAGCAAGAACAGTGGCGAGAGTTTTATGGGAAACCATCATTATTGTCTACGGGATTCCAGAATGTCTTCATACTGATCAAGGACCTGACTTCGAATCAAAACTCATAAAAGAACTTTGCCAACTCGCTGGTATCATAAAAACACGAACAACTCCATATCATCCTCGGGGAAAGCCTGTGGAACGGTTCAATCGCACGTTACTCGGCATGCTTGGAACATTGCAACCAAAGCAAAAAACTAAATGGAAGGACTATGTAAAGCCCTTGGTGCATGCATACAATTGCTAGAGAAATTATGTTACAGGGTTTGCACCTTATGAGTTGATGTTCGGTCGAGCACCACGACTTCCAGTAGATTTGGCGTTTGGATTGTCGTTGCGGGAGAATAATTCCAGAACGCATTCCCAATATGTTGCAGCATTGAGATCTCGTATGGAGGAGAGCTTCCAAATAGTATCAAAGAACGCAGCCAAATCTGGAGAAAGAAACAAAAGCCGTTTCGACCAGCGAGTCACTCCGTCCAGTTTAGAGGAAGGGGATCGAGTGCTGGTTCGAAATGTGAGACTGTGGGGGAAGCATAAACTTGAGGACAAGTGGGAGAAGGATGTATACGTAGTGCTGGGACGTGCTGGTGATTTACCAGTGTACACCCTGCGTCCAGAGAATAAACCTGACAGACCAACTCGTACACTTCACAGAGATCTGCTTCTTCCATGTCCTTTCCTTCCGGCTGCTGACGATTCAGATCCATTGCTCGAACCATCACGACGGCCTTTGACCCGAAGCCAGAAACCGGCGTGGGATGAGTCTATTGATGATTGCTTGGATGAGGAGGATGATGAGCGGGAGGTGCGTCCATTTTACATGGAGCCAGCAACCTTCCATATCAACCGTACAGAACCAGAACTAGCCAATTGTAACCAGCCTTTACCCAATGCTGCCAATAATGTACCGTTGACTATAGTCAGTTCTGAACCCGCAGAAACCTCAGAAACCTGCTTGCCGGAAGAAGCTCTTGAAGTGTCCCTACCTGTGACGGAAGACTCTATGCATGAACATTTACCTGAAGAGCTGGAGCCCCTTGGCCAAGCAGGGACATCACCTCACCCTAATGATTCTTTACTCAGCCAACTTGAACCAGTTGTGGAATCGGCAAATTCATTTGTAGATGAGTCTGAACCATCCGTCCAGCGTCCTACCCGACAGCGTAAACCACCTTCGCGCTTACAGTACGCAACCTTAGGTAATCCACTTATATCAGTTGTGCAAACACTTTTCCACGGGTTAATTGACGCTTATAGTGAAGTACTTACAACCCCTGTAGCAACCGAATTTTCAGTCGCAAATTCAAGACATTTAGTTATGCATCGGGAGTTGCATGATCTAAAAGGGGGAGGGTGTAACCCAGGTGAGAAACGCGGATCTCCCGTTTGCGCGCTCCTCGCACTCTCTCTCTTTCGGCTCATTACGTCATCACGCTGTTGTGCCGTGCGTCAGCCGGTCACGTGGCGCTGCGCCGCCAATCGTCGGCATATAAACAGGAAATGGGTTGCGGCTCGGGACATGCTGGTCGGGGAATTCAGTTTGCGCTACAGGTAGGATAAATGGCTACGGATCTTCCGAATTTCATTATGTTGGTTTAATCTACTTAATGCATTTGCTGTCCCGCATCTTAGGAGTCGACTACTGGACCCAGATCATCGTATTTAGATCATATATTAACGTCGAAACTGGTGAGTGTGCTGCTTAGCTTAGCCACGCCCATTGGTTTGAATGGGCTAGTTAGCATCATCTTTATTGCCCATTTCCTCAAATATTATATTGTCAAACTAAATGAAATTACTCTCATTGTTAATTAAATATGAACACTATTTATTGATAATTTATTGATTGTTTGTAAATGTATCTGGAAGCACTTTAAGGTCCAACTTAATGATTGTTGTTCCATTTGAAGCACCTTATGCACTTTACTTTTGATTGATATTTATTCAATACACTGTTTAAGTACATGACTGAACTTGATGAGCTATTTTACCAATCTAATGTTATTTATTATATTGTAAATGGTTCACTTTGATAATTTACAATATTTAACACCGATATTGATGATTGAAACTAGTTTATTTATTTATGATGTGCACATGCACGGTGGCAAAGGCGGTTAGCGCTCTTGCCTCCCAAGAAGGAGATCATGGGTTCGATTCTCGGACCAGACCAACATCACATGATCTCTCTGGGTGGAGTCTGCATGTTCTCCCCGTGTTACCGTGGGTTCTCCGGCTTCCTCCCACCGTCCAAAGACATGCATGTGTTAGGTAAAATTGGATGAATGAATGTGAGCGTGAACTGTCTGTAATGTCTATGTCTCTGTGTTGGCCCTGCGACAAGTTGGCCACTGTCCAGGGTGTACCCCGCCTAAGGCCCGAAGTCACTGGGATAGGCTCCAGTCACCCGCGACCCCGAAAGGGAACAAGCGGTAGAAAATGGATGGACATGATTATTTATTTGGTCCTATTATTGCACAGGCCAGATTGGATGGCGAGCTAGGAAAGAGTCAAACTGATCCAGACTGCCTAAAGCTTCACAAGCCCGGACTTCACAAGGACTCTACCTGCTCTGGTCGGGCCGGTAGGAGGCTCCTGTAGCCACCCTTTTAGAACTTTCCAAAGAACATTGTACTGTTGCTTAATGAACAATTTGAAACCACACTGCACTTTACAATTCAGCCACACGCTGAGGACACTTTGTGAACTGTCCTACGTGGATGATTTTTTGAGATTGAACTTTACGATGTACATATCTTCTTCTATCCCTATCTTGTAAATAATAATGAATGGTCATTCTTGTATATTATTATGTTTATATGTCAACTCAATATATGGTACCTGCACACGTAATTATTGTCTCCTACTCACTCTGTTCCGAGAGCTGCATCTAGCACTTCTGATCTAGCCCAATAACAATACATTGTTACCTGTATTTATCCACTTGTAAACTTGTGACACACATGCTACACAGTGGAAAAACAAGCCTGCAGACGGGGGGCGGAAAGAAATGGGCCATCCTAATTCACATATTTTATGTTTACTTGTGCTGGATGCTTGCCTGTGCTAATGGAGACTAAGATCATTGAGCCGCGTCTATAGCAACGAGACAAATGGACTGAAATGTGAGAAAGAGCCTTGATACTCCTCGCCCTAGAAACGCTGATGGGGAAATTTCATGCTGCTTTAGGAAAAAATTAAGATGCTAGACGGGGTAAAAACAAAAAATGTAAATTCAGAGATGTTCAGTTTTGTGCCATATTCACATACGCATCTCTTCCTCCTGTCATTTTTCCATCACTTGAATTTGGGCACCTCTTTTGGGGATAAAACACTACTTGGTATTCATCACCATTTTCTATATAATGCTTTCATTTCATACCTGGCTCTCCATGTGCACCTTGGGGTTCAAACTCAATAGCATTCAGAGCTTCACTCTACAGGTTGAAATATATCCCAATGTCCCTGAGCCACTGGCAGCTAGTCCCAGTCTCACTGTGTTTATGAGGTGTGCCTGGTTAATGGGGCGTAGAAAAGATGGTATGAGCGAACCCTCTCCAGCTTCCCGTGGACTCTAAGTGCTGCTTTGGTAATGATGCCTGGCACACTTCATCATGGTGGGTCAGATAAACCGCTTTTTAACCTTGTTGAGTAGTATAAACTATGAGGTAGCATGGCCACAAAAATGTCACGACAGATTACTTACAAACCCGGCTCGTGACATATGCGGTACGGACACAAAAAAGGTGCAGTCATTGCTACTTGTGACGCGTAGCCCTAAATGCCCCTGCTCATTAACATAATGTTGTGGAAAATCAAAGGCGCCGGAAACAGTTTGGAATCGAAAAAGGATATTCTTCCGCACGTCCCATCATTACAAGCAAAATAGCTCATGGATGAACTGATGAAGCTGTAAACTTTCTACTGGAAGATGGGAAGACTATGCAAGTTTAGATTAACTAAGCATTACCGAGGGTGGAAACATGGGGCACAATGAGGAAGTTGCTCCAAAGATGGGATGTAATGGGTTGGAAAAACAAATTCCGCCAAATTATGTACCAGTACATGAACTCAAATATGTTGGTTCATATAATCAACAGATTCAGACAAAGAGATATACTGCAATAACATATTTTTTCATTAAAAATCGAATGTGCAATTAAATGTGACAGTCCAGCATGTAAATGTGCAGAGTTAACCGTGCAGGCTAATCATACGATCTTTCTTTGCACTAGATGTGTTGTAGATGTACTACGGGGGTTCCATTATTTCTGTTTATTTGTGTGACTTGTATTTTGGCAGCGCCTGTACAAGAGTGAACTATCAGGATGTAACCCAAATGTGAAGACGGAGGAGTCTGAGGACTATCAGTGAGAGGGGGGGGAAATGGGAGGTCAAAGTCAATACACCCGCCTGTTACTTCTCCAACACATTGATTGATTTACTGTATCTGTCGACTGGCTGTATCTTCAGCTGGCTGTCTGTCAGGATTAAGACATTTATGTCTTATCAAGCCACACACCTGAGAGAAGGAGGCACGACAGGATAACTTTAAGTTCACATTTGTATGGAGGGGGAATTGTACTAGATCTTCGAAGAAAGCATTGTTTCAGTGTGTATTGTACACTTATCCAAATCATATGGAAAAGCTTTGTACTAACAACATAAAAATATGCTTCTAAATTGTGGGATGATTATAATATGTTTCCAAATAGAATATAATACAAATCGCAAAAGGGGTCCATCCAAAAGTTTGAATACTATACATGGTGTGGTTGTTATATGATTATTAAGTATATACTGAGCGCACACTCCGTAGAAGTGCATTACAATAATAGCAAAAAGAGAGATCAGGGAAATTGCAAGTTAAACTTAAGTAGGCGTCAAAAATCAAGTGTGTCATAATTGGAAGTGAATGAACATGAGAGCTGATGAGAGGGTCAAAAACCTTTATGGTGAATGTTTGTCAGTTCCAAAACAATAATGCTGTTGTTGGAAATTGAGGTTAAAATATAAACCTTATTGAGGCAGAGGAGAAAATTGAAATATCATTGAGTTATTATCCTCATATAACTTTTTAAAATGACACCCAACAATCTCATGGAACTTTTTGGTGATGTAAACAACTGCACACGTTGGATTGTCCGCTTTCAAATATAATAACATTTTCCCAAATTTTTTCATGGACTAACAATAATACCAACTTTCAAAATGATTCTATATGTTCAAACGGTTCCTTTTATCATAAAGGCCTTAAAGGCGCAATGGACGATTTTTCGGCGATTTGAGAACGCAGGCGGAAGTGCGCATGCGCACTCCCCCATGCGGACTGATACAACACACACGTGCGTTTGTTTATTAGCGCAACGGAGCGCATCGCTCGTCTCCCGTAGATTTCTGTCCACTTCTGCGTCAGCTCGAACACCCGTACACTGAGGGAACTATATTATGATAGATCCATGCGATTAGGCACGCGGAAACGTGGGCATGAACCGCACGCGGCTGCAGGTGAGCAATAGGTGCGTTTTATGATTGATACGTGGCAGGACAAATGATTTATCCACGCCATGAGGAAATATGATAAAACATTTGCTGAAAAAAAATCGTCCATACCACCTTTAATGGATCTGTTCAATGTTATGTTTTCATATTTCCATTCTGTATCCTGGCTGGTCCATGTGCAATGCAGCAGTGCAGGTGGTACTTCCACACAGGGCCTTTCATAGACACAGTTTATCATGTGTACAGGGAATCTTATTTATGCATAATTGATTAAATTACATCCTGATCCTGCCAGCTCATGAGAAAGAACACCTGTTCCTTAACCTAGAAATGCACTCTTAAACAACCTCCAGGATAAACTTCTGCTATAGGAAACATTTACATACATTTTTTAAAAGGCTCTAATCATTTTGTCTAACAGGATTTAAAGCACACATTTTTGGCAATGCACAGCTCGTTTCCATATAGCCTGGGGCGGCTCTTACACTTTTATATAGTCACAGCTGTATCCGAGTTGGCTTACGTTGTGTTTTATCTTTAACAATAACTACTTATATTTAAACAAAAAAACAGAATTATTATTGAACATAATGTAGTGATTCTATTGTTTTACAAAATATCCAAATGCAATACAACTCATTCTTGTTATACCACTAATACCGTATTTCTGACATACTTCTACCACTTCCTCTACTTCGATTGATACACTCAGATTGAAATTCTATAGTTAATGTCCTTTTTAATTCACATGGCACTTAAGGAAATGTCATATATTTTATGAAGTTGTTTTGTAGCAAGTATTGGCAGTAGATAATCATGAAGGTTTTAGCAGTATTCACCGTATTAAAAGAAAGGGCATTGATGGTTATTGCTCCTAATGCCATTGAGTGCCCCGAGGGTTGGCTTTGTACATACTGGTTTAGATGTCAGTTGCATAAATCCCCAAACATTTAAAACTGTTACATCAGGCTTCCAAATGTACTATCATTGTTTGATATACATTCATAATCAGCTTTACTGGTGGTGGAGTTATTGGCACAGAAGCATATCTAAATAATGACCTATGAATGAACGTATAGGCCATATACCCAGCCTCATTTAGAGCCAAATCCACTGCGCCTGGGTAAAGTTGAATCAGCTTATGAGAGATGGATATGTTGGTAACTCCAGCTCAGTGTTAAGTCTTTACAAAGGTAGAGGGAAGGACATGTGAAAGCTCAGTTTGATGGACAGCTGCTGTTCCTCTTTTGTGGAATGTGTTTTTATTACTTCAGGAACGCCCTATTGGTGCACAAACTGTAGCAGTCTATCCTCTGCAGAAAGCTTGTAACTGTCTCTCTACCGTTGTAGAAAAAGATTCAGGTGTTGTAATCTGGACTCTGTTTTTAGAAAAACTAAAAGTTTCGACTATCATCCAAGAGTCATTCTCAATCTGACTCTTGGATGAGGAGTAAATAAATAAATGCATAAATAAATGCCGGATCTCGTCAAATCTCAGAAGCTAAGCAGGGATGGGTCTGGTTAGTACTTGGAACCTACTCCAAGGTCCCACAGGGGAGCGCTAGTGTATATTGTCGTATATTGTGAGAGTGAATATAGGACAGTGAATGGAAATTAGCCCATGGCAACAATCCAGCGTGTTTACAACATTTGTATCATAACCAAATAAACTAAATAATTATTATTATAATTTTGCATATTCAAAGTGCAAAAACTGTGCTGTCTTTATGTTTAGTGCTTGAGCCAAAGCTACCATGCAAGCTACCATAAGCAATAAAAAGTGCACTTGAATGCTCACAACATTTAGTTTACAGTAAGAGTTTAGGAATCCATCCTAATGTTTCAGCTCAAAGTATTCAACTGAAACTCTCATCTCTACCTCGTCCATATATCCAGGTTTGAAACTATCAATTATAGTGACATGTTTCACAAAAGCAATATTCCTGTGTGATAAATACTCTTAATCACCATTAGGAGAGCATCATATTCATGGGTTTCAAGCCACAGCAATTAAGCAAAATATATCTTTTGAATAGGGAAAATGTCCTCCTTCACATCCGGAAGGAATCGTTTGCTTGAAACCCATGAACAAAGACATATTTCTTTGATTTCTCTATCGGCATGGATAAAAACCCAGAGAAATTAAGAAAATGTGTCTTTGAGGTGAACTATAACAAGAGATACAAGGCACTTTACCGAACGACCACAATTCACACAGCTAATGCTTCTGGTCAACTTTAATTAATGACCAGAGAGTAATGAAAAATACAATCTAAACATCTGCTAACAAGAACAAAGACTTTCACTCTACATTGCAGCGTGGAAGTGCAGAGAAAGCCCACTTGTCAGAGACACAACCAAACACAGCTTTTTACAATATTGTAATTGCTATGTGTCACATTGAAGGACAGCAGAACAATGCGATCCCCAAATGAGATTATCTGAATAAGAAAAGGGAGGAAGAAAAGGATGCGTCTTCAACAAAATGGTGCCCCCTTTATCTTTTTTCGTTCATGTCACATTCCAGACATCAGTTTACCACACCATACTCTCCAATCAGCTGCATTGAACACTGTAACAAGCCTTAAGGGGAAAGATGCCACGGACTGTTTTATGAGAGCAACACTTGACTACTAATGAGGCTAATATTTTTCCCAAGCAGTGATATCACCGCTGACTCCATCCTCATCACAACTAAATGTAGATATGTAAAGAGGACGCGTATCATGCTAAATTTGACTTTTAACGGCCTTAAAGGAGCCAATCCAAGTTGTATTTAGAGTGGTCCATATATGTTTGAGTAATCTTCATTGCCCTGAAAAAAACATTGTATTAAGCAGAGAATGAATGGGGCCATGTATTGCGTAGGGTAACAACATTGAACATAACATTGAAGATGGATTTTCCAAACATGACAATGACCAAAAACACAGAATAACAAAGGAGTGACTCCATAAGAAGCATATCAAGGCTCTGGAGCAGCCTAGCCAGTCTCCAGACCTAAATCCAATAGAAAATCTTTGGAGGGAGCTGAAACTCTGTTTTGCTCGGCAACAGCCCCAAAACCTGTCAGATCTAGAGAAGATCCGTGTGGAGGGGGCCATGATCCCTGATATAGTGTGTGCAAACCTGATCAAGAACTACAGGAAACTTTTTGACCTCAATAATTGTAAACAAAGCCTTCTGTACCAAATATTAACTCTCAAGTGTTCAAATACTTTTTTGCAGCAATAACAGACAATTAAATTATTCAAAAATCATACAAGATTCTGTTTCTCACAGTGGAAATGCACCTATAATGAATTTCAGACCCAATTCACTAATTTCTAAGTGGGAGAAGTTCCAAAATTTGCAGGGTGTTCAAATACTTATATTTTCCTCACTGTAGATGTATTTGGATCATTTAGAGGTTGACACTTTCTATTGTATGAGATGTAATTATTCAACAAGGAAATAGCAAGCCAGCAATCAAAAGTAATTTGTTACTGTTTCACTGTGTCACTGAACGAGGACGAATTGTGATAAAAGTTTCCATTGTTTTAATAATATCTGTTACTCTTGCTTCATACACACATTTCTCTTGTTCAGCAGCCATAAGTATAGTACAATTTACCGGTGAATAACATTACTAAAACCCTCATATGAAAATCCATCTCAACCTTGACCCCAAAACCGCCTTCTCCATAGAAACAACAGTAATAATCAGTTGCATTTCATGAAGCAGAACCTGCCGGTAATTAGAGAGAATTATCTCAAGGTATACTCATTCTGATAATAATTGTCCCATTTTCTATGAACAAGGAAATTGGTCAGTTTCTATGGCAAGACAAATTAGTTTTATTTTCCAGATGAGCCACAAATCCACAATATGCCACTATCTTCATGATTATAACAGTAAATCCAAGAGGCTGAAATATAAGTGTAACTGTAAATAATAAAGTTGTCCACTGAAGAACATGTGCAGAGTTGTTATTAGGTCCACCAGCTCAGAGGGGTGATAGTCGATCAATAATGTAGCCTATGTTTCTAACATCATATTTCATTAGTGTCATCATACAATATTCACCAGTCCATCCAGTGTTATTGTCAAAAGTAGAATTCAAGAACATAGTGTATCATTCTGAATATAAAAAAAAATAATAAAGCCTATTATTTAAGGCTGTAAAAAGGTTGGTATGACTACAATGGTGGTTCACCTCTACCTGCTGGTGCTTACATCCTCATGTCGGCCCCCCGCAAATAATAGGGGGTGATGCGCAGTGACAAGAGGTCGTGGGGAGTCACGGGGGTGTTGAGTCGTGTGGAGGTATAACAGTGGCCCATACAGAGACACTGGGGCTGGGACAGATAGGTTGGGATTGCTGAGAAGTCTATTTTCGTCTACAATCTAGATCACACCTGATCATACTAGTATCCACTTTTATTTAAAAAATAACAATCATTCAAACAACAAAACTAACAATCATGTGGATATTATAATTACTGGTTGCAATATAAGCACCATTTTTGTGCATAAGAGAGCTCCTAACTACTCAGAGGATTTGTTCTTCCAGAAGAACATTTTTAGTGAAGAGCAAATTTTGTGAATGATAAAAACCTTTGTTTAGTGAATGAGGCCCAAAGTATCTAAAGTAGGCAAATGTTTAACTCAAACTCAAACTCTTTAAAAATTCAAATAAATAAAAGTTAATATTAAACAATTTACAGCAATACAAAGTTTTGAATTTCCAAACATTTCCGAGAATCCTAACTATTTTCTGCGATGGGTTCTGCACTTTTCACTTTCCTCTCTTTCCGAGACCAGACCTTTCCACAATCAGAGTAACAGCACACCTGTATTATTTTCTGCTTGGCTTATGATAATCTACTCTATAATTACATGCAGACAAAGTGATTCATTTGGACTCTAAGAAATGCTTTCACTGGGGTAATATAAATACAAATTTTACTTATGCGGTCAATGAACCACATTTGAAAAAACCTTATCTTGATCCTGACCTTCAGACTTCAGAGGTCACCACAGCACTGAAACTGCACTAGATGAAGTCACAACTGATTTGTTATTAGATGCTGACAATCGACGGGTTTCACAGTAACGTTCATACAGTAAATCAAGCCTGTAACACAGCCTAATTTCATCTGCATAATACAGCTATCAGAAACATCTTGCCTAAAAGAAATGCTGAACTATATTAGACTACTGTAACTCCCTGCTCGGAGTGTGTCCTAAAAGCTCCATAAAAAGCTTTCAATTGGTTCAAAATGCAGCAGCAAGATTACAAACAGGAACTAAAAGAAGAGAGCACATTGCGCTGGTGCTCAAGTCTCTTCACTGGCTCCCCGTCGAGTTTAGAATCAAATTTAAAATCCTCCTCCTGACTTACAAAGCCATAAAAGACATGGCCCCATCCTACCTAAAGATGCTGTAGTACCATATCATCCAAACAGAGCACTTCACACTCAAAATGCTTCTGGTGGTCCCAGGAGTCTCTAAAAGCACAGTAAGAGGTAGAGCCTTTAGCTACCAAGCTCCTGTGCCCCACTGGGTTTTGGTTTGTCCTTGCGGGGAAAGGGGGTGGACAGGGGACAGTTACCCATTTACTCCTGTGAACATTGAGGCCACTTCTGTCGTGATTTTGAGTGTAACAAAAATAAATGGAACTGAATTTGATTGCATGAAAAAAACAGGTAAGCCTTGGGTACAGAAAACACCATTACCCAGTTACCATCAAAGGCTACAATTACACATAAGTTAATGTATTACCAGTATGAACACCTTTAAACCGCATTAATCTCACCTCCGCAGTTGCTGGTCTAATCATGTTCACATTCTCTGGAGGATTAGACGAGCACCAGCATATGTCATAAAAGAAGTAGTAAAACACTGCAGAGGCAGAACAAGCTGCTACAAAGATGCACATGAAAGAGCTCATCAGGAACCTCTGCAATTCAGACAATCTGTATGCAATATTGCACAACTCTCTGTGTACAGCCTTGTATTGCACCATATAAAAAGAATGGCCATAACTAAAACATATTTGCAAAAACATATATTTTTTGCACTTCTAACATAATAAGGGATCCATCCATCCATCCATTTTCTACCGCTTGTTCCCTTTTTGGGGTCGCGGGTGACTGGAGCCTATCCCAGAGACTTCGGGCCTTAGGCGGGGTACACCCTGGACAGTGGCCAACTTGTCGCAGGGCTGACACAGAGACATAGACATTACAAGGGATTGTTTGTAAAATATAATTTAGAATAATTAGACAAGCATGTGGACTCCTTAATTGACCCATTTCTATGCAAGGATTATACAATATTTCAAACTTTAATTTCCTTTTCAGTTTAAGCGCAATCCTGCGTCTAAAATAAAGGCTATAATCTGTTAAAAGACTGATACATTCTTCAATTTGTGGTAATAAGCAGACATTATTACCATGGATTAAGCAGACATTATTACCACGGATTGAGGACAACTGGAGATTAAATTTAACACATACTGTTCTCATGTGTTTTTGGTCATTCTCTGGGGATTTTTAAGTAATTGTATGTGAACCAAATTAATAAAATTGTATTAATTATAAACATTGTAGAGTATTGTGTCAGTGACTCGGGAGCACAGAGCTGTGTGTCTTTGCTAGAGTGACACCACATTTCCATAAAGGAACCCTTTAGGAAACAAAAAACAAAGAGAGGATGACGTCTGACTGCTTCTCTGAGGTCGCAGTTGTCATGGAGATGTTAAATTTGTCAAGATGGCTGTTGCTTGTTAGATCCATGATAATTGAGAGATTGTCGAACGTGGAGCTTTTGAACCATGCCAGGGTACTCCAGATCAGAGGAGGAAGAGCTGCCAAAGTCTGTCCTCGAATGTCTATTTCTTTAGAAAAAGATGTGTTACCTAATCAGGGGGAAAGTACACCAGCCACAACAACTCAAAGCCTGTTTTCTTACTGTCAGACCTAGGCCTAAATAAAAAGAAGCAGTGAGATAACGGGAATCCACCTTGTAACTCAGCACTCTAAAAATGATGCACATAAGACGTGGTGGGTATACTACTATTTACTTGTGTAACTTTATGAAAACATTTTCCTTTTCAGAGTTGTTTTTGGACACCATACTTTTACTTCTACTTGGTTTGTAACAGTATACTTACTAAAAGGTGTGGTAACTCTTCCCACCACATAAAGTTACTCAAAGTTACTCTTAAGTTACAACATAAAGTAACAAAAGCTTTATGTTGTCAAAATGAAATCAGGTCAGATTAAGTCTTTTTGTTATTTTAAATGTGCAGATTTTTTGAAAATACCTGAATCTGTGCTATAGTCAATATTCAGTCTCTCTGATTACATAAACTCATAAATCAGAAATACATTTTAAATAACTTTATGTCCAAACTGCAACCCAGTACTCAATCACTAGTTACTCAAAATTGTGTTTTATTCTTACTTGAATAATTATTCGGACTACTACTTTACTTGAGTAAACATTTTGGCTACTTCACCCACTTCTACACACACCGGCATTTTATTGTGGTAAAAATGATAGAATTAGAAGAAAATACTGTAAACAAAAAGACAATTCTAAATGAAAAGCTTAGAAAATCACACCTCAAACTTCAAACTAAACAAATGTTTTGTATGTATGGATAACTTTGACAGAGGTAATGGTTTTAATATTTTATATAAACAAAATAAGATTATACAGGCTCCCCACAGTAAACTAAGGTAAGTGAAATTAGACCACAGCATCTGACCATTATGCTAATATGCAGGCTGCTTTATGACCTCCTAATGTCATCATTTACATTCTACCAGTGGACGCTAATGGACACATGATGCATATTTTCCATCTTTGTTTGGCTGTTTACTCAATAGAAGCCAGACTTTCCCTCTTTGATCATACATCCTTTGATACCATGTTTATCGCAGTGTTTGCAGTGATTAATCTTCATAATGTCCATTTACTGTTATTAAAATTGTGCTCTATCTCCAGCAGGTGGTTGACAATTTTTCTGATGCAGAGTTAAATTGGGAGCTGTGTTTTTATACCACTGCAGAAATGAACATCTGTCAAATTTTCAGCCATATAAAAGTGTGAGGGAGAGAGAATGAGAGAAAATGTCAACATTTCATTAGCAGCGTGCACTATTTATGGAAACACCACATTCTGCAGCACAAGGCAGGATTAGCCAGAAAACAAACCACCAATTGAGTTTCTTGGCCACTACAAAATCTGAACCACAGAAAATAATAAAAATAACATTCAGATCATAGGTTAATAGTAATTGAACATTCCATTTCCATTGATTTCCAACAGCTTCCAAACATATCCCCAAGGATTTACAAGACTAATTTTTTCCAGTTCTGCACAAGTCACCATTAGTGTTGGGCGATACCTCTGATTTTTAAATCGATTTGATACCAAGAAATACTAGGGTAAATATTGCAATATCAATCCAATAGTGATACTAATGAGTTTGGAACAAAAATGCATTGAAACTCCTTGACTATGAACAATTTTAACTTGGCCATTATTATTTCCATTCAACCTCAGCTTGAACTAATATGAAAAGTAAAAATAAGTGCAGAAAATCTAAAATCCAAACAATGTATAGATTATTTGCAATATCTCTGTTGGTATTGCCATATCAACATTTGGTATCCATTTGCCCATCAAAGGTACTTGATTAATATTTTCACGTAATAAAGTTACAGGAGTCTAAATCCAAGTATAAATCTTCTGCAAAGTCACCATCAACTACATAATGATTTCTAGAGGAATTGCTAGTCCACTGCACCATTTGACATTCTTACTGCTGTCAGGGATAACGTTCAAAAATATAAATCCATATATTTACTGCTATGTCTGCAAACCCGACAGCTTGTAAGAAGACTGAAGCATGCTCAGTGGAACACCGGCCTGGGCCATTCCAATACCGCTCTTCTGCTTCCCTCCTCATAGCAGACCTCTTGGCACATAAAATAGTATAGAAAGTTAAGGCCCCAAGGCAGTAGTATCTAGTCCTATGCCTCTCCGTGATATTCAAAAGGGTGCACTGTAGAAATCCCCAGCTCCTGCCTTCTTAATGAAATCTGTTCATCATCACCTTGTCAGCAACAGTATGTGACGACGGCAGGTTGATGCCACTTACTGTCCCCGAGGGAAGAACAGGCTGTCGGCTGGAATTTGCGCTCACGCTATTTTACAGTGACAGATGAAGTGACCTGGACGGGACGGGAGCATAAGGTGATGTAAAAAATAGGCCACCCCTTAATTAGCTAAAAGGGAATTGGAAATGTTTGTGCACTTCTTAATTGCTTCCTCTAGATCACCTTGAGTTGTGAGACAATGTTAACGTGGCATTCAATATCTCCAGTGAGTCATGCTTTATTCTAGTTTTCATTATTGTCACATATAAGGACTGTGTAATAAATCACCAACTAATATCATAGTATGCTCTTGAAATTAAAATTGAAAGCCACATTTATTTTTGATGAAAAGAATACTGTGATGGATTAATACAAGTGTGTAATATAGTTTTGTCCATCATGTCCTTTTCCTGAATAATGGCTTTATTGTGTTTTCAAAATGTGTTGTTTTTACCAAGGTAACGAGAGTACAGATCACAAACTCTTCAGTTGCTTTTGAATAACCTGGGAAAATACCATTTGTGGATTTTTTTAAAATCAATTAAATGATTGTAATTAGCGTTTAGGAATTTCGATTCATCTTCCAATTCAGACTCTTGTTAAAGGTACAATATGCATATTTTTGTAACTACTTGTCAAAGCAAACACATCTCTATGGCAACAAGCCGGCAGACCCACCACCAGAAATGTTACATAATGGGGATTCAAAACATTCAACTATTAAATGAAAAATGCGATAATTCAATATCCCATGTTGCTGTTTATGGATCTATAAATAGATATTAACCACCATTTCCCTTGTTCCAAACAGCAGCAGTGCTGTCTTGCTCTCTTTTTCATCCCAGCGGCTGAAGCAGAGCCTCACACACAAACCTCGAAAGGCCCTCAAAGGTCAGTTTTGTCCTGATGACTGGTCTCTGAGCTGATACGAGCGAGTGCCTGCCTGCACCCTGCCCCACTTCCCCGCATGGCTGAGCTGTGTTTGCAAGCGTATAAGAGAGAGAGAAGAGAGGGGAGGCGCTATGGTGATGCTAAATGACATCCTGGGAAGCCAAAATTGCTCCGAGGCTTGTTGTGGGTGGGTTCGGGACTGAGGGTGCAACACAAGGATAGGGGCTATGACTGGAAAGAACCTTTAACAGCCTTTTAAAAGCTCGCCCTGACGCAAGCCACTCACTGGAGAGAAAGTGCTGAGTGAGCTAGAGAGAGAGAGAGAGAGAGAGAGAGAGAGAGAGAGAGAGAGAGAGAGAGAGAGAGAGAGAGAGAGAGAGAGAGAGAGAGAGAGAGAGAGAGAGAGAGAGAGAGAGAGAGAGAGAGAGAGAGAGACTTTGCACACAGTTCCTCCCCAGGAAGATCCCACTGCAGCCGATGTCTCACTGTAGTAATTACACCACTGAATTATTCACTGACCCCAACCAAAGAGCATCCACAAATGTTCTGCCGTAACCTTCCACAACAGGCTGCAATCGCCTCCATGAGCAAGGACACGGGCTGTCATGATAAAAAAAAAAGTGTGACAGATGGCTATAGAAAATATTGAGATAAATGTGTGTTGAAAATGGCTTTATGTCACTGACACAAACCCTATAAAGCGTGATAATCTCTGTAAAATATTTTCTAAATTAACAATAATGTAAATAAACAGTATGTTGCCTTAGATAAATAGCCTTGGCACTATACGTTAGAATCATAGAGTCCATTTATAAGCATGATACTTCATAGAATGTTAAATATTGCAATGCAATTTAATGAAGGAACAACTTACAATCACACATTAATTCAACAGTATGTGTACAAACAAAGTAAAGCAGGAGTGGTGTTCTGCCCAAGAGCACAACAACAGAAAAGTGCAATATTCGGGTTAGTTGGGGGGATTATTTTTTGTTGTGTTTTGTATAACTAGTTGTATAACTGTTACTTTAAATTGTGCAGCGCTCAAGTGTGGATGTGTTATTATGTGAAAATACAGCAATGAAACCATTTTGTGAGGTTTTTAAAATTGATAATAAACCACCACATCAACAGGTTGACTCTTAACATTGTGAAGAATATGGCCAATGATCTTGATTGACATTGTTTTGCATTTTTCCAAAATTCTGCATGTGTAATTTCACAACTTGCATGGAACAATTCCCCAACAGTGTCCACTCTTCTACTACTTCCTTACATAGTGTTTTATTCCTATAGATCAGCGTTCATTGTAGAAGAAACTGTGTGACCTGTGTGAAAGTGTGTGACCTGCTGCCAGAGAGTCACTGTTGACTTTTAAATTGGCAAATGAATAATTTCTACTGATTCATATATCTTAGAAAATATGGTAGTGGTAAATCTAAAATAGTTTATTTTGTATTTGTGTAGTAGTATATATAAATATGTGTTAGAGCCATAATTGAATTGATTAATAAAAGTCATTTTTTGTTTAAGTATTAATAAGGTATTAAATTAATGTAATTACAATTCTAAAATCTTAGTGTAAATTCATAATTTTCTAATTATTCATAAAGTCTAACCCTTAAGTTACATGTCATATTTATGTTCAACCCATGCATCGGTATGGAGCGGAAGTGGGCGGGCCAAAAGGAAGTAGGTCAAATCTAACGCGTAAAATGGGGACAGGTGAGACGGATCCAGATTGGAGTCAGAGGGTGACCGACACGGTCTTGGACCGCACATCGCCACGCACAATTGTTCGGAAAACAAAAGAAATGAAACGCACTACGGACTACGTGGTTTTTGTTTTGGAGAATTTTGTGTGAGTCAAAAGGGGAACACCCAAATGATGCCTATTTCGCTGTTTTTCAGTTAATATTGACTAGAAGCCAATACAATATGTCTGGCTTGAATATAGGCTCATTGTTCTGCAAAAACTGCTATTGATTATACAAGATTTAACTTTGCATTCTGAAATCTGTGGTATGGTTTAATTACTTAGTGTTCCAAAGTTCCCCTTATTGACTTCTGCCAAAAACTGCACTTACAGTATAAGTTCAAGCTAGCAGGAGTTAGGTACTTTTAATTATATGAATTACAGTATATTATTTACAACATCAAATGTAAGCGGCGCAAAGTTACTGAATAACTCTTTATTACCAACCAGATTGTATGTAAGTGGACAGCACTAGCCTGCTAGCCCCCACGTTCCAAATAGGAGGCCTTCGGCCAAATTGGCCGATATAATAGATCCATGAAATTGGCTCATTGACTTTCTATTGAAACATCTGTGCCTCTTTCTCTGTTACTGCTGCTGTCAGGCTCAACATTCTATATTTTTCTGTATTCTATTTTTATTTAACTATTTTCTTTGTATTGCAAGATATGAACAGTAATAACTGAGCAGGTGGCTTCTTTTGCCGAGGTACGCTCCAGCTCACTTTTGATTTGATTGACAGCTAGCACGGCTCATAGCTAAACGCCCGCCTTGTGTAAAACAGAGGTGCAACAAGAAGGCGTACACCTTCTACAACCTGGCACCTGATTGGTTCTGTGGTTGCAGTAAAATTTACACTCCCGTGCTGCCTGGTAGCTGAGTGGTTAAGGCGACAGCACATATGCCAGGCTCCATGGGCAGCCTGCTGCTACAGTTTCTCTCATCCCCAATTCACTCCAAAAAGTTTATCTTTGTCATAAAAAAAAAGCTGTAAATAACAATAAATTAGCAACCCTTACCTTGTCTGCGTGTGATTTTTAAGAGTTTAGATCATGTAGATTGCATCGTATATCTGCAAAATCTGGACATCCAGTTCACTTTCACTAAAATCATCACAACGTGTCCCTGGAGATGATGTGAGGAATACACTTTGAAATAAAACCCTGTACATTTAATGTTTAATGATATTGATAATTGAAATGGGACATTGTGCTCCGGCTGATGTGAAGCTTTTTTACATGACAGCAGGCTACTTCTCACAAGACAATATAATAATGTGAAAATCATTGGTTTAATTTTAGGTTATTTTATTAATTAGGCAACAGTGTTTTAGCATTTGTGTTATTTTCCTATTCAAACTTCTTCTTCCCTCTCTCTCTTAAATGATTAACAGAATCGCCAATATACAATCTTAATAAAGAATAATTTGGTTGAATGGTTGAATGGTTAAATAATTCCCAATAGCTTAATTATAGTGAGGTCTGACTCACCGTTTAGCTGCAGTCAATCTGGAGCTTTGCCAATCAAGTATAATGCTGTGGTTTTCTTCTGTCCTTAATCATTTGTACATCCCAGTGTGCAAAAAAATCCACAATCTCTGAAACTCCGACAACGTTGGTTGATTGCGACCGATGCCATTATTGTCAATGTGCAGGATCTCTATAGTGACCTTATATCCAGTTCTAGTACTATATACGGTGTTACCAACACTAACACATAATGTGGGGGCTATGAAAACTGGGTAACATCAAGCTCTATTTTACTGTTACTCTTATTCTGAGATCGAGACAAGTTATTATTCAAAACAAAAACAACAGGAAGCTTTATATTTCACTGATTTCTTGAACAACTCCCACTGACTTCCAGTTGTGTGCTATATTTTGTTGCGTGATGAAGAATGAGTTTCCTGACTGTGTGCATGAAAAATGTCTCAATGGGCAGAGTCTGAAGGGGGCAAGAAACCCACCACATATCACAGCAGTGCAACGAACGCATTGGGAAAACAGAGCTGTAGGCGAGCACAAGTCAGCAGCATCTAATACCAGCCTTTGCTCCCGCGTTATGTTAAATAGATTGTGAAAAGGCTATTCTTCATAACTGAGATTACATTTTTATTAATCCTTATGTTGAACCAGCCTCTGCGAAATCAAGCTTCCCCTGCAGGAAAGACAAAGAGCTTTGTAGGGATCTCAGACAACACTTATATACACTACTCTACTTGTGCCGCCCTTAGATGTGTATAAAGATAGCTTATTTAACATGTCGGTAGATGTATGTAATAAGCTTTGCCTGAACTGTGCGCAGCTTCCAACGCGTTACATATGCTTTGTGATCTGCCCGCGGAGTGTAGGTGGATGTGCTAGAGCCATCACAGAGCTGGAATCGTATTTTTGCCTTTTCATGTCGGCTTGCGCAGCAGTTGGTCAGAGATAGAGTAAGTGTTTGATTTTATTTTAGGACACCCCTTTTAATGAAATGTTGAGGATTAAAGTGAGTGAGACGATACAGGGAATATCCACGTGTGAGCACTGATAAGAGAGCTTTGCCTCCTCAGTGCCTTCCTCAGTTCTGCAGCACTAAAAGTCACAGAGAGGGTGAAAAGTCAGAAGCATTTGTTTGTTTCGCCTGGCATTGCATTGACTGTCACGTAAAGAGCAGTTCGGTTTATTATTAGATTGTTAGATAAGTTTTATCTTTGCATTATTTATTTATTCCTCTTGACGTTTACCTAATTTATAGATACACTTGTTTTTCAAAAACGGGGCTGCTTTCTGCACAAGAAAAAGAACACGCAGACACAGAGGCACTGAACCTGGATAATTGTAATAGTCAACATGTAACTTATCTAATGCAATCCGAGCATCCAAAATATTCACCGGATAAGTTTTTAATCGCTCTATGATACCCTGAACACTTTTGGTTTTGCTTCCAAAAAGGCCACTGAAGTTGTGGGATAAACAATAGGCAAGGCAAGGCAAGTTTATTTGTAGAGCACATTTCATACACAAGGCAATTCAAAGTGCTTCACACTGCAGGAAAAATGCTTTCAAATCACAAAGAAATTACAGAAACAGAAATACAATAAAATTAACTGAATTAAAAATTATCAATCCAAGTGATTGTCTAAACTAATAAAATCACAAACAAAAGAGAAGAGTGCAAAGAAAAAATCCTTTCAGTCATATGCGCAGCTAAACAAAACTGTTTTTAGCTTAGATTTGAACATTGTCAGAGTAGAACCTGTCTCACATATTCAGGAAGACTGTTCCAGATTTTAGCTGCATAAAACTGAAACGCAGATTCCCCATGTTTAGTCCTGACTCTGGGCACCAGCAGGAGGCCGGTCCCTGAGGTCCTCAGAGTCCGAGATGGTTCATATAGCACTAACATATCTAAGATGTACTTTGGTGCTAGGCCATGGAGAGACTTGTACACAAGCAGAGCTGCTTTAAAGTCTCTTCTCTGAGCCACAGGGGGCAGTGCAGAGACCTGAGAACAGGACTAATGTGATGGTACTTCCTGGTTCTAGTCAGGACCCGAGCAGCAGCGTTCTGGATGTACTGCAGCTGTTTTACAGCTCGTTTGGAGAGGCCAGTGAGCAGGCCGTTACAGTAGTCTAATCTACTGGAGACAAACGCATGGATAAGTCTCTCTAAATCTGGTTTTGACACTATATTTTTGATTTTGGCAATGTTTTTTAGATGGTAAGAAGCTGCTGATGTTATTGATTTGACGTGGCTATTAAAGTTCAAGTCTGAGTTCAAGTCTGAGTCCAATAAAGCAAAACTGAACCTTTCAGAGTGTCCTTTTATTGTGGCCAGCCTAAGGCACACCTGTGCAATATAAGCATGCCGTCAGTAGCTCAGTAAGATTTGTGAACAATATTTGAGAGAAATTAGTCTTTTGTGTATGTAGTCAATGTTTTATATCTTTGAGTTCAGCTCCTGAAAAATGGGAGAAAAGACAAAAGTGTTGCATTTATATTTTTGTTTAGTGTAGAGGCAGAGAAAACGCTTTGACCTGAATATGTCTCTACAGGAGAAAAATAAATGTTACTTTGTTACATGAAAAAAATTGAGTACAGCCCCATTAAATGTGCTTTTATGTGGTGGGGGGTCCGCCACCTGCTTGACTACATGGAGATGTTATTACTTTGCCTGGAATGGCAAAGTAAAAAGTGGCATTTAACTTGTCCATGGAGACAAGCAGGTGGCGTCACCAGACCAAGTTACGGGACAGATCTGAAGCCCGCTCACAAGAATGAATGTCTTTCAGGGCAATACAAAAAAAGGCCTGTAATTAAATTTAAAAAAAGATGTTTATGGGTTTATTGAGAGAAAACAAAATGTTTGATGCTACACTGTAAAACATTCCTGGCAAAGCAATAACATCTCCATAGAACTAAGCAGGTGTTGGACCTCCAAATTATATAGAGCAAATTTCAATTCACCAAGACAGTGTAAGCATTGTAATTTTACATGATTATAGAGATTCAGCTCCATTTACATACAACATGGGTGCAAAAAATACTAGTTTTGTTCTAAAATATGAACTACGTCCTCCACAAAGAACAAGCTTCAGTGTCAGCCTGTCACGCTTTGTTAAAAAGTCAGGACTGACATCTTAATCAGCCGTTACAAACTTAAATGAATCACAGCGGTACATCGAAGCCCACAGACATTAAATTCCAGCGCAGATGGACCATATAGCAGCCATTAAGCCCCTCCCCTCTCATGTCCTTTCGATTCTTTGGAAACTGCATCACGCTAATCTCATCACAGCAAGCCCAGCTCCACTCCAGAGCAGAACCAAACAGGTAAAATAAAGAAGCACAGACTGGTCTCGAGGACACTGCCTGAGGAGCTAATGGCACTGCGGACATTTTGTGGCAATATAAACCCCCTCAGCACCTGTGTGAGTTTGTGGGGAAAACGGTAAAAAGGGAGTTTTACATCTGTTGCAATTAAAATCCTCCCGACTGAGAGACCTGTATCATAACTGTTATTTTATAGTGCATTCAAAATATTGATATTTCATTATTTAGCCTGCAGACAGACCCACAAGAGGCATTAATGTGTCTGACAGCTATAGAGTTGCCCCGGGGAAAGCACTAGGGAGTCCAGCTGCAAGCGGCAATGAGAGGACAGGGTATGTCTACAGGGCAGTTACCATGGCAACGCATTGTCAATTAGGGACATATATAGTCTGTCCGTATCAAAACAAACCAGACTGCTTACAATAGGCAAAATATGTGTTTTTGTTCTAACTGACCAATGAACTCTTTTGTTTCATGAGTTTGAGTGCACAGTTCTGTTTTAGTTTGGCTTGAGGCGTGACAGTGGTCGTGGTGACCAGACCCACTCTTTGTAAAGTATTTGAAAAGTGTATATTCTGGTGGCACGATAGTGCAGCGGTTAGCATTTTTGCTTCACAGCAAGAAGGTCCTGGGATCGATACAATACATCGCTCCTGATAAGGTCAATGTATATTGTGCATTGTCCCTGTCTAAAATAATAAAACTAAACTAAATTGGATCCCAGGTAATAGCTCCACAGGATGTTCAATCTTTTGTTTTCTAATTAATGTCTGAATTTCTACAGCTCAATGCAACCAATTAGTTTTCGCACTGCACAGATGAGGACAGAATCTGTTTTTATTTCATTAGAGCTGTCGCGACACCTGTTTGTATAATGCAGATGCCAAACAATTGAAGCAGTGAAAGCAGAAAACACTAAAACAAGTGCGACTCAAAAGCAGGAGATTGTGATCTGAAATGATTGTAGGGAAATGCCAGTGCTCCTCATCTCTGTCACATCACCGTAATTGTCAGTCGTCACAGTAGTTGGATTCATCTTAACTCAAGTGTCTCGAGCTGATATTCCGCAGCACGTACAGCTTTAAAGCAGGGGAAAATGAAGTGTGTTGGAATGGTCGATATGTTAATCCAGTTTATTAATGCAAAGGACGCTGTGCTTCGGAGAGGCTTGTTGACAGGAGGAAAGATGAAGCACATTTTTCTAGTTTAGAGCTAAAAAATATTTGATTCGTTTGAATGATTATGGACATTTTTACAAATCCAGTTTTCTCCACCTTCATACAAAATAATTAAATAAATAACGTGCTTTAAACACTATTTCCAGTCTATCCAGGCAAAGCAGGTACGTTTTTTGTAGAGCACATTTTGTACACAACGTATTCAAAGTGCTTTACACAACAGGAGGTTATGCATTGAAATCAGAACACAAACAGATAAAAAACACAAATAATCATTAAAAAATGCACTTCTAAAAGAGAAGAGGTTTCTGGTTTCTTGGTTCTGATTTGAACATTGTTAGAGCAGAAGCCTGTCTCAGATCTTAAAAACTGAAACGCTGATTCCCCATGTTTACCATCTACTGGTATTTCAACCTGTGTCTTCATCAGTAAATAACAAATGGGAAGTATAATTGAATAGGTAAAATAAAAACAATAAAAAATCTGAAATTCTGACTGCAACAATAGTAAACAGTAGTGTATGTATTGTGGTCATTTGTGTAAACTGTATGTATTATAGTTCACTGCATTTCTTTGGGAGAATGTACCTTGGATAGGGGTGTAAATTCTGGGCACTGCGTATAAACCATCTTAGTGGGTACTACTATTTCTATATAACAAGTGCACTTTACAGGGTTTGAAAAAGCCCCTTCCCTGCATTTATAATTATGTATTTAATGTTTTTACTTGGTTATATTATTTTAATTATCTGCAAAACTGTTTGAATTACTTTGTGTACTAAATGTACTGCAAATAATCTTACCTTGCCACTGGGCCTGAGTAAACGGGTATCCTTTACTTCAGCAGGCTGATACCATTGCCTTTAAATTTCTCTATTTACAAAGAAAACATTTACAGAGCTTAACATACAAATAGATTTAAAGCTGAAAGACAACCTTCAACCTATTTATATTTCAGCTGCATAATAGAACAACTTTTTGAAATGTTGTGCATTGATACTTTTTTCTTTTCATTAGGTTTTTGCATCGATGAAGAAGTCCATTTCATTATACTGCAGAGCTAAGGAGGCATAGTCAGTGTTTGGCTGACTTCTGGAGGCTGCAATAATTATACTGGAGCTCAGTTTTGAAAATGCAGTTGGTGCAATGGAAACCTGGCCATATAGTCTACAAGCCAGACACAACTCATGCCAAGTGTTCCATTCACTAATATTTATGGAATGGCTTTCACTGTTAATTATAATCCTCTAAACTTCAACTTGGTTATTTTGTGCTAGAATGGTAAAGCTGTTGCAACCCCGCAAAACAGAATGTGACAATGGACTACTTATGTCCGGCTTTACTATTAAGTATCAAATAAAATATTGAGTATATTTGCACCATTGACAGAATTAATTGATGTCAGGCATGCCTGACCTATATGTGTGCAAAACAAGACAAGATGATCCGTCAATGAGTTATGCTGATCTTGAAATTCCAGTGAGTTACCCTCATCATTGAATATGCATCAAATAATGAAAACAATTTCATTGAATGCACTTCAATATTATCTTCTAAAATATCAAGAATACAATATTAATATCAAGAATTGTTTAAAACCCAATCGACACTCTTTGAAGCCCTAAACAAAACACTCAGATTGTCATGTTTGGAATGGCCCTGGTCTTTCAGACCGGTTCACTTTGGAGCGTCTCGAACACTTCTGTTGATGGCAGTCTGCATTTCTGTGCACAGGTCCTGGATCGCAATGTGAGCAGCTGACATTACCCAAACATGACAAATGTTTCTTAATAAATTAAATCAAAATTGTACCTGAATCATAGCCTAGTTTTTCTTCATAAGTTTAGCAATTCATAAAAATATTAATTAATTACATCACCAGTGTCAGCGTTTGGTGGGGAATGATATGCTTGTATTTATTTCTGCTATTTTTGTTTCATTTTCAACCTCCATTCTCTCTTGTCCAATCATTTGGCTCTGGGAGGTAGTACCACTCATGTCTCCCTTTGGACCCCTTCAACAGGCTAGCACTTCCGCACTGTGCCAATACGCTCCAAAGTGAGTCAATCGAGACATTCAATTAAATTAAATTGTGACAGTGCGTCCTAACCGCCCCGTCATTTCTCCACCCGCCGTGCCTTCCAGCCTCCAGCGGGCCCGAGAGTGCCGCGCACAGAGCTGGTGTGGTGCACTCTTTGCATTTGCGGAGCTCTGTTAACTGTATCATGATCCTTCACTTCCCAGAACTGTTTCCCCACGGCCGTGGCTACAGAGAGGTCAAATAGCCCAGCAGTTTCAGGCCATATAGCCTCATGGCTAACCCTAACCCTAACCCTAACCAAATAGCCCAGCAGTTTCAGGAGCCGCGGCACGAAATAGCCTAGCAGTTTCGGCCGCGCGCTGCGGCTATAGACACTCCCTTTCCCCACTGCCCGGACACTTTTCCCTGCTGTAGAGCGTTCGAGGGTGCGCACTCGGCGCCTGCACCACACTCACCTCCTGCTGCTGCCGTTGCCTCCTGAGGGCCAACCAGAGGCACTGCCGAGGCGCGGTTTAAAGCGCAAGGTCTGGTCACGTGACCAGAGGACTTGAACATTTCGTTGAAATGTGTGTTTTTGTTATGTATTATTGTTTCCTGTGTTTTTAATGTCTGAGCCGTGTGGGCTATGGAGACTAGGGATGTCACGATCCGATCACGTGATCGGAAATCTGGCCCGATCACGTTGTTTCAGATTTGATCGAAATCGGATGTTGCGTCCCAATCTGTGATCGGATATACCTTTTACTCTTATTAGTGTTACCAGCCTGGCTGGGGAGAGGGGGGCATTGTGGGTTGGTGTTTTTCGTTGTGTTTTCGGGGTGCGCGTGTGTCTGCCGCTGCTCTCTGTCATATGCCTGCTCAGCCTCTGTACTACGGTCAGGAGATGACTGGGCAGGGCTAGAATGTAACATTAGTTTGATCAGCGCTATACATTTCAAGCTTATTATTAGACATGAAAACCGCAGTAGAAGTCTCTCATCTCCGTATAATTTATTTTATTTTTTTATTTTTGCATTATTATACACTTTTATTTATTACTCAAACCATTTAGAAAACTATAGTATGTAATACCAAAAGTTTAAATAAGAAAATTAAATGACCCAATATTTGATCTCATGTCCGTATAATCATAATAATAATACACTTTGCTTATTTGTTTACATACCTGTAGGGTATTTTAAGTTGAGCTGCTAATTTCATTTAATTCAAATGTTGCATTATTATTTCTTATTCAAGCTACCTCAAAGAAAGGTGCACTATTTAAGTGTTAAGAAATAAAATAAAAACTGGGGACAACCTGTTTATGCTGCATTTGTGCATTTTTTAAATGTGTTACGAAAGTATTGGATCGGGACTCGGTATCGGCAGATACTCAAAATCAGATGATTCAGAATCGGATCGGGGCCAAAAAAAACCTGATCGGGACATCCCTAATGGAGACTTAATTTTAAGAGAAAGGGGCAATATGATTTTGGGGGATTTGTGTTGATTTATGCGATTTTTGTGTTTCATCCCTATCTTTTGTTAATTGGTTTGCCCAGGGAAGGGGCTAGAGGGTTTAAAAGGATTCCTGTATATACTTTTATTGATAGCCGTAATTTTTTTCACTGTAAATATTTTACCACTGTTTTGGGACTGGGTGTAAATAAAAAGCACTGTTTTGGACTGTCCATTTTTCACTGAAGATAAAACGAACCTGTGACGAATTTAATTAATATGATTGTTGTAGCAGCCAAAATCATAACTTTGCCTCAAGGGGTGACAGTGAAAAAACAGATGATAAACAATGGTCATAGGGACTTAACAATGTCCCAGCATCCCGTGTTCTTAAGTCAAATGTCCCACGCTCCCCAATCCTTAGACCCTCCTTCTCGGCCAGGAAAAACTACCAACCCTCTTTGGGAAAAAGTAGAAACCTCGAGGAGTTCCACAGTGAACGAGAGCTCATGACTATGGAAGCAACTGATGGCAACTGAAATAGACAGAAATACTGTATTGCAAAATACAAACAAGGAGCCAAGCAGTGCTTTAAGTGCCGGTACCATCATTTTCCGTTGTCAACTATGATAACATCAGTAAAAATGACATGTTTTGTGACTTTAGACATTTTTATGCAATTTAGGGTTTATATCTTCCATCTACTGTGTATAAACATGCTTAATCTGGAGCCTAACCCAGTTTGGGGACCATTGCCATTAAACCGCTGCACATGGTTTCACAATCAATATTTCAGTGTCACGACACTCAGCACACTGCAAATATGGCTATCTCTGCTCTGATGAACAGCACCTCAGAACAAATTTACAGTCCAAACTACACGTCTGTGGTGGTGGGACACAGTTTTACAGCAGCCGGAGCTGGGCCTGAGCAGAAGTTACAGCTGTAGTCAAATATCAGCATAATCTCGGCCATGAAAAAGCATAATCTCGGCCATGAAAAAGAACACTTTTATAAAAGTATGTGTGTATGTCTCAAAGCTAAAAGCTAGCATACATTAAGTTAACTTACATACATTAACTATAAAACAGACACACCTGATACATAGAATGTACAGTTGAGTATTTTTGTAAACAAGTTAGTTCAGTTCATTGTGTTATTTTAACATTATCTATTACATTTATTGCATGTTAGCATTAGCTTAGAGACAAAATCACTTACATTTATGAACATGAAGATGTCCCCAGCTGAAGTATTTACTTGCATAAAGATCATGCTGCTACCTGTGATTACCCATCAGTAACTCGTGCTGCGATTTGGGTTGATTTATTTATTTATTTTATCTAAACTGGCTAATTTCCCATAGGGAATTAATGGAGCAGAAAGCGGAGTTCTGCAGTTTTAAAGCAACCGGAACTAGCCGGTCGGTTTTGTGAAATGGGCCCATAATAAAATTCAGTCTTACATTTAGGAGACGAATTACTTAGCTCCTGCGTTGCTTTAGCTCAGCTTAAGCGCGTGCATGCATCGCTTCTGAACCTCATTTGACGTTAGGTGTCCTGTGTTTACAAACTGTTGTCATTTAGCCTCATGTTAGCAAAGGCCCATAGACCAATTTTGGTTGGCCCTCCAGCTGGTTGCTCCAAACAACAAAAGTAGTACTTTTTGCTGTAAAATTGGAAAAATGCAATCATTTTGATCTTATACCAACCTAATTTTAATGTTCTAAGTCATATTAAAGGTGTGGAGGCTCGTTGATACGATGTCAAAAGCAACATTTCGAATGATTCACTTTATCATTCGACAAATTCGACATTGTCGGTTTGTTTGTGGCCCTCTGCTCCGCATAAGTTTCAAAATGCAGCCCTTGTGAAAAAGGTTTGGACATCCTTGTTCTGTAGGGTAGAACTTACTTTGTGTTCTACAGTGTAAAACTTCTTTTGTGTGTAGAATCTACAAAGACTAAAAAACAGTTTTCAGGCCACCAAAGGAATCAGTGCATTGTTGACTTTTGGGTCACATGAACATTGGACATTTTACTCAAATCAATCTACTGGGATCATTTTAGCGGCGAGGCGTTCCTTTTCCTACGCACTGCACGTGAAGGAGCCGCCACATTGTCCGAAACGGAGCGAGCAGTGACTGAAGTGTCGTATTAGATCAGCTCCTTCACAGCGAGTCACCATTGGAGCTGACTTAACAGTGTGTGTTACAAGGAGAGAAGCCCGATGTGCAAGACACACCACATGTTTAGTTCCACATTTATTTAGAAGCTAGAATCCTTGATTTGTTCAATTTATTAGAGTTTTAGTGAATTTGGGTCGGATAACACAACAAACTACAAAATAACTACAGATCAACTTAATTTTGAAAGTTTTACAATTTAAAATTATTATAGATGTCTACTTGGTTGCATGGTTACCGGTACCCCAGGGTTTATGCTGTGGGTTGCGAGATGACTTGGGAGATGCAATTTTAAAATTTTATATTTCATTTATTTAATATATTATTTGATTGGAGACAGTACATTTTACCGAAATTAGGTAAAATAACACACTAAGCCATTCAAAAAACGCAGATGCAATTTCAATTAGCAGTGGTTCCCAATTAGCTTTGGGAAACACTTTATTTTTTGGGATTCCTATATGTTTGACATGTAACATTACTATATTTTTTGTGCAAATGTTTTTTAACTCATATTATTGTCCACTCTGACCTCATATCAGTGAATTGTGCTTTTCTAATTATTGCCACAATGTGTAGGCCGACAATAATTTAGCATTTTTTGATATTAAAATTTGTCTGGAATGAATGGAGATCCCGCTCGACGAGAAGTGCCAATTCAATGGAAACGCCGATCCGTGGCAAAAAGAAGCAAAAGTGGGCGGGGTGTAATAAGGTGAATTGTTTTCTGTCAACACAGTCAGTCACATGCTCACGCAGACCTGAACCATTCAAGCTTCTGCAGAGCTTATCAAGGTTCAGGTGCGTTGAATTGACTTATTTTATTTTGCATTTATAGATTTATTAGCACAAAAAACATATTCAAACATTTCTGTGTCAAACCTCAACAGTTCTGAGCAGTTTTTAGTAAATATGATTTGAAATATGTGAGTTGAAAAAAACAGTGGTGTAGCGTACCACTAAATTTTTTTTGCTGATGTATCTAGTCCACCGTCAAATCACCTTCCAGATGCACACGGCAGCCAATCAGAAAGCTTGTGGCTCATGGCGTACCATGTACGTGCCGTGTTCATGCTCATACGTCCTAAAGTCACCTCACGTCGAGGTGGCGTGGGCCGCGAGGGCTGTGATTGGTTGATCCACACTATATGGAAAACTTAAAATAAATACAGCTTAGAACTGATGTAGTTTGACACAGAAATGTTTGGACATGAGCCTAATGTGACTGATTTAAAATTAATAGACGTAATTGATTTAAAGCAAATGATAAAATAATATTAATACTACATAAGCATTTATTTATTTATGCACTATTTTATTTATTTATTACTCTACAGCACCCTTCACCAGTGGGCACTCTGACAATGCAATTACAGACCTTAGTTATTAGAAAAATATTTAAAAAAAAACACTCACAAAATTCACCAGAATACAGATGACATTGCCTGCTCGTTTCAGCTGCCAAGAGGTGGTGCTACTCAAAAGGAGCATTTTTAGAAATGGTGGTACTGAGTAAGTAAAGTACCAGTGCAGCCCGACCCACCTAAAGTACTGGAGCCAAGAATAGTGAGGTGAAAAGAAGTAAAAATGTTCCCTGGTTTTACACAAGCTGAATGCATACCCCATACAAAAGCCGATGAACTGATGCGTCTATATTTGAGCTTGGGGTTTGCATCATCTATATTAATCTCAGACTTATGTCAAGATAAAAGACCTTGACAAAATTGAATGTAAAAAAAAAAGAAAAAAGAAAAGAATGTAGTGGTGTACCGGTGTAACATATTGTGTAATGCACTGCCGATGTTAAGTGCACTCATTTCACAGTCCATTTCACACAATAATAACCTGGAAGGAATTTCCATGTTTTGTTACAAGCCGTACACCCTGACAAACTACCACCGTGTCCTTTGTTTCCTATTGTTGTTCATTCAAAATTCAATTCTTATTTTCAAATGAACGATCGCCAGAACGCGCACTCTGCATTGGATCTGCAGTGGTCGGTCAATATTTGGTTGCAGATGACAGTATAAGATGCACTGCCGACATTAAAAGGCAATTTGAAGATTCAAAAACCTGTTGCATTGTTCTATATTTACCTCCTCGTGAAATAATAGAGTGCATTTCTACATGCCGCAGTATCCTGTTACAAGGACAAACATTACATTCTTATCCATAAACTAAGAATAGGACTCTCTCACTGGATATCTTGATCTACTGGACCTATTGGGAGTGTGGATTGCATTACATTATAGAAAAAGAGTGTGTGTGCAAAGTGTGCATTAAAATAAAAGACATTTATAAAAGAACAGAATTCAAGACATATCTTAAACTAAATATCTGAAAAAGGGCATTTGTCATTTGTCAACCATGTTCAATAATAAGCCCATACCCTTTAGATAGGATGCTATAATGACATATTAATATTGATATTTTGTACTAATATATAATTGGACAAGCTATTGTCATAGCTTCACGATATTGCCGTGTGGGTTTCTTATTTTCTTATGCGCGGAGGGAGTTGCAGTCTTGTGACATTCCGTGTCTTTAAATGCTTGCGCTCGCCTATTCGGATTCCAGCCGGTCACTTGCACTCTTTTATTATTTGCTTTACTCTACCACGCATTTTATAACACTACATATACATATATCCTGATCAAACGCACATAAACCCCTGACTTTGCCGATGTTCACGCCTCGTCAAGCTCGTCCATGAAACTGTTCATTTTGTTTGTTTATTTACCTTTGCATTTCTTGTTTGGTGTTAACATGTTTCTTGACGTAAGCATCCCAGAGTACCCCAAGTAAATGACGACGACGACGACGATGACGACAACAACCACAACAACCTACTTTGGCAATTGGAAAAACCCTTTAGAATTATTTTAGGAGGGGTAACTGTGTGAACTAAACATAAGATAAGATAAGATAAGATATTCCTTTATTGTCCCACATGGGGAAATTTCATTGGTGCAACGCAGGTAGATACAGAGATAGATACAGAAGAACAGATCACTTATAGGAAGTCTGAAAAACACTTTCAGTAGAAGATCTCCTATAAATAAATAAAAAACTCCCATAGACAAATAAATAAATAAATACATAAATACCATTGCATGTGATCACGACAGTAATTGCACATGAATATGTGTCACGACAGCACATAGATTGCACATGAATTTTACATGAATTGCACATGAATTCCAACAGCAATTGCATATATGACAGAATTGCACATCAGTATTAGGTTAGGTCAGTATTGCGAGTGTTCAGTACTAACAGTTTTTGTTATAAAGTCTGACAGCAGCAGGAAGGAAAGACCTACGGAACCTTTCCTTCGCACATCGAGGGTGGATCAGTCTCTCACTGAAGCTGCTCTCCAGAGCGGACAGAGTGTCCTGCAGGGGGTGACACTCATGGTCCAGCATAGATGTGAATCTAGCCAGGACCCTCCTGTCCCCCACCTCCTGCACCGAGTCCAGAGCACAGCCCAGGACGGAGCTGGACTTCTTGATGACTCTGTCCAGCTTCCTCCTCTCCCTCTCTGTGATGCTGCTGCTCCAGCAGGCCACACCGTACAGGAGGGCCGATGCCACCACAGAGTCGTAGAAGGTCTTCAGGAGTGGCCCTGTCACTCCAAAAGACCTGAGTCTCCTCAGGAGGTAGAGCCGACTCTGGCTCTTTCTGTACAGTGCGTCTGTGTTATGAGTCCAGTCCAGTTTGTGGTTCAGATGAACACCCAGGTACTTGTATGAGTCCACTCTCTCAATGTCCCGTCCCTGGATGTTCACTGGTGAGGGGGCAGTGGGGTGGCGTCTGCGGAAATCCACCACCATCTCCTTGGTCTTCCCCGCGTTGATGAGGAGGTGGTTCCGCTGACACCAGTCCACAAAGTCCTGCGCCAGTCCTCTGTACTCCGCGTCATCGTCGTCCGTAATGAGTCCGATGATGGCAGAGTCGTCAGAGAACTTCTGCAGGACACAGCTGTCCGTGTCATGTCTGAAGTCTGCAGTGTAAAGGGTGAAGAGAAAGGGCGCGAGGACAGTGCCCTGGGGCGCCCCCACACTGCAGGTCCGAGTGTCAGACACACAGTTCCGGGCTCTCACAAACTTGGGTCGGTCTGTGAGGTAGTCCAGGATCCACTCTGCCAGGTCATACTCCACACCAGCCGTCTCCAGCTTGTCCCTCAGGAGCAGCGGCTGGATGGTGTTGAAGGCACTGGAGAGATCGAAGAACAGGATCCTCACAGAGCTGCCAGGCTTTTCCAGGTGAGAGAGGGAGCGGTGCAGCAGGGAGATGACGGCGTCCTCCACTCCGATGCCAGACCGATATGCAAACTGCAGCGGGTCCATGGCTGAGCTCACGGTGGAGCGGAGGTGGTCCAGGACCAGCCGCTCCAGTGTCTTCATCAGGTGGGACGTGAGAGCCACTGGCCTGAAGCTGTTGAGGTCTTTGGGGCGCGGTGTCTTAGGCACAGGTACCAGACAGGAGGTCTTCCAGACCTGTGGTACCACCCTCAGCTTCAGGCTCATGTTGAAGACATGCTCCATAACTCCACACAGTTCATCTGCGCAGGACTTAAGGAGCCTGGGGCTGATGCCATCAGGTCCTGCTGCCTTCCTCACTTTAATCCTCTTCAGCTCACTCCTCACCTGTGCTGCTGTGACAGTCAGTGGTTGGCAGGGGGACCGTGTGCTGGGGGGATGGGTGAGTCCAGGCGAAGTGGGGAGCTGATGGTCCGGGGCAGATAAGCGAAGAGGAACAGATGCAGGGCATTGTCCAGCTGTGGAAGAGGGAGCATGCAGCTGTGCAGGGGGAGGGGCGGGTGACCGATCAAACCTCAAGACGTGAGCATTTAAATCATTCACCCACTGTAGATCCCCCTCTGTCTGGGCAGGGGGGATTTTGAAGCCTGAGATGGTTTTCAGGCTCCTCCACACTCCCTGAATGTTCTTTTGCTGCAGCTGCTCCTCCATCCTCCTCTTGTAGCCGGCCTCAGCCTGCCTGATCTTCCTCCTCAGCTCCTTCTGCCCATAACCCTTACATTTCCCTTTCTTTGCTGTTATCCTTTCGACATCAGCTGACCTGCTTATTTTCCACTGCTTGATACTTCTATGTTTGTAGTGTAGCCATGTTTTTAATTTCCTCTTTGCAATGGTATTGTTTGGAAAGGCTTTTGCCTTAGCAGATGGCGTCTACAGAGAGGAGAATGAATGTGGAACCTGGGTCTGTGCAGACACACACACACACACACACACACACACACACACAGAGCACCACAATACACAATCCCCAGCAAAAGCCTTGGTAAAGGGAATAACTGAGGAGAGTCTACTGGGAATTCACTGGCGCTCTGTTTTAGGAGCGTTTGTTTATTGCGGTCTTACTTTCCGCTACATTGCAAAGACACGTAAAGCCCAACACGTCTCCATAGACCACAAAACAGGATCAAGCCTTTCCTCTCACAGAAAATCTTTGATCACTCATATTTAGTTTCGAGTCATTTGATAGGGGTGCCAATGCAAGATAGAAATTAATTTATGCAAGTTGATAATAAGTCATGTGGTCCTGAAAGCATAAGGGAGAAGGAAAATAACTTAAAGGTGCACTTTTCTGAAGGAGGGTGCGTCACTATCTTGTCTGGAATGTTCCTCAGTATGGCATTAAATGTATCTGTCTTGTGTTTGAGTGCTAATTAAGTGTGCAGGGTCACTTCTCCACAGATCTGACCCGTAACTTCACCTGGTGGCGTAATCTGCTTATGTTCAAGGAGTTTAAGGACATACTGTGGGACATTGTAAATAAAGTAATCTTATAAGTCCACATTTCACTGTGGTTAAATACACTTTTCGCTCACTGACCAATAAGAGGAGTGGCTGTGGAAAAGTGTCTGTGTTTGAGTATAGAGCTGCATTTAACAGAAAGTGTGAATCATGATAAGAATTTCACCAAAATAGCAAAATGTCACATTACAATCACCATGTTACCCAGTCCTATATGTGAAAGCAGAAATACACAAATACAGGGCTATGAAATGAAATGATTGGCAGGTTGAATGCATGCTCCAGTTTTTAGTGTCGTTTGCGCAGTAGAGAAGTGAATGAAATAAATAATGGGTGAGGCATTGTTATTTTTATTTACAGCTGGGCTGATATTAAGTGCACTCTGTTTATACAGCATATTTAATAAACATTTCCAAAGAGCTGCAAAAACAAGGAGAAAAGGGCGAAAGAAAATCCAGCAAATCAGCAAAATATATATATATTTTTTAAACAATATTATAAATACCATAAAATCAAGTAAACATTGCAAAAGCTTGCTTGAAATACATAAGACAAGTTAGACTAACATGTTTCAGTAAGACATAGTGAACATGATTATATTTAACATGTATCTAACTTTTATGCTTATTTTTTCCCACTTTGACAATACAGGTGAAGTTTATATTGTACTTCCTGGTTGAACATGAGCAGCAGAGGTAGAGGAATTCAACAACTGTTACCAAGCAACCATTCTGTAAACAAGGACCAAAATCTATACTACATAAGTTAATAATTTGACAAATAATAATACAACACAACACCTTTATTTTGTTAAATGACTATTTAAACTGTCAGAAAATAGTGTCCATAGCATTCAAACATTATCCTCATTTTTATGTCGCTTATTGATGACACAGACAGAGGTATTCAGTTTCAGAACTCCATTTCAAAAATTGTAATCATGAATTGCAACTAGACAGATGTAAAACTATGATAAATACTTGCCACCATTCCAATCCTAAACTATGTAATAATTAGAAAAACATGATTAAAACCTGCCGTATGCACTTTAATACAAACCCTAATAACTGGCATAAATGTACCAAATTGCATCTCCTGCCTACAATTATTGCTTGTTTTATTCTAAGCCTTCCAACAATACTCCCTGTTGGCCCATGACATATGAAAGGGCGCAGGTCAGGCAGGTGGGTTTTCTGCCAAGTTTGCGCTTTCTGAACTAAGTCAGAAGACAAGATAAGCCAGGCAAGGCTTGGGGAAAAGTAAGTGTAAGGCTGGTTAAATGTCCCCAGTAGCTTATCCTCTCACTTGCTCCAACATGCAATCTTGGCAAAGCAAAAGCCTAGCCAATCGCTCTCTGGGGGTGAAAGATTTCGTATAGGGGCGCTGGATTCACATAGGCTATCTGTCATTGAAATGAACAGCGAAACAACGACTAGCCCCACCAATCTAAGACATTAATTCTATCTCGTGGGACCACAAATGCTTCAACAAGATTGAATTAAAATCTGGCTTTTTGCTGTGTCAGAGTTTTCACATAATTACTGTCTGATATGAGAAGCAGTTCCCCCCTTGGCTGTATAGGTTTGTACGGATTGCAGACAATGGCATATTTGGGCTGTAATCATCACCTCGCTAAGATAGCACAAAGCTAATCTCTGACCCTGTTAATATGGCTTGTGGTGAGAAGGGGGAATAAAGCTGTCTTTTCTATTTGTGTGCATGCATTTGATTCTCAATCTTTTGACATTATGTTTCACTTCAAAATACAAGCAATGGTCAGAATTGGGTTTGAACAAACAGCGTGAAAGAACAAAGTGCAAATTAAACCAATAAACCATGTCTATTAAATTACTAAGATTGGAGTCGATGCTGAACCAAGCCATGATCAAACAAAGGATCAGGACTAAACTAAGCTTCTAAATGCAAAGGTACATAATGAAACTGAGACAAGCAGGTGACCATCAATTCACCATCAGTTTCAGATGGTGAACTGGGGAAACTGGGCTCTTTCTTGGCTCTTTCTTCCGGCTTGACAAGAAATACAATGCTTTATTATTACATGCAGCGTGCATCAGCCTCATTTTTGTCAAAACGTTCTACTTTTACATTATATTCTTATGGGAAAACCCAAAAATGCATTAATTTACAAAGTAAATGCAAGATAAATAAGTTAAATGCCAAAACATTCATTCAAAGGTGGTAGACCCTCCACCAGAAAGGTTAAATAATGCTCTTTTATGTCTAAAACCAAATTATGCTCACATGGTAATTTAATATTAAACTAAAACTTTTAATCAAGCTCACTTAAATAGATCCTAAAACAAGCTTAGCAGCAGTGTCCACAAACAAACTATTTAAATAGAATACAATGAAAATGGTAGTTTGGTGATTTATTATCTGTCTATTGCTGGGACCATATGCATGTGTCTCTTTCAAAGTGATTTTACAGTGCTGGCTGAAAAGGTCACCACCTGGGATAACAATAATAAACAAGACATTCTGCCCTCTGGATAATTACTGCAGAGATGAATATTCTTCAAATCGCAGATTTTTTGTAAACCTTTACTTTTTGTCTGGATGTATATTCTTTCTATGTTTATGTTTTGTCAAATCTATTTACAATAATTAAATAATCACCGGGTCAACATATGATTCAATGGGAGGCAAGCAAAGTCTAACCACGTCAAAATGATCAAAATGAAAAAGATTTGACAACAAGAGAGTAGATCATCTAAAATCATATTAGGAGAGATAAGAATTTACTCTCCATTTATTAAAGGACTGGGGAAATTGCTTTGCTGGGACAATTATTTGAAGACCAGATATATTGATAGTGCATAAATATTCATATTTTGTGCTACTCTCTGTACAATAACATAAGCAATAGTTTATCAACCTCTCTATGTCATGACTACAGTGTTTATACAAAAGATGTCATGGCTCAATGAAAGGTAACAGCCTTTGTGTGTGAGACGCTTCAGGGCCTGCATTTTACAAGAATTTATCACCAGAATATGACATGACATAACAGGAACATAGGCTACAAATCCCAAAAGGGTGAATAACAGCTCTGAAGACAATCTAAATGGTGAAGTAACCTGCTATTACGTCTGCGGGTCCTGCTTACTACTCCATCTAGTGGCAAACAATTATGCAACAGAAAACCTTAAAATGACATGAGTTGAATGTTGATGTTGCTGTCAAAAGCTTCCAAAATTGCGCTTTGTCAGCAGATTCCCCAATCGTGATGAACGTTATTTTTCTACTCCAGGACAATTAGTTGGGTCAGAGACAATACTTAAGTGGACACTGCTAGGATAGTGCCTAACACCTTATGTCAAGAGAGAATAATACACACGTGTCACTGTCAACGCTATACCAAACTTACAGCTGTGTGCACGCCTTTTAAAGTTAGCTCAGGGGGACAAACAACAGCGATTCTAACACTTCCTGTCTCCAATGATGCGCATCTTCTGCACTTTACACTATCGAATATCTACATTTTACACAGCTTACAACACAAGCTCTGTACCCACGTCGCCAGCCAGTTGGGGTGCTCCCTTTGTACGACTCAACTACATCCAGGGCTGGGGGGGATGAACGTGTGGGCGGTCGGGGAAAGAATGCGCGACTGTTACGGTCGGTCTCTTCCACCCTGGATGTAACCCAGATAAAGGCAGTGTTGTCAGTGGTTTCCATCTTATCTGCGCTTTGAGTGACTGAGCCATTGTAACAGGGGGGGAAAAAACGCACGTTGCAACAGTTTTTATACAATGAGTCATATTTTGGAGAGACCTGTCGTTGCAGCGTAGAGAGGCACACAGCTCCGTGCACGAAACGCTGCGCCTGACGCGTAAGAACAATCAATGCACCTATTCCAGGGCGTTGCACTTCTTAACGCTGGGTAGGTATATTCTCTACACAACGTGCACAAACGATGATATGTATACAATGTGGAAATAAACAGTGTGTTGAAATACTCAATTGTCATCATTGTAACGCTCAATTAACCGAAAGGACTTTAGTAGTTTTTTTTTTTCAAAGGAGGCTGCACTTACCGCTCTCCATTCGTGATTCTGCTGCTTGTCAGTAGAAGTGATATCCAAATCCAAAGCACAAGGCGTGCCTTGTGAACTTTTCGTACAAGAATTCCGCCCCCTGCTTCAGTTGCTACTCACCATCTAAACATTGTTAGTGAATATTATCCAAAGAGGAATCCGGGGCTGCGTCGCGCTGCCACTCGCTGAACGCTGTCCACGGAAAAGTGGTGCTGAAAAGTCCACCGCTGAAACTTTAGATTGAAAAAATGAAAGGACTAATAAAGACTAATACACTGTGAAGAAAGGATACGAATTGATTTGATGTTAGAGTGCGTATCCCACACCCGAGAGAGTGAGAGCGAGCAAGAGAGCGAGAGATGGAGCACTTTCCAGCTGATAGACGCGAGACTGTGCGCTTTGCTCTGTGCAAGACGTGATTGATGTTAGATGCATCGCGGCGCTGCGCCTATAACGGGGAGAAATGCAGCATCAATGAATAGAGGAAATATGTGTGTAGAGGGCACAATGCAGCGTGTCAATGCCCAGCGTTAAATGTGTCATATAAATGCATCAAATTTGATTCCTCTTTGAATTACTGTATTAATACACTTTGTTGAGTTTAGGAGCACAGCAGGTTAAACTCTTAAAGGCACGTTTCAACATAGAGCAATGGTGCGCAAATCCCCGCAGAGAGAACACAATCAAAGCGCATTGTTTATCAAGTTTTCACGACGTCTACAACAGCCCACAGTGCTCATATCCAGTGCGTGGCGTTACCGATGTGCGGGGGTATGAGCAGTGCCGCATGTTCGCACTGAAACCTGTGCGTAAACCGTGACGAACGAACTGAGTCGAAACACCGAGTGCGAACTCGAGCTGTGGTGTTTTTTCTCCCCCTATAGTGTGTATCCTTCTTTGGTTTCACCCCTTTCACTTTCACATCTTTGTGAAGTGTGAGAGAGAACCATGACTGAGGATGCGCGTCTGCTTTATCTCCGCTCCCACAAGAAAGGATAATGGAACTGTTATGTTGTTGTTGTTGTTACTACATAATGAAATACGCTGTAAAAAAACTTAACCCTCAAACGTAAGACTAAACATAACACAAATAATCACTGTGGAGTACTATGGGTGTGTGGTTTTACGCAGTACAAAGCGAAAGTTCAAACAAAACTAAGTTGTAAGGGTTTTATTCCACGTATTTTCAGGCAAACAACTAGAAAAACATGAACTTGCTGCCTTCAAAAGCCTGAACTGATGGCCTTTGTACCTAAGGTGCCCATGGACTAAACCAAATGCAAACAAAAATATGCTAAGACAAACAATAGATTAAAATAAACAATTAAGCAACATATGAGAAATATTAACATAGCAAAAACACAAACAAAATATAAAAAATATAAAAAACAAAATTAGTTACTTAATTTGTCATAAACACACATACCCAACTAATCAACTAAATCTTACAATAGACAAAATAGACATAGCTCCTACAGACTATAGACTTAGTCTTCCTGATGTTTCAAAAGTCGAATTATTGCACAACAGACAATTAGTTCTTTTAGTGAACTATAGCTTAAAAAAAACACATGTACAGGGGAAGGTGAGGCCTTGATGGGGGGCAGAGTGAGAGCGAAAGGAAGGCGGGGGATTGATTAATTTTCTAATTTTAGAAAAAGCTCCGAGTGCTGTTCGGTGGTCGAGTGGTTAAGGCCTGGCTCCAGGTGCGGTCGACTGGAGTGTCATGAGTTCGATTTCTGACTCTAACTATTTACTGCATGTCTTCCCTTCTTTCTCATCCCCCTTTTCACACTACTTTCCTGTCAATAAAGCCTACAGGCACAAAAAAAGAAAAAAGAAAAAGCTTTGGAGGAAATAGTTGCCCCCCCTGCAGATCTGATTACAGGGCTGCGTTTCTGCTGGAAGAGAAAGTGAGGACACTGTGGTCTCGTGTGTCACACCTGTGGAGCCGAGGGTGTGTTTCAGGCAGTGTGAGTATGAGTTTAAAAAAAAGGAAAAAATAAGGCCTTTTGATGCATGTTCACATTATATAATGGGTCATCTCTATTTGTTTTCCCTTCGTTTTTCATACATTTTTACATTTTAAATGTAAAGGAACAGAAAAACAAAAATACTGAAAATAACAAAAGAGAGAAAAAAAGAATAAAGAAAAGCACATGCAGCAAAAGACATCCGATGAAACGAATGCATATGGTCCAAAGTCTGTCCAATTATCATAGTTTGCGTTGAACACCTACTTTTTATTAAAATAAACACAGATGCCATAATGTCATTTGGTGAAGACTAGCAGCACTCAGCTTTGTCAAATGTGTCAAACTGATCATCACTTTATTAATTATTATTTATTATAAAACCTGCTATTTTTATGACATTTACGCTGAGATATCCTTAACTAGTAAAGTGCTTATTTTTCACAGCATGTTCATTAGATATGGTTGAAATTGTCTTTGGTTAAAAAATATTCGCCCCATGAAAGTACAAATGTAGCAAACAAATGCACCATCAGACACACATACTGTGCATCCAAGAAGTATTCACAGCGCTTCACTTTCCCCACATTTTGTTGCGTTACAGCCTTATTCAAACATGTATTAAATTCATTATTTGCCTCAAATTTCTAATTGTTTGGTTGTTTGAATTATTTGCACATTTAAAAAAATCAGAAAACTAAACTAAAATCAAACGTGGCAGTTTCTCCCATTCTTCTTTACAGACCCTCCCAACACCAATAAGTTTGGTTGGTGAGCGTCGGTTTACAGCCATTTTCAGATCTCCCCAGATGTTCAATTAGGTTCAAGTCTGGGCTCTTGCAGGGCCTTTCAAGGACATTCACAGAGTTGTCCTGTAGCCACTCCTGTGTTATCCTGCTGTGTGCTTCACCCCAATCTGAAGACCAGAGCGCTCTGGAGCAGGTTTTCATCAAGGATGTCTCTGTACACTGCTGCACTCATCTTTCGATTGGTCACTAAAAACCTCCCCACAGCATGATGCTGCCACCACCCTGCTTCGCTGTAAGGATGGTACTGTCCAGGAGATGTGCGCTTCCTGATTTCCTTCAGATGATGCTTACTGTTCAACTCAAATAGATCTTTGTTTCACCAGACCAGAGATCTTTGTTTCTCGAGGCCAGAGAGTTCTTCAGATGCCTTTTTGCAAACTCCAAGTTGTCATGTGCCTTTTACTGAGGAGTGGCTTCAGTTTGGCCTCTCAACCACACAGGCCTGATTGGATGGAGGGTTGTTTGTAGACGTATGAGGCAAATAATGGGTTTAATCAATTTTAGAAAAGGCTGTAACGTATTTTTTTTTTATAATTTAATATTATTTCACTTTGGTCCCTCAAACTGCCATGCATTTAGTCTCTCCATGGACTTTATCTTTCTTTACGCTCAAAGCTGATCCAATAATTGCAGGCCCAGAAGGGGCTTGTTTGAAGCAGAGTATAAATTATATAAATAATTTAAAAGTTTGATGATGTATATTTATTTTAATACATTTGGTCGATACCCTTAGATGTGATTTTCATGGCATCAAAAGTCACATTAATTAATCTGAAATTATTTAATATATTGACCTTTCATTTATCCAGGAAAGACCCACTGAGATAGCATCTCTTTAGCAGGGGAGTCCTGGCCCCAGAGGGGAGGAGCTTATGGTACATGTTTAGTGGTCGTGGAAACTGGAGCCCTGCTGGGCTACTGTGCCACCCACTAAGTCATTAAGGATAAAGATCATCACGCAATCATCGAGGTCACATAATATTTTTACAGACCAAAACATGAACAAACTGTTTTGCATGTACACAGATGAACCGGCAGTGTCTTTACAGTGGACGTCCCTGCGGTTGAGCAATTGAGCCCTGAATATTCATCTCCACCTCTGCAATTTGAAGCACACACTGACTGACAACTGGGGATCTCTACAAGTCATGCATGTAAACACACATATTATTATTATTATTATTATTATTATTATTATTATTATTATTATTATTGTATACATAACCCCTCTAAGGTTTTTCCCTCCATCTGTTTCACTTGTCCATCTGTTTCACTTGTGCATAATATAATTATATTATGCACAAGTGAAACCAAGGAGAATGGATGCACCAGGAGAGCTGGTTCTCCTGCTATGTTTTCTGTAGAGACATCTTGTCAAACCAGAACACGCAGGACCTTGGGATTCCCTAAACACAAGGTAAAATGAGATTACGTGTTTCAATTAGCAATGGGGTGGACACAATTTAAGACATGTTAATTTGAGTCAGGGTGAAAATCCCATTGCAAGAGCATAATCACTGTGGCATAATGAGCTAAATCTGTATTCCATAAACACTTTTAGTTAGTTAGTTTACCGTAAATGTAAATTCAAGGGGTCATAAGATGATTTCTCAATGAAGAAGATCAAACTGACAATGGTTTATTTTAAATGTCCACCCATATGGAGAACTGAGGTATGTAAATCTCTCAATACACTGATATTTGGATGCTGAACAGACAAATCGCTACATTTTAATAATCTGTTTTGTTCTTCCAACAATACCAAACTTTCTATTCACTTTGGTCATTTCAATTGCAAACTACAATTTCTAAGCCTAATTAGCCAGTGTTTGAAGAAAATGCTACTTTGATGGACTTGGGTGAAAAATATACTCATTTTCTTTTTGCAACAATTTCTTTAATTTAAAGTCAATCTAATTTAAACAGTTATTTTGTATTTATTTCTTTAGATTTCATCTAAAGAAATAAATAATAATATACTGTGTATATTATTATGGAGGCTCTTAGTGACAAGGCTTGTAAATACCACACTCATAGGATCTACTCATGGGTTTCTTACATAGCTACTTTCTTCTTATGGACACAATTTTGAGGACTTTTGAGCATTTAGTTTTGAAGTGGTCACAACACCCATCAATAGTGACAGTACATTTGTCTCATCTGAGTTAGACACGGGTGTTAAACAGGAGAGCAGAACTTCAATGATCTAATCTATGTGAGTGAAATAATATGAGCTGCCTGACAGTTCTCAACATATCACCTGTATATAAGCAGGACATATATATTATGATGATGATGATGATGATGATGATGATGATGATGATGATGATGATGATGATGATGATGATGAGGATGAGGATGATTTGTCCCTAACAGAAATGCCAAATAGAAAAATGAACACAATGTATTTTATTAATTTTATAAAGGTTCTTGTTTATGTATTCCCTGGTGTCCACAACAAAATTATATACTTTTTCACTTTAAATGTATACTTCAATACAATAAATTAATGTTCAAGACCATCTGAATCACCACTTGGCTCTATCAGATCAGTAAACTTCCATGACTTTTCTGTTCATGTGCATCTTGTTCATGTGCATCTTCCCAAAACCACAAAAGAGGAATATAATGTGCAGTATGTTGAAAGTAAGATTTACTTTGTTGTATAAATACAGTTTTAGTGGGTGTGAACTGTGTGGAGTAGAGTTTTACTCATTGTGGGTTATAGCAATACTCTGTGCTGTTGAGGAAATGTGTTTCATCTCATATCCAGACAAGCTATAAGCACAGAAGTAAATAAAAATGGTAACTGGGTTAATTTGTTAAAAGTTGTATGAATATGTTATTGTAGGCCAAATAAATTATGTATAAGGATTTACAATAGTACAATAACTGTCCTCGCAGTACCCCCTTCTGGCCAGTTAAGGTATCTGAAATGTACTTTGATTTGATTGTAATACTGTACATACATATTTTGAAACCACATACGTGTTTAGTTTAACTGAGATATCTAATATGGTGATTAACTGATGAAAATAAGATATCTTGCCATCATGTATTGTAGATTATTCCCATGCCAACTTTCTTTCAAATTCTTATCTCAACAAATTGGACAGAAACATTCAAGCTGATGTCTTCTATATGCTGCAAACTTATGTTCGCTAAGTGCTTGTGTATAGCTTGATGTGTACAACTGCATCCATTTAAAAGGAGGTGTAACATTCTGATTTCCTCTCAAAAGGAACTAGAAGATATCGAAAGTAGTAAAGTAGAAATAGTTGTATTAATATCATGACTAATTGGCCCAGCTGAAGCTAAAGACAGCTTCATGGGTGTTCCATTTACATAATGTTTCTTAATTATGTTGAATGTGTAATGGTGTTTACTGTATATTGTTTGTAATAAACCTGACGGTGGTGATGATGATGATGATGATGATGATGATGATGATGATGATGATGATGATGATGATGATGATGATGATGATGATATTTAATATGCAAAAAGGTATCCCACTTTGGCAAAAGCATTTCAGATCGGATTTGTTTCATTTTCCTTATGGTGATATCTAGTGACAAGCCAGTGTCACCTTAAGCATTCCGAAAAATCACAGCCCAGTAAATTGCTTCTTTTGTGTTAAACAAATACAATTTATTGTGGCCTACAGCTAAAAAACACAATATCTTGCTTATTTAGTCATTAACACGCATATTCACCTGGAGAGAAGCCTGGCTGCAAAGGTTAATGTTCCCACTATCTTTGCAGCCTTTGATTAAAGCACAGTTAGTGGTTGCCTTAAGCTGTGTCTTGTATCAGTGAATATGTGCAGGGAAGGCCGTATCAAATTGTGTGATATAGTGTCCCTGTGCAGGAACATGACCCAAGCACAAAATGCATTATATTCATACAGCAGTATACAATATATAATTATTAAATTAATTTCTTAATGTCATTAAATAATAAAAGTGTTAAATAATAGACAATTAATAGATTCAACGTTTAACAAACGAATAAAATGTGTCAATGATTATTGAAATAATAATAATAATGCCTTGTACAGAGTTGATTAGTTAAAAGGCGGTCGCTCCGGTGTGTAGCCACATGACCATCCCAGGAGCTGTTAAGGCGATTCCCCAGGAGTTTGTGATTTCAGTGTGAGAGCGCCCTCTATCGAGAAAGCATGGACATGCACATTTGGCTGTACTCAGTGAGCGGTTCTCCAAAAACTCCAGAAAGAAATGGTTGCCTTAGCAACTGCACACAATAAAAGTGCAACCTCTTCAGTGCGCCTGTTCTGATTATGTCTAACTGTGCCTCCTCAACAGGTCTGAAAAAACGAGCACAGAAAATAATAGTTGTAATACATTGATATTGTTGATCAGGTTTAGTAGTCTAAATTTACGAATGGGAGGTTTAGAGGAAGACTCAAGAGGAGATTTGTGAATATAGAAAACATAAGTGGTAATATGTTTCCTGAAGGACGCACAGAATAGGATTTCAGTATTTTATCTTTACCCCACCCCAAAGCCGAATGTTAAGCTCTACTTATTATAAAACATTATGTGTATGATGTATATTATAATAAGTTCTGTAATCAGTAGAGAAAATGTAGATGTCTCGTTAGACCAAATAAGGATACCGTTAATATTTGCAAAAGGCTAAGATTCCTCTATTATGAAAACGAGGGTGCTGTCCATCACCTGGGGTGCTGAAACAGGACTCATTATCTTACTATGAAAAGCTGATATTGTTTTTTGTTTTGTTTTTATTTATACTAAAGATTTTTTTCAAACTAACACTTTGAGTTAAAGTAAACCAAGTCATGTCAAGCAGGTGAAAATAAACAAATGACACTCGTGGATCAGACACCGGCTCAAAACGTACTGTTGCGTTTGGCACGTAGTGGTGGCCTCCATTCTTCAACATCAAGTAAGTGGATTTCTTACGCTGCCTGAGCTTTCAAAGGTTAAACTACGTCGTGGGCGTAGCGGCTCCTTGTAATGGCGACCGTGCCGTAGCTGTTCCCAGGGTTTTGAAAATGAAGCGGAGAAGAAGTTATTTCTTTTAACCAACGCGCCGTGGTTCCCCTCAGGAGGGCTTTGTGTCCGTCTGTGTCATCTTTATACGAGGCGGATTTAGCTGTGCAATTTCACATTTGCGCTCTCGAAAATGATGAAGCTAAAATCAAACCAGACTCGGACGTACGACGGGGACGGGTTCAAGAAGCGGGCCGCCTGCCTGTGCTTCAGAAGCGAGGTCGAGGAGGAGGTGAGTCCGGGGATTTGGCTGTCTGCTAGGCCGAGCTAACTCTATGCTAACGCTGAGCTAACTTTAGCCCCCACCGCGGCTTTCTATCCACTATAAACTAAAACATTGACCATCACCATGTTGCGCACTTTGATACACATGAATAAAACCGGATCCACGTCGCCGTTTGCCAGTAATGTCCACAATTGAATTACTTTCATTTAATCTATGCTATGTTATATAAGCATTTATAGCAACATTGAGCTAGCTTAGCCCATTCGTGTGGAAACCTGTGATGGAGAATTCGACCTGGTAACGCTATGCTAATGCTAACTAGCCATTCTGCTCCTCAAGCGGCCACAGCCCACTCAACCTGTGATCAGCTCAAACTTTATACATAACAGGTCTGTCATGAAAAAGTAAAGTCTACATTGAGTTTGTTGTCTATATATCTGTGCATACAAAACGTGTTGCGCTGGAATCAGTCTATTTGACTGCTTTAATGTTGTTATTATGTATTAACGTTGGTATTTGCATTCATTTTAGCCCGTTAGCTGGTTAATGTTTACGGTTTCCTAAGTTACGATTACTGGTTACATTTAAAGTTATCTCCAAAGAAGATTCGGCACGTGTTGAATAAAGTTTGTCAAATTTGTCTGTTTCCAAAGTAAATCCGAATGTCAACTTTTCCATTTGTCTGTCTATTACTGTCAATCAAGGTGCAATATGTTGCTACAGAAAATATCACAATAACAGAAATTACTTTATGCCCCTGACACAATTACCAAAAAGCAAGAAAAGCCCAGTATTGTAAATTAAAAGAGCTTTAACTGATTTGCCATAGTTACTGGCTTTAGCCATAAGCAAGAAAAGGTACACATGATAAATATTGAGTCCAAAAATATATTGTTCCATTCACAATTTATATAATTTTTATAAGTAGATTTCGATAGACCAACCTACATTTTCCTTTTGTCAGGTTGTAACATGATTAAATGTCCATCCATCCATCCATTTTCTACCGCTTGTTCCCTTTTTGGGGTCGCTGGGATAAATTAAATGATAGATTAAATGATAGATTAAATGTGTGTTATGTGATTAAATGTGTCATCATATATGATGGTTGCCGCAACTACTGTCATTACCCTTTGATCATGTTTTATAACTCAGACAAAAGGAGTGCTTGCTTCTGAGCCCTTTCCTAACAAGCCATTAACCATGCACAGGGTTTTTTCAGATCAGAAGCGATTGTGAAAGCTGATGTCCAAGTCAACAAGCAGGCACAAAATGTCTTTGGAGCTAAACATTTTACAAAGTGGTGCAGACTATTAACCTAATACCTCCTGTCGGTGAATGTAGGGGCCAGATGTTGAGCTGCAAAGTGGTTTACATCAGATTACGGGAAACCATCAGTCTGCATGTAGATATAGAATGTGGCCAGTGAATTAAATCCAATATATGATCACATAGCAAAGACTCGCTAATGAAATTCCTCTTAAAGTCTTCATTAGATTATATAACGCAATAAAGTACACAATTGTGGTTTTATATGGACATTATATAGTGAATACAGTGTTTCCCACAGGTTTCTTCTGAGCCTTTTGTGGCAGAAGTGATCCATATTTGAATAACAATTTCTAGAGTGGCATATAAGTATCACTTATTGATCACTATTAAAGTTACTTATACATTGTTACATTGTTGACAATAATACAAACAAAAAGTATAAATTGTATTAATACAAAATTGTTCAACTTGTTGTTGCACCATAGTCTCCCCTATTGATGGAAACACTAGAATACAAACCCATGTTTATCGCCCCATAAGAATATCAACATCATGTTTTACAGGTGCTGCTGGTGAGCAGTAGTCGGCATCCAGATAAATGGATAGTTCCTGGAGGGGGAATGGAGCCAGAGGAGGAGCCCAATGTTGCTGCAGCTCGAGAAGTTTGTGAAGAGGTTGGTTTTGCTTTAGAACAACCCAAACATATCAAATGTATTGCCTAATTATGAGTGTTGTCATATGCATTTCAACTAGAGTGCACCTTTGCAAGTCTTTTCATTGCATGTGGTTAAAGAAGGCACTGACCCCCGGCCAGGAATATTGTTCTGCAAATACATCTCCATTAGTAGAGTCACACATTAGATGAGCATGGGGTTGTAGATGGATAGTATTTCACCTCTATTAAATCATGTCTGCATTCAACTCTATTCTCCCAAAAGTGTGCAGTCCTGTTCGACAGCAGTGTTTAGGTGTCAATGATGGTTCTGCAAGTATCAGACATATGCGTTCATTATCCACATACAGGTATTATAAATTACCTGTAAATTGCACATAAATGCCTGCTAACTTGTATTTCCTTGGATACACAAGTCACCACTCGTGCTAGCTTAAGCCTCTTATTAGACGGTATTGTAGCGGGACCTATCCTAATCCTTACAAGCTGAGTCTGATGATCATATGAACAGAGTAGTTATTACTTTTGGATACGCTTCGAGGTGACCGTGCCAATTCCTTAGCAGCAACACGTCAAATGTTTGAATTGTTTTTGATAGTCTAATAGCCAACAGCTATAAAGTGCCATAAAAAACCCAATGGTGTTTTAGAACTTACACACTCAATGTAGCTCAGTTTAGATGTTATATCAGCACTTGAACTGAAAAACATTTCATATGGCATGAAAACCTGGCACACTGTCCCGTGACCCAATCCAATGGCATACTTTTAGGGTCACTGTTGGCGGACTTTAATTTCTTTAATTTGATCTTGCTAGACCTGAAGGCTGCAAAAATGTCTGTATGGTACTGTACATGGAGTCAGCATTTATTTTTAGACTGAAACTGGAACCAGAAGAAGCTGCAAAGTGCTCTGGGCTTGTATCGAAATACAACATGCATTTTACCTCTGAGGCTAGAACAACATATGAAAGGATGTTGTTCCACACATTTTTGTTTGTTTTTGAGGAAGAATTGGTCAAGTCACAATTTAAAATATGTTCATCTTCAAAGTTTCTGTAGTTTACCATTGTTAATTTGTGTCCTTACAGGCTGGAGTTAAGGGGACTTTAGGGCGCTTAGTGGGAGTATTTGAGGTGAATTGGAGTACACTTGCATGCATTCTAAATTCATAATTGTGATTTTTTTTTTTTTAAATGGCTAACTGGTTTCATGTTATCAACAGAACCATGAGAGGAAGCACAGAACATATGTGTACGTGCTCATTGTAACTGAAGTGCTGGAGGACTGGGAGGACTCGGTCAACATTGGTAGGTCTGGTGGAGGGTCTGCTACCTGCTCGTCTCCATGGAGATATTATCGCTTTGCCTGGAATGTTCCTCAATATAGCATTAAATGTGTCTATCACAATGAAAATAAGCAGCAGATGACACTAGGCCAACTTACAGGTTAAATTTGTGATGAGGTGAGTCCGCTCACAGAAAGAATGCATGTTTTATAAGGTCTTTATTATAGCAACAAAACAACAATTGAAAAAAAAAAGCAAGACTTGTTTACATTCTATATTGTGAAGCATTCCAGGCAACGCAATAGCATCTCTATGGAGACCCCCCACACTAAAGTCCCATGGTGCATAAGGACATGTTTTTTCATACTGGTGTTTTGTTCTGTCTGCAGGTAGAAAAAGGGAATGGTTTAAAGTAAACGATGCCATACAAGTGTTGCGGTGTCACAAGCCTGTGCAAGCCACCTACTTTGAGGCTCTTCAGGAGAGTTGCTTAACCACCAACGGGACGCCTTTGGTGACTACGATAGGTGGTGACTTGTCCCCTACCTACAGCATCAATCAGAGCTCGGTCTCAGGTATCAGATAACTAAAACCACAACTCTGATGCCCCCTGGAGCTTTCGCCACCACTTGCGCTCTTATTATTGTGTAATTTCTATTATCTTATTTTGTCTCAATGACATGATTTGCCTTGCCAACTCCTTTGTGCCAGAATGTGGCACAGACTTGATGACAAGTGTTGGGTGAATAGTCTGAAAACCTTGTAAATTTTATGACCGAACTGTTTTCTTTTGTTTTGCTTTTTTTCCATTTCACTTACTGCATGTCCCTCAGCTCCCCTCATTCGCTCTCCAACGCGCCCATAGCGTGTGATGTTTTATTGAATGCAAGAACTACTTTTTACTGTTGTAATGTAAAGTGTATACCTAGTGCTTACGCTGAAGGCTTTTGGATGTCTTTTAATGTCTTTTTTTTAATTTGTTTTTTTTGGTGAATGAATGTGCCCATTAGTGTTTCTCCTTCCCTTCCAGGATAGGCGTTTCTTCTATCCGTCTTGCATGAGCACTGTTCAATGTTCACTTTATGGAGTGAGCTGATGCTGACTTGTGCTAAAGTCTTTGGTTATTCCTTACAGTGGTTGTTGGGGCTTTAGTCTAATGGATGAGGCCCCCAGTAGTCACTCGGTTTTAAAAGTCAAGAGTTTCTCCTATTCGAGAAACTAGCACTACACTCTTCAGTGGAGCCTGCGTTTTCGGCAAGAATGTCATCACAAGGTAGAAGTAACCACATTTTCATGGTGTCTTTACGTATGTCTAATCCTTTTTATTTAAATTACATGTGACTATTAAGTCTTCCTCTACACTCAAGAGGGCAAAAATATTTGTCTAAACATGGACTTGCAGCACATATCAATTTATCAAAACTATTTCCAGAATTAACATGAAAAAATGTTTACATTACTTTTAACTTTAGTGGGCACTTTCATTATGGACATCAATATTTTATTTTGACCCCATGTTTAGTATTTAAACTGCATCCCCAAAACACTCAAACATCTGTTTGATATTAAAAGTAACCGATCAAACAGGCCGTGTACATTTGGGAGACCTCGTTTTTAAACATGTAAAACGCTTTGGATACTATTAAACGTCTGGCAAGTCTATCTAGCCAAGCTGCTACATGCCTTGCGGGAAGCAGCTGGCTCAATACTGTGAAACTGGAGGCTCTGTAGATAGCATGAAAGAGGTTTTTATTATAAATTGTTTATTTCTGTATAGATCAAAGGTGAGAGCTAATGACAGACACTTATTACATGTGTGGGTGCGCCATGTAATTTCAAACCAGGCTTATGTACAAGGAAACATGTGGCTTTGGAGTTTTAATACAAGTACTTCTGAGGTGAAAACAGGAATGTGGCTGAAGGCTCAATGTAATCCCCCAACAAGACTGGCTCCTCGAAAATTAAACCCAATTTATACAAACGCTGGATCTGTTAATGTTTTTCCTGCCAATTATTGTATTTACAGGCAGGCTGCTGGTTAAACATGTACATTTCTGCTTTCCTGATGGATTGTTTTCCCCTTAAGCTTGTAACCTTTACCAGTGGAAAAAAGGTGTGGCGGTCAAAGTCTGGTGATATTGTCCTAAACTTTGAGACCAGTCAGAATCAGCATAGTGAAACTGTAACCCAATGCTGCAATATTAAGCCAGTGATCTCCAAGCAATTTTAAGACTCGAACGCCTGACAAATTGGCCCAAAAACTTGACATCTCACTGCCAAAATTAAATTCAAATATTTCAAACCATCTCATACTTCCAGCCACTGACCTCAGCCTTGAAGTTACATGTAAATTTGTAAATTGTCCAATGTTACTGGAATTGTTTATCGTTTTGTCATTTGGCTGGAATGAAACCAGTGTGAGAAGACTGAAGATTGTAATATTAATGTGCCAACAAATAAACACCAGTATTTCACACTTCAATGGGTGACAATTCCTTCTAAACAAGCCAAGACTACAAAGCCCATCATCCACAAAAGTTCAGAAAAAAGACGCGTTTTTTTTCTCTTTTCTTTATTATACATAAGTGATTGAAAACTTATTGTGGCTGCTGTCCTCTGCCACGTCCAAAGCCGCCCCTCTACAAGAGAAAAATGGTATTAATGCAAGGCAATAGCCATTTGATTTCACTTTGTATAAAACAACTACTCACAAACTGGAACTCTGTTGCTGCTCCAGCGCCAGCCTCTGCCTTCTTGTCAGCACCAGCTACAAAGGTAAAAAAAAAGGGGGGGGGGTTCAGTTAACCTTCAATTGAGCACTTTTTGAAACTTTGCCATCAAGAAAGAGTCTATACTTACGAGGCGCAGCAGATCTCCTGTATGCATCTCTATCAGCCTCACCACGGTTAAGGCGAGCGGGCCGCTCTCCTTCCATTCCTGTAAATGTACATATTCAAACACAGCTTGGATCAAAAGCCTCTAAGTGGACAGTCAATTATGTGCAGAATATATTTAATCGGTGTAAAAACAAATGAAAAGTTTAAGATGGTTTGAGCAGTATTAGAAATCTGGTTAAACTTGAGTAAAATGTAAGTTCTTACCCTTGGGTCTGGGCCTTGCAGTCTCAGGGCGGGTCTGGCGGCGCAGAGTGGCGGGCACAATCTCTGGGGGGAGGTGGAGGAAGTCTCTCAGGTACTGGATGCCCTCATTTGTGAGGTACCAGTAAAAATGACGCCAGGCAAATTGCTCCTTGACATACCCACAGGACTTCAGGGACTGAAAATGAAGTTGAAGACTGTTAAATTAGAGCCCATAATAAACGGCACTCTATATGCTGTACTGTATGTGTTGGTTAATTCTGGAGTCTGTAAATTATATTGTGGGTGTATAGATCGCAAACGCTCCAGAAGTAAAATCCAAGAATTTTCCCCTCCTAATTTAAGGTTTGAAAGCCTGGTAATTGCTAATGAGAAAATAATCAGTGGCAGATACACATTAGTCACCACATAGCTCCTTAGCTTACGTTGTTAAGCCTTCAAACTCTGGGAAATTTACTTTCGGAACGCAATGGACATGGAGGTGCCCAGGGGTCTCATCAGCAAAACTGAACAGACAAAACTAACTTCCTCCAACTTGCCCTCTTCTCTACGAGGCTCTTCTCCAATGCTGGGTTTACACACGACGAGTCAGGACCAACTCAAAAAAGATCTGCAGAACAGTCCGCATTGGGTCCATTTTTACCCCAGCCGCAGTTTTCAGGTAATGTGAACCTGCACTGTTTGTCAAATATGCGCAGCAATACAACGTAGTTTGAACCGCTCGCACCCAGGGTGGAGTATAAATGAGTAATAAAAGCTCTTGTATTCAAAAGGTCAGAGTTTGTGGACCAGATTGCACCTAGCCATTATAGATGTCATCCCAAAGATAAGTCATGAACATAGAAATGTTGTACATGCGCATGCTTTATGAATGAGACACCAGGTTATGTTTAAGATCTCACACCTAAGATGAACACAACTTGTGATGCAGAAAGGTAGGCAGACAAGTTGTGTATAATAATGGGAAGACAAGTTTCCTTTTGAGGACCTTATTAGGTTGTCCCTTCAATATTTCAAAAAAAAAAAAAAAAGGGATGAACGGCGTCTTCACCTAACATGGCAACAATTTGATTTGTTGGTTGCCCCTTGTCAATCCAAACATAACACATCTACTATTAACAATGAGCCCTCAATGCAACATTGGGATGATCGTCTCACCTGCATTGCTTTCATCACATGAAGGTTGGGCACGTTCTTATCAGCGAGCTCAGGATGCTTGGCCAGGTGGACGTCTTTTTTGGCCACCATGACTCCCTCTTTGAAGAGGAGTTCATAGATAGCAATGCGATTCTTCTTGGGCATCAGCATCTGTAAGCCAGAGGGTGTTCGGCATTAGCCACGCTAGCCTGCTAGCTAACATGAAAAGGTACATAGTCTGCGGAAGACTCAATTTAATCCTAAAGGGCTTGTACAATCTGGAATTCTATACAACAGTTTCATACATTTACAGACCAGAGTGTAGTAATTATGTGTGTGGGGTAAAAACTAGCTACGTTTGTTCGAGAGCGGCAAACGATACTTCACATCATCCCTGACACTTGCCCTGGTTCACACACGAAATACCAACTGTTATCATCCTTCTGGGGCTAAAATATGTTCAAATATGCGTTGGTACAATGTAGGTAAATACGTAATGCGAATTATATGACCAGTACTAATGCGATGATAAAGATATATTTGGATTTTATCACAGAGTCTGACTTTACCTCTGCGATTGATAAGTGACCGGAGCCGGAAGGAACGACTGCTGTTAATCCGGAAGTTTTATTCTTGCGGAGGGTGACTAGCAAAAATAAAGCTCCCTCGTGTGGCGTGGAGGAGAATTGTTACTAGCTGCCAATATATATATATATATATATATATATATATATATATATATATATATATATATATATATATATATATATATATATATATATATATATATATATATATATATATATATATATATATATATATATATATATATATATATATATATATATATATATATATAATGTGTGTGTGTGTGTAAGTGTGTAACTGATGCTGCATTTACAACTGGCAGCGTTTTCAGCATGGTTTTCAGCCTCTTCTTACCCTACCCCTCCTTCGCGGACTTTCTTCTTCTTCGGTGTTTAATGGCGGTCGCTCTCCAAGTGTTGCATTACCGTCACTCTTCTTCTTCTTCTTCTTCTTCTTTTTCTTCTTTTTTTCTTCTTCTTCTTCTTCTTTGGTGAAAGAATAGAAGTCTAAAGATATTCCTTACTTTACTTTACTTTACTTATAGTCGTAACATGGCTGCCTGGTCGCCATGGTGATGATCACGTCAGCGTTCTCTTTTACTGCTGTTGGTTGAGATTGAAACGGGGGTTGGGAAGTGGAACTGAACCAATACGTGTTTTACTTTGAAACAAAAAAACGGAAACGCAGATCGTCTTCGCAGACGTTAGCTGTCCGTCCTCACCCAACTGGCGATCCACTGGCACAACAGACAGGGCTGCTCCGGAGGACAATGATCGTGTTTTGAAGCTGTCCAGAGCAGTGGGATTAATCATTTCTATTCGGTAGGACGTTCTATTATTCTTCTTAAAATCCAAAACGCACCATCACAGCTCATTTGCGTTCATGGCGTGTCCCGATTCGCATGCTCTGCTCGTCTGGACCGCTGCGTTACCGGCGCGATGGATGGAGAAGCGGTAATCAACATTCAATGCACATTTTCCTTCTCTGAAATAGGGAGGCCGAATCCATACATTCGTTACTTTTGATTGTGCGGTTTTGGCTGCGGTCTGTGGATGAGCAGCCGGGGCGAGACCCGGGATGAACCGTTGCCAGTCTGTGATCATCGAGCTCTTGATAGCGCTCGTCTCTTATCAAACATGTGCACTTCTGCTTCGCGGTGAGTGTGTTTGAGAGCGCGTGAGGCCAGTGGTCTGCAGGGGCGGTAAACACATATGACCGTCTGTTCCCCTGGGAAGAGGCCCGAGCTCCTAAACCACATTTCTTTGATTTGTCACTGAGGAGCAGCTGGTGTGTGCAGCTCTGAGATGCTGTGACCTCTGAGTCCTTTATGTCCTCGGCCTTCAGGACGTCTGCCCCCGGCTCTGTCCACGGTTCTGAACCTGGCCCCGGGGCTGACGATGAGGCATGCATCAGGTTAAATGCTGCTGTCAAGTGTTTTGTTTCACTTGCAAAAGATTATTGGGAAGTTGTGGCATTACACTTTCTTTATTGCTATGTAACAAAAAGAGGTAGAGTCAGGATGTACTCAAGAAACAGATTGACGTTACTTTGAAATATTATTACTCAAGCTGAGGCAAAAAGTAGTGTTTAGTAAAATGTATTGGGGGACATTCAGGATATTCAGGACACAATATAATAATATATGGACTGAAAACTAATAATTGTGACTATTTTAGAAGTAAAATTGTACATAAATTCAATTTAATCTTTACTCCAAAACGTACACCTAAATATTTTGTGCTTTTTATGAGGCCGTTTAGATCATTTTAACTGAATGTTGCATTCAGAAAGTTTGATTTCATAAAAGTGATCACATACTATTGCAAAAATAACAATACAATAATCATATTATAATTGAAGGTGTAAGAAATGCTGATGTTCAAATCATTTAACTCTGTCACTTGTCACTACTGTTACTTCAAGTATGGAGATTACTTCAAGAAAAAAGTTACTCAAGGGAATAAATGTAAGAGAGTAAATGTAACTTCCTCTGGTAATAAAACATGCCATGTACAAGGCTTGGGACCAGCTAAAACAACAAAAGTTCTTTAATTTTTCCAGTTTTAAAAATAGAACACAGAATAGAACCCAAAATCAGAACAAGCCCAGAGAGAGCGCGATATATATCAGAAAAACATTAAATAGAATTTAGCAAAATCACTGAATGGAGACCATACAGCGAAGGCCATCAGAAGAAAATGGATGACACAGTTAATGTCCAAATGTATCAATTTGTACATTAATACATTTAGAAGACTTTGGACTAAATGGGATATTAACTTTGAACAATATTAGTATTATTTTGCTACCTTTTTGGTTTCCTTGGTGTAAATGTTATTATCTAAGAACATGTGCTGCTCATCTTTCTTATTGTTGTGTTATTGATTCACATTACTATGCACGTGTTCAGAGTCTCCAGTGAGTGATTCATTTAATTTAATTACATGACAAAGGAGGGACACTCATTTAATGTGTGGCCCTCTTTTTAACCTCCGTCTAGTTGAAGATGACAGTCTGTGCTTCAAATCCTAAGTGCACTTTTCATTAGCTTACAGGTTATAGTAAAATGGATTAGTTTGTGTTACCCTCAGTCAGTGTTGAGCATTATTTACGTTTGCTGACGTGATTTCACTCCTCTGCCGCTTCTCACTTCAACAATCGTCTGTGAATTCCCTCCTCTCCGGGTTTGCCACGGTACTTTCTCGTAGGTGCTGTTGGAGTTGAGTGGCCGGCGTGAGTTTTGGTCCGTGCTGCAGAGTAATAGGAGCCGGAGATCCGATCCTCGCTGGGGATCAGGGCAGAAATGCAGGCCATGTTTCCTTAAAGGCCCACGGGACTGCGTTCTTAGACAGACAGTGACCTTTTGGAAGGAAGAGCAAAGTGAAGGTCTGCGCGAACAAGCTGCAGTAGTTTTGGAATGACTCAGCGGATCAGTCCTCTATTATTCTAAATTACAAACATATATTAAGCTTGGTTCCAGTTAGTTATACAAGTACGATATAGAATACAACATGATTTGTGTGTTGGATTGTGAACGCTGCCGAGACCAAAGATGTCATAGGTAATCTTTGTTTTAATCATTTATGTACTGCAGTTGTTGGATTAAAATATCCCTTATTCCTTGTATCCATATATTTACTTATTGGTTTAAAAAAAAAAATACTATTTTATACTAAAATTAAAATAAGTACTAATTTCAAAAGTATCAATACTGGGAGGAAATAAATCACAAAAATAGGAGAAATAGTGAACAGTGGTCTTGATCTATGACAGAATTAGTATAAACCCACAGTACCGGTAATACTATTATTTTGTGTTGAAATCTTTGCTTGACCGTGTAGCGTTTTTACTGTTATGATACCAAAATCAGTATTTCCTTAGTAATGAAATTGATTTTAGTATCACAATAAACTGGAAAATAGTAATAACCATTGTGACGATTATGGCCCTTGTTTACAGTATGGTTGCTAGGTAAAGTGTGGAATTACCAATTCAACCAGGAAGTACAATTATTGTCACCAAAATGGTCAAAATGGGAAAACATTGGCAAAATGTTAAACATAATCATGCTCACATATGTTTTAGTGAACTCTGTAATCTAACTTTTCAGATACATGGCATGACAGATGGCAGTTTAGCCAGACATCCACTGCCAGAGTGGCTCCCATAAGTTCTACAAGCTCAAATAACACATTTGTAAATACCTTGTCTGTCTGTCAATCACAGTACAATATATGTACTATACACACAGTACTATATATCATGTCAGAATCAGAAAAGGTTTATTGCCATTGCTAATAAACATAATTCACAAACATAGGAACTTGCTTTGGTGATTCAATGCAACATAGAACAATGAACAATGATAACACAACTTATATAAAATAAAAAAAATATATACAGGCTGTTATGACAGGTCAGGAGTTCTGCCATCTGCAAACCAGGTTAATGTCTGTAAACGACACAACAGAGAAGGCATACAGCTGTCTATTATGTGAGAGGAGCCGAGGGCAAAGATATTCAAATATGTGAAGAGTGCATTGTGGTCCAATATGATCATGTGACTGGCCTGTTTCCAGAGTTAAAGGAAACAAATATCTCTATAGAAGTACACAGACGTTACTGAATAATTCACAATAACAAGATCTGCAGTGTCAGATTTAGAACATTTAGTTCTTGAAATGATGTAACTGAGCATTGAATTTGGTGTAATTTACAAAAATAAGTATCTAAGCAACATTTTTGGATTTTCTTGATGACAATATTCAGACTATATTGAATGTCTTGGTTGAGGTACATGTATTTTGGTTAAATAGTTTTGTTTAATTGTTGTATCACTCATAGTGTGAATAGACTATAAAATAACCACAAAGTGTATACAACTCACTGTATTCCCTTGTTAGGAAAATTACACTGAATGTTTCTGTTTACCGTATCTTCCACACTATAAGGCACACTTAAAAACCTTTAATTTTCTCAAAAAATGACAGTGCATCCCTTATTTGGATGAGATATATATCATAATCACATCGCAATCTGAATGTCGCAATTTGCACAAACTGCAATAATGTTAGTCAGAGCTTCTCAAAGTGTGGGGCTCGCCCGTTTGAGCCGTGCCTCTGTCCCTCCTCTGTCCCTCCTCTGTCCCTCCTCTGTCCCTCCTCTGTCTCTCCTCTGTCCCTCCTCTGTTCCTCCTCTGTCCCTCCTCTGTCTCTCCTCTGTCCCTCCTCTGTCCCTCCTCTGTCCCTCCTCTGTCTCTCCTCTGTCCCTCCTCTGTCCCTCCTGTCTCTCCTCTGTCCCTCCTCTGTCCCTCCTCTGTCTCTCCTCTGTCCCTCCTCTGTCCCTCCTCTGTCTCTCCTCTGTCCCTCCTCCCTTTCCCTCCTTTGTCTTTCCTCTGTCTCTCCTCTGTCCCTCCTCTGTACGTGCTTCTGTCCTGGCAACATAAATGTTGTTGTTGCTTTTAATGGCGGTTGCCCGCCAACTGAAAAGGTGCACTTATTGCCACCCACTGTAGTTGTATATCTTCAAACTATGTGTTTTACGCTGTTCTGTAAAAAAAAAGGAGAGAGAGAGAACGATAGGGTAGAGAGAGAGAGAGAGAAAAAGAAAGAGAGAGAGAAAAAAAGTGAGACAGCTCGTGATGATATAAAGCATTATTCGAAAAAAATGCATGTGCATTCGATTCCTTTCCGCTTTGATCTCATAGGCTTTGAAAACAATGGAACATAAACGCAGTGTATGAGTTAGCGCCGCACAGACAACACCAAAGCAATGGAAGGAGTACTTTTACGGACTACGACAGAGTCTGAGGACTACGACAAAGTCTGAGGAATAAAGTCTGGCGGTAATGCAACACTTGGATGCCAACCGCCATAAAACAACAACAACAACAACAACAATGCCAACTGCCATAAAACAACAACACCAACGATATAGCGTAAAATACATACTTTGAATACGTACAACTACAGTAGGTGGTGGTTAATGCACCTTTTCAGTTGGCTGCCAACCGCCATTAAAAGTAACACAACAACAACAACAACAACAACCGCAACAATAGAAGTATAAAGAATAAAGTCTAAGGAATAAAGAATAAAGTAGGTGGTGGTATTGTAACACTTGGATACCAACCGCCATAAAACACCAAAGAAGAAGAAAGCAGTTTGTGTGCGACTCCTGTGGACCTGCAGTGGTAAAAGTGATCCACAGTGACTAGGAGTAACGTGAGTGTGTCTTCTCCTTGAAACGCAGAGTGTCTTATCAGAAAAAAATATATATTTTGAATGGTTTAGTCCCGTACTCAATATTCGAGTTCTTCAAAATAACAATTGTTATATACATTTTTTCTCTCTATCCCCATCCTCTAATTGAGTCTGAGATGTGTTTGTTAATGTCATATTATAGAGGATAACCCATTTATTGTTTTGCTTCATAAGATCAAATTGCACTTTCCTTGCTGCACGGCTGAATCTGCTGTGGACAGTTTCTTGTATAGCTCTCACACACGCACACACACACACACACACACACACACACACACACACATCACACTCACACACACTCACACACTCTCACACACACACACACACACACACACACACACACATCACACTCACACACACTCACACACTCTCACACACACACTCACACACACACACACACACACACACTCACACACACTCTCACACACTCACACACACACACGCACGCACACACACTCACACACACACACACTCTCACACACACACACACACACACTCTCACACACACACTCTCACACACTCTCACACACATCACACACACACACACGCACGCACACACACTCTCACACACTCTCACACACACACTCTCACACACACACACACACACACACTCACACACACTCTCACACACACACACACACACACTCTCACACACACACACACACGCACACACACACTCACTCACACACACACACACACACACACACACTCACACTCTCACACACACACACACGCACACACACACTCACTCACACACACACTCACACACTCTCACACACTCTCACACACACACTCTCACACACTCTCACACACTCTCACACACACGCACACACACACTCACTCACACACACACACACACACACTCACACACTCTCACACACTCTCACACACACACTCTCACACACTCTCACACACTCTCACACACACACACACACACACTCACACACACTCTCACACACTCTCACACACTCTCACACACCCTCGCAATACGATACCTATCCCGATACAGGGGTCACGATACGATACGTATCCCGATACAATTTTGAAAAAAGGGTCTTAAAAATTTACCAAATGGGTAATGTTTTTACTCTGGATAAGAAAATTTATGAAATTTCGTGTTTATCCACAAAACACCTATTTATAAATCCATTATTCTCTAATAACTTCATACATCCAACCAACTGATCCTAATAGAAATATATGGAACACATTCTAGTAAAGTATTGCATGTTTCTTGCCAAACAATTGGCCTGGTCTGAACATGCTGCAGCAGCATCTTCTGCACAGATCAGCTTCTGATCAGGTCCACAGCTCCTTCTCACCTCGGCCCAGAGGAGCAGCACAAACAGCAGATCGAAAGTACTATTCGTTTAATGCCTACGGGCCACAAAAATCGTATGTATATATGTGTGTGTGTGTGTATGTATATGTATGTATATATATATATATATATATATATATATATATATATATATATATATATATATATATATATATATATATATATATATACGTTATATTGCCGTATCGATATTTTTAACACAACCCTTATTTATTACCGTGTTATTACCGCCTTCCTGAATGGAAAGTTATTGTAAAATAAACAGCCAAAAAATGATTATCTTGACATTCACAAACTACAGAGAATACAAAGAGCTTTCACACATTGGACACTGGGCATTGAATTTGAGGCTAATTAAGCTTAAAATGTGATGTTTCGTGCGCAAGCTTTATTGAAGTAATGATTGCGTTTTGGTTTCCATTTTCATTTATTGATCACAATGATCCTAATCAGACTAATACATGTTTTGTTGCAGCTCTAATAATTGGTGTAAAACAATATAATAGTCCTCTGCAGCTCAAGTTGTGCATGTATGGGACGGTTGGAAATGTCCTCGCTACGATAACTGAAAATTACAGTATACCGTAAAGTTGCATATTTTGTAATGCTTAATAACAACAGACTTCTCAATTAAAACGTGTTATAGTGCTCGTCGGTTATGCCCTATGATCAGTTATAAGAGCGAAAGGAGTGCACCACTAGGACAGGCCACAATAATGCAACTCAGGGATTAGTAGTACTTTTTTAAATATCCTCTTCTGGCAAAAGTTCAAATATGAGACAGAACTAATATTACAGTTACCTCTGTCTGTGGTCTATGCGGCATAAACGTGAACCTTTTGGACACTCCTGGATTAGATAGACTTCAGACTCAGATAATATGAACAAAAATAATCAATTCATGTTCAGTACTGTCTATCCTCGGTATTAATCTCTTAATACGTACCTTAATACCGGTTTTCGTTCCATCCCCATCTTCAAGTATTACATTTATTATTTGATTTACGGTAATCTAATCCATGCTATTTAAAAGTATTGCACAAACTATGCCCAGTAGTGACGATGATGTGTTATGATCTCGTGCCTCATGTCTGTAACGACCTGCAGATGAAATTGGATTGCTCTGCCTCAGGATCACAACCCTTTTGCTCCAATAAAACGGATGTAGTGAAATCACAGCATGAAAACAGAGCCAATGATTCGATTGGGCCAGGAAAATGAGCAAACTCGCCGTACTCGTTCGCTATTTCTCTCCGTGCGGAGGTCATAAATTACTTCCTGCAATAATGGGATGTTACGCAGGGGTCAGATAAAGGGAGTCCATTGGGAGAAACATGATTAGATGACATGCAGATGGCACACGCCGAAGTCCGGGCCGCTTGATTTCTCCTGCCCCACTGGGATCATTGTACAAATATATAATCCACATGAAACATAATACATTGGTGTTTTTGTCATTAACGTATGAAAAGCAAACCACGTTAATGCCACGTTGACGCTCTTGTTTGGACTGGATGAGCTTTTAAATTAAGGAATAATATACTTTGCCAGTCTCTCCTCTGTCCCTCCTCTGTCGGTCAATGAAATAAACTAAGAATAAGTAAGCATAAAATTCCAATGATGTAATAATTATTGTATATAACCAATATCGATCTATCAAAAGTTATTTATTTACATTTTGTTACTTTTATATAGCAGAGATTAAGAATGACGCAAAACAATAAAATACAAAAAATATAACTGATCTTATATTTTACCATCTTGTCACTCTATTTTTAGCCTGTATGGTTCTGTGCTGAAGTCCGTCCTGGCGTCTTCTTAACCCGTTGGCTAATTATTGGCTCATTATGTTGGCTCACAGGTCAAAGGTAACCTCTTCAGTTCATATCAGAAGGGTGTGTTTGTGGCAGGTGTTACACAGTCGCAGTTACTGTTCTTAGGTTTGAAGTCGATTCATTTGGAAAACATTGAAGGAACGAAAGGTCCAAGCAGGTTAGAAGTCTTTCTTGATTTTTGTGTAGCGTGATCATGAACATGATTAAAGCTGGGTTTCTCATTAGCTTAACACTGATTTGGAAAAGAAATGCAGAATTCCTTTCAGGAGCTTGTCTGCCTAAATTACTGCCTAGATTCATCCTGACGTGTGTTGATTGAGTGAAAACGTGATCCTGAGAGAGTAACAATCTGACAGACGAGGAATAGTGAGAGGCGAGGCTTGGGCGAGGTGTTTGAAATGATTAATTTATGCTTTTTATGTAAGATTTGCCCATATACTATTGTTGAACAGTGATGTACCCTGTCTACATTTAAAATACACTTCTCCTTTAGTATAGATTAATTACAATCATGATATTTTAACTCTTCTCTCTCCACTCTTCTTAGCACATTTTTATTAAATAACTCTACTTTCTACTAGTTCGAAGATGTCATTTACATTTGGAAAGGCTTTAATTTTGTTATTACTTTTGGATCAGACTTTTATAGTTATAATAGCTGTAATGGAGGAGCCTCTATCTGCATTGTCAATTATTCATGAATGGCTAAAAGGTGCAGCAAAATGTGAGTAACTACAAAGCAGTTTGTCCAGGGACATTTGCGTTTGTCAAGAAGTGATCCAAATGTTCTATGTTCTAATCTATGATGAGAGAGTAGTATATATATCATTGCAGAGATCATTGTGCAACCTCTGCAGCTCAGTGAGGGCATTCTGGAGGTTCTGAGCGCTTTCGTGAGGCCCGGCCCGTCCATGTTGAGGATGAGGAACATTTGTATGTGTGTTGTCAGCATGCAAGTTAAGACACTGGCAACGCAGGTGCAATTGTGTGTGCTGTACCTTTTTTTAAAACCGTTAGAGCGCAGGGTACATACTTTAACATTAAAATCCAGTTTTACAGCTGGATTTGTTAAGTCAGTGTGGTTCTACCCTCAGACTTATCTGACTTGTCCTGTCCTGACCTCTCCTTTCTCTGGTCTGATCACAACTCTGACTTCACTGAGGGCTAGTTTCCATATCCTTTTCTAATTTGCTTAATATATTTTACTAGAAGAAAATGATGTTGCTTCTTGCCTCTAACCGTCTCAAAGTGTATTTATTGTACTCAATAGATTTTCTCTAGTTTAGTCACTCAATACATTAATATTCCTACCTTTTGTTCACATTACCACATCATCTGTCTACTTATTAATATTTTTATGGCTTGCATTTTAACAGCTGCGAGCTGATGTTTGACTAATGCAACTAAGCTTATCTACCTTATGACGTGGTCTGAACGAAACCCTGATACGTCACAGGAATGTAAATTCTTGGAGCATTATTCACAATTTATTGTGCATACTTTCCTCTTCAATTGAAAAAAAAAACAAGACATGTGCCACAGGAAATGAAATAGAAACAAAGAATATAGAAATCAAGCCAAGACTAAAATGCAAATATATATATATATATATATATATATATATATATATAAATATATATATATATATATATATATAAGATTAATTCTCAGCAACAATCCTCAAGTTCAAATAATTTAATTCCTGCACATGTCGATATAACTCTTAAGCCTTTGTCAATATTTGTTTTGTTAATATTTAGATTTGCAACTTTGCTTCAGCAGTGGGAACAAAAAGCATGCTTATAGCTGTAGCTACATCTCCCTTGTAGAATGATTTCTTCCAAACAATTGTGTATTATAATAACCACGGCCCAGACAAACCACACCACATCCTGTTATTTCATCCCTGCCTCTCACTCCTTCTCCCCTCCCCTTCTGCGCTGCTTCTGCTCATTGCTCCGCTCACTCTCATAACACCACCAGATCAGCGCTCGTCTATTCTGTCTGGACTGTCACATCTCATCCCCTCGCACCTGTCCCGCGGTGGGGAAGTGGTCCGGACAAGAGGAGACTGGCCCGATGATGAGAGGTCCCCACTTGTGTCTATTAGCTTTAGCTGTAGCTGCTTCTGCTGTGCCACATTATTGATGGAGCACTCTGTGGGGGTAAGCTTTTGTTGTTGAAGTGGGGGCTGCACCTCTCAAGCCTTTTGTGTAAATGGGAGGGTTCAAATATTGACTTGTGGTGCTTTGTTACGGTTTAGAGACTTTGCTAATACTTATGTGAATGAACACGCATCTTATTTTACTCAAGCTTTGTCTTGTCTTTGTTTTGGTGGTCTTTGATTTCAGCTGTTGTGCCAGTCAGAATCAAACGCAAAACTATGTTGCGTGCCGCATCCATCTCGTACATTATTTTTGAGTTATTTCCTATCTAAGGAGTAGAAGTTGATACTAAACAGCATGTCTAGTGCTTGTTTTATGCTTCTCCATGCGCTTCACAAGAGGTCCTCAGAACAAAAGCCCCCTCTTGGCACGTAGCTAATGGATTAACCAAGCATGATGAACACCCTCTTCTACCCAGCCCACTCTGACTCGGCCGTATCCGGACCATCGCTGTTGGGAACGGAAGCTTTTTCTAAATGTTCCTTTGATAAACTGCAGAATTTGGACGTACCGCTTCATTGTATTTATTAATATTTTTGCCTTGTGCCCAAAGTGTGTCTCCTTCTGCCAGCTCACGTTTGACCCAAATACCCATACCCTTCCTCTCTACCCATCCCCCTGACCTGCAGTAAAGTCTCATCCCTTTTGTTTAGCTCTCATTTTAATTTAAAAAAACATATTGTATGTCATTTTTTCTTATTGGATTTCCCTAAATTGTTCTGTGCTCGGCAATATGACAAAAAAACATCATATTTATGCCTGTGTATTGAGCTATGCAGATTTCTTTAGTACATTTTTCAACATACATTTCCCTGAACATAAAAATTATACATATGAAATTATTAAAGCTGTTAAACTCCAAAACTCTAAACCAGATGGATTACCGTCAGAGGACTGGCTGTGGATTCCTCAAAATAAAATGACCTAATCATGTCATTGGCGATTAGATCTTGATGAAAATTGTTATATCTAATTATAATTTATATTATTTAAATAACACTTTCTTGGGATAGGTGAAATGTAAAGCTGTAGGCCCTTGGTCATTTAGTCGATTAATTGGTTGATGGTGTTTCTTTGTAGTAGTCAACTAATTATTTTCTTTAGACTTTAAAGGATTTATATGGGACAACAGCAGTAAGGAAAATTCACTATGAGTAAGTTAGCTGAAGATTTTGAAGTGAATCGTGAGTTTAATATGCCTTTATACAAATAAATACAGTTTCTAGTTTGCGTTTGCATGAACTTCCATTACATTGTCTCGTGAGCGCAGTTTAGGTCCCAGAATCTGATATGTCTTTAGTAGATCAAGAATTTCTTTGGCCGACCCCAGTCCTAGTTAAATGAACATACCCTTAGACCAAAGCCAGGCTGTTACTCTAGCTTTGGGGAAAGTCCACAGTGTTTTCCATATTCATTTTGTTTGCTATTCATTTCAGCCACCTGTTTTATGCGACATTTTAAAGACCGTTTCCCATTCAAAAGATTAATATTTAGTCTTAAATGGTTGTAGTGAAAATGTTGTGACACCTTTTATCTTGTGTTTTAAGATATGTGGACTTTTACAGACCGACCCTTAATCTGTACATTATACACTCAGCGTTTTCAACCTTCCCCTGCATACATAGTTCACTCAGCTGTACTGTTGTTGATCACCGGCTGACCTGTGTGATAAATGAAAAGTCAAGCGGAAATGTGACGCGAAAGATCACACCACTTTATTGCCACCTCATCAATAACAACACCACGCTCTGAATCTAATGGTCCGTATTGACATTTAGAATAGCACAGCCACCTCGGTTTGGAGCTGGTGTTTCGAATAGATGAGAAACTGAGAGTATGCCTAAGGGAAGCCTGTGGAACCCTGTCTCTCTTTAATAGACTGATATTACATTTATTGATGAAGTCATTTCTGAGCGATAATGACTGAGTGCAAAATGAATCAGCCCTTGCCAAGAGCTGTTACCTTTTAAAATACAAACAAACAAGGTTCATTCCTCAAGAGAAATATATAGTAAATAATATAGTAAACACTGCTCCTGTTCATGTCTTTCAGCGCATGAGGACGCTTCCCTTGTCGACAGCCTGAAGTCACTCTACCATGTCTGGGGGATATGACGAGACCGCGTCTCAGGAGGAGACGAGCGACAGTTTCTGGGAGGTGAGCCATGATATGGACGGGCGAAATCTGACTTATCTGCCAGTTCTATTTCAACATATCAAACAAGACACGTCAGAAACTCAAATAGTGCTTATGTCAAAAAAAGCTGGTAGTAATTGTTGGTTAGGCTGAAAAACAGTGGTTGGAGTCGCTGTGATTGCTATGTAAATGAAAAAAAAAACATTAATTAGTCATCAATTGGTAGTACCTTTGCTTGTGTGAATGTGTGGCAAGAGTGCGATTTATTTAACACAAGTAAAAGTAGGTTCTTACTATGGTATTTACCGTAGTTAGTATAGTATTGCACTGGCTTTCACTGAAAACAATGACATCATCCACTACCTTCCCTTATCACTAACAGTCTCAAGTAATTTGAAGAACAGGTTCCCAGAAGCTGATTAATTATATATGAGAGCCGCCGAGTATGGACATTGACTCGAAGAAGCACACACTCACAAAGCCGGCAGTATCATTACTATGAACTGAAGTAAATCATGAGGGTCAATATGCTCAATTTGTTTCAGCTTAGTGACCATTATTTACGGTGCTCTACAAACATAAGAAAGCACCTGCTGTTCTTCGCCCTGTCTTCGAGTCCAGGCTCTGTTTTCAGAATCAGCTGGAGCAGCAAAGGTGCCAGGCTCCCTCTAACAGCCACTACATCAGCGTCGGTCTCCGCATTAGGGCAGAGGCTGCTGCAGTGCTGCTGGCTACTGCTGACTCTGCTCACTGCTGCACCAACACAACCTGTAGTGCGATGTGCCATTCATTCACTGGACTTTGAGCGATGCGCTGTCATTTACTGGGTGGAATATATAGTACAGTATTTACACATCTAATGCACTTGGCCCTTATAAAGCACAGATGTCCTTTTATTGTCCCACTGGTCTATTGTCTCTCCAGGCAGAGCTAACATTTTCCTGGGAGGCGGCTGCTGCTGTGTCAATAGAGGATTGTAAATGATATGACATTAACCAAACCTTTGCTGCGTTACATCACTCACAGGGAAATCATGTCTCAACATCTCCCTGTTGCCTTTTCAGTTTTACCTGTGGGCAGCAAATGGGTTCATTTAAGGATCCATTTTAACACTGTTACTTAACTGTTTTGTAAAATTTGGCCATACCACCGTCTTTCCTTGATCTTGTGACATCTCATAAAGTGTGTTGGTCCTGGTTAGTACTTGGACGGGAGACCTCTGAATACCAGCATTGGCTCTAGCGCAAACTGATGTCATGTCCTTAGGCACGACACTTCATCCATCTTGTCTCATATGAAATGTGAAAAAATTGTATAACTCCAATGCATTATTATTATTATTATTAGCTTGATTGCTATTGTTTGTCGCTACCTTTTTTCTCTACACTTTTGTTACAGTTATCTATGGTTTGCTGACGGTACAGTGTTATTGAAATGACTGAACTTAACTGGCCAATAATTAAAACATTGTAGAATAACAGCAAATTACCCAATTTGAAATTTCTAAGCCCAAAGGTTTTTTATTATGTGACACATTTTTATTTCATGCTCACAAATTGTAATGTCCATGATGATTGAATTTGTTTTCGTGGAGCCCCATTTGTTTATTAAAATGTATTAAAATCCTTTTTTTCTTCTCCAACAGGTAGGAAACTACAAGCGGACAGTAAAGAGAAGTGATGACGGTCACAGGCTCTGCAATGACGTCATGAACTGTATTCAGGAGCGTGCCAAAATCGAGAAGAACTACGCACAGCAGCTAACCGAGTGGTCTAAAAGATGGAGACAGCTGGTAGAAAAGGGTAAGCCGGGTTTACAGAAAATACATGTTTTATACTGTTTAAACTGACAAATAGTTATTTGTTTTTTCAGGCCCTCAGTACGGCACAGTGGAGCGTGCATGGTTAGGATTGATGGCAGAGGCAGAGAAGATCAGCGACCTTCATCAGGAAGTGAAAAACAATCTAATCAATGAGGATTTTGAGAAGGTGAAAAACTGGCAAAAAGACAGCTATCACAAGCAGATGATGGGAGGATTTAAGGAAACCAAAGAGGCAGAAGAGGGATTTAAAAAGGCTCAGAAACCCTGGGCCAAGAAGCTCAAAGAGGTAAGACGGTGCAGCTATCTCCGGAGCTATCTGTAATACAAACATTACATATTTGCTTAAGTATTTATTTTGCCTTGTTAGCTGGAAATTGCAAAGAAGTCCTACCACATTGCCTGCAAAGAGGAGAAGCTGGCATCCACAAGAGAGTCCAACTGTAAAGGAGACACAGTCACAGTAGACCAGCAGAAGAAACTCCAAGAGAAATTGGAAAAGTGTAAACAGGATACACAGAAGGTGAGGCACTAAAGCATGTACTTTTTGTACTTCTATAAAGTACACAGTAGTGAGTAAGAATGATGGCTTATCTCTATGCCACAACAATTACCAAAATAGGTGTTTAATAAGATTTGAAATTCTATGCTATCTAACTATCTTAAATCTATTTTTGACAGGCCTGTCTGTACATTACTCGATGTGTAATGGCTTTATGTGTTTAAGTGTGAGGATAATTAACCAACAACTTGAAGCAGTTTTTCGATGTTTCTGCTCTTAAATAAATGCTTTAGCAGTAATATACACATCCCCGACTCAGGCATGTAGATATTACAATGTGTACAATGTGTTTTTAGGCCAAGGACAAGTATGAGAAAGCTCTGGATGAGCTGAACAACTGCACGCCTCAGTACATGGAGAACATGGAGCTGGTGTTTGGGCAGTGCCAGCAGTTTGAGGAGAGGAGACTGGGCTTCCTCAGGGAAGTGCTGCTGGACGTCAAACAACATCTCAACCTAACAGAGAACCAAAGGTACACAATAACAGATTATGAATAGATTTTCATTTGCTCTTTGTTGATTTAACTTATCTCTTTTTTAAATGTCTTCAGTTATTCTACAATTTATCCCGACCTTGAACGCACCATTACATCAGCCAGCCCACAAGAAGATCTGAAGTGGTTCAGTAGTTACCATGGTCCAGCCATGCATATGAACTGGCCACATTTTGAGGTACAAACTGGGACTAAATTTATTCCTATTTCAGTATTTGGATTTTCATTATTCTTCTTTAATATTTAACTTCCTAATGTAGGAGTACAACCCAGACTTGACCCACAGCATCACAAAGAAAGAAAAGTCAAAGAAAGGCAGTGACGGTGTCACTCTAAGAAATGTTTCACACGGGGTGAACCCGTCTCAGGCAGAAGACAGAGGAAGGTGAGTTAGAAACATTTGCTATTGATGCTGCTGTTTCTCTTGTTTTAGAAACACTCTGTGCCAAACACTACAAAATAGTAACTTAAAGTAAAAATAATGTATGATTTTCAGCATCAGCAGTTATGAGAAGAACCAGGCGTTCACAGCCTCCACTGAATGGTCAGACGAGGATCAGACGGCCCCTAACTCTGGGAACGACACAAACGGAGGACCAAACCCGTTTGATGAAGACGTGGGGAAAGGAGTGAGAGTCCGAGCGCTGTACGACTACGACGGCCAGGAGCAGGACGAGCTGACCTTCAAAGCAGGTCAGTGACAAATGATTCATTTTTATGGTACACAAATGAGTTTATGGCTAATTATGATTAACCAAGTAGTGATAGCATTACTGCCACTGGCCTTTTTATGATCACAAAAAAATATCCCACCTAATAGATGCCAGTTTGGTTGAATAATCTGTGTTACTGTCTAATCATCTTGCTTGATATTGAAGAGTGATTATTTCTGCTTTTACTTGTGTGCAAAGTGCCTGACTTGCTTGTATGTTGGTCATAGGTGATGAGCTGATAAAGCTCGAGGATGAGGATGAACAGGGTTGGTGTAAAGGTCGCCTAAACACCGGTCAGCAGGGTCTTTATCCAGCCAACTACGTGGAGTTGGTCTGACTCTGCTCTTGAAAAAGGACTGAAGCCTCCAGTGACACTGCACATTGCCAGGGACTTGAAAGCAGAACCTCCTCTTCCTGTCAGGCACAGTGAGCTGTCTTCACATCTCACACAAGACCACTCTGTGTTTTAGGACATCTACAAATACTGCAGCTTAAACTCATTGGATTTGTGTGTCATAATACACATGCCATGCCTTGCATTGTTTCAACATTTGGTGGATGTGGCATTGTGCCTGGATTGTGAGAAAGAGCTATGCATTTTGCCTTTGTAAGGAAAGTAAGTATTTGAACACCCAGCGATTTTGTTCTCCCACTCAGAAATGATGGAGGGGACTGACATTTTCATCGTAGTTGCAGTTCCACTGCGAGAGACAGAATTAAAAAAATAAAATCTGGAAATCACATTGTATGAATGTGATCGCTGCAAATAAGTATTTGAACACCTGAGCGTTAATATTTGCTACAGAAGCCTTTGTTTACAATTACAGAGGTCAAGCGTTTCCTGTAGTTCTTGACCAGATTTGCACACACTATATCAGGGATTTTGGCCCCCTCCACACTGATCTTCTCTAGATCTGTCAGGTTTTGGGGCTGTTGCCGAGCAACAGTTTCAGCTCCCTCCAAAGGTTTTCTATTGGAGACTGGCTAGGCTGCTCCAGAGCCTTGATATGCTTCTTATGGAGTCACTCCTTTGTTATTATGGCTGTGTTCTGGGTCATTGTCATGTTGGAAGACCCATCTTCAATACTCTGACCGAGGGAAGGAGGTCATTTCCCAAAATCATGCAATACATGACCTCATTCATTCTCTCCTTAATACATTGCAGTCGTCATGTCCCCTGTGCAGAAAAGCACCTCCAGCATGATGTTTCCACCCCCGTGCTTCACAGTATGAAGGGTGTTTTTGGGATTCATTCTTCCTCCAAACACGGAGAGTGGAGTTAATACCAAAATGCTATATTTTGGTCTCATCTGACCACATAGTAGTTCAGGGCTGATTCCTCACCTTTCTTATCATCACTGATGCCCCATGAGGTGAGCTCTTGCATGGAGCCCCAGTCCGAGGGAGATCTACTGTCATCTTTAGCTTCTTCCATTTTATAACAATTGCTCCAACAATTGATCGTTTTCACCAAGCTGCTTTCCAATGGCCCTGTGGCCCTTTCCAGCCTTGTGAAGGTCTGGTTTAGATTAAGTGGAGTAGAGGTTGACTTTTTAATGGCAGACTAACAGGTCTTTGTTAAAATAAATTATTTAAAAATCATACAATGTGATTTCTGTCTCTTACAGTGGAAATTCATCTATGATGAAAATGTCCGACCCGATTATAATTTCTAAGTAGGAGAACTTGCTAAATCGCAGAGTGTTCAAATACATACTTTCCTCACTGTATATATTTGCATTTTTGTAACAGTTCAAATGCTGTACAGTCGTTGACCAGTCGTACACCATTGACTGAACATTTTATGTTTAGACTTAGTAGAGCAACATTTTACAAAGAATAGTAATATATTTTAATTGTAACATGAAATGGTAGATGCCACTCCAGTGTTTGTTTTTCTGTTAAATTGTATTCTAATGTTTTCTTCGCTTCATACTGCTGATAAATATACTGTAACAAAAATGCAATTAAAACCATTTTGTAAAAGTGAAAAAAAAAGGGAAAAATGTTATCTGGCTTCTAGTTAATCGGCATAAGCCTATTAAAGGTGCAATATGTAACCTTTCTGCAGAGGAGGCTTGTTTCCATTCCAGATTAATAAAATATAAAAAGCATAATCTTAAAACACGTACAAAAACATTCATTGCTGTGAGCGGGCTTGCCTCTTCTCAGATCCGAGCTGCAAATTGGCCCGGCAACATCACATCAACTCCATGGAGACGAGCAGGACCCTCCACCAGTAGAGTTACATAGTGCACCCTTATGAGCCTTTGGTATCACATTTAACAGGGAATTTACAGTTGTATCGTTGCCCTCCTTGAGAAATGTCAACCCTTCTTTTCCAGCTTTTGTGAATAATTCCATTTTCTCCACTGCATATCACTCAGCGTTTTGAAGCAGGATGAAAGACAGCTCTACATACATCGACTTCCACAGTGGACATTTGTTTACATGACCTTGGCCCTCTCACCCTGTTAACGACAACGTGCCTATTTTTGCTCACCATTACTTGTGACTGTGCTAACACTATGAACTGTAAACTCTGTTGTATAGGCATTGTCTATTGACTGTTTACAATGAGTTACACGATGTGGCTCAGCTTTATCAAACCTGCCGCTCTTATCTGTGAGTATGTGCATGTTAAAGCTCTCATACCTGCAGCCTGACAGTGCATGGCAGCCGTTTGTTATTCCTGTACCTTCACAGACCAGTCCCGAAACTACTTACTGCTGATATTAATATGCTTTATTATCTTTTCACCCAAGCATCTCTCAGCTAGAAGGTAAAATGTACCACAAGTTTATGTTATGGACTGTATTAACTGACAAATGGTAAAAAATGATGAAAAGACAAATGTAGAGGCACACAGATATGTTCTGATGAGTTATTTCACAACACTAGAATCAATACAACAATGGTAATGAAAACAAATATTCTTATAGACAATGTGATGTGCTTCTCAACATAAATACAGTAGTGTTGTTAAATTGACAATGTGTTCTGATAAGGATCCAGATCGGGAGTGGGCAAACTATGGCCCGCGGGCCACAAACGGCCCGTTTGTCTTTATAATCTGGCCTACCAAACATGCCAAGTAATTTTTTTTTAAATATATATTGTTTTTGTTTTTTTTGCCCTTAGACCCGACCTGGCATTTGTGGCCCCAGGGGCAAGATGTGGGCCTCGGCATGTTTTAATCTGGCCCCTAGAAAGATTTTAGTTTCTATTTTTTAACTGTAACATCTGTCTGCACTTGTATCCATAATAAAGATGACATGAAATGAATTAAGTAATAGATTCAATAGCCTATATTTGACAGAAAGGTGATATTTTATTTGATATTTAATAATTTATTCATTTTTTCACACCAATGATCGCGGGCTGGTCCTCCGCTACTTGCCTGGATTCGGATATAGCCCTCAAAGGAAAATAATTGCCCACCCCTGATCCAGATCATTCAGAAAAAGGTCCAACTTTCTCCCATTTATGTATTGTTTTCAGTATCAATACATTTCAATATTATCTGGGTATCCTATTTCAGAGCATTTCAAAACTGGCCGTGCACCCTAACGATTGGCAAAAGCTTTTTTACACTGTCACCTGTATGGGGCTGCATTTTAGTGTGTGTGTGTTTTTTTAATTCATATTGTGAATTAGAACATAATTTATTGCAAATCCAACAATGTGCAATATCAAGAATATAAGAGTGAGGATGTCCTGTGATGAATGCGATTGGTCTGTTGCTCCTGGTAACCGCAGGTGTGAAAACTATACCTCAAGCAAGCACTGCACAAAAAGCAGAAAGACGATCCGTATCTGAAACATTGATGAGCCTGCACATTCATTTTTCATAAGATCCAGGGGGGAGTTTTTTCGTTTTTACTCTCTATAGTGTACAGTTTTTAGTTTTTGTCCATGAACTGTGTTAACCGAGTTAGAGTGATGTCTTAAGTGACGCCTTAGCAAAAATGGAACATCCGACATATGGTACAGGGCAGAGGCAACATCAAGCTGTACCTTGTTTGGCTGTGTTACACACTGTGAAACTAATCTTCAAAAAACGCTCAAATGCTACGCCTTTTCTGTCTGTACATGAATGACATTTAAGAACACACGAGGGCTTTCTCTTTTTTGCATTGTGCTGTACATTTCCAAACTGTAGTGCCTGTCTATCTGCGAAAATAAAATGAAAAATGTCTCTTGAAATCCCCAATGACAGTGTGTGCCTGTTGTGGGACAGTAGAATTATCCATTTCTACCAATAGAGGGCAGTGGTTACTACATTTACAGAAGACAAGTTGGATACTACTACAAACACTTCAAAATACCAACTGTAATCACCAGTGGCACTGTTAGGCAAGCCAGTACATCTCCTTTGATTGATCACTCTGTTATTTTATACATAACATAAATAATTGACTAATAATGACTTGATAAATAATGATGATTCTGTCCTGCAGTGTAATGTACCGTTGTAGCAAAATACAAAAATACTTTTTCCGAGTAAAAAAATGTGTAACTCTTTTTTTTTTTTTTTTGACATTTTAACATGACATTCAATACACAATTGCCATGTTAAAAGTGTTTTAGAATATATTCAATGCTAACTAAATTACATTACCGTCCCACCTTAAAGAAATGAAGAAAGACAATCCTTATTAAATACAGCTGTCACACTGCAGGATATCAAACTGGTTCAAAGATTTTTCAGAAATGTTGTATTTGACAAAGAAGTATTTTATAAAACATGTCTTTTAACTTAAACTCTTAACCCCAGAGCTTTTCCTGGTGCATGAATGAAAGATGAGCTCCTTCTGGTTTTGGTGTTTGTTTAAACGTTTATGCCACAGTGCAGGACCTAAAATGGTGTTACTGCAGGTGTAAAGAGGAGGTCAAGATTTTGTAAATAAACCGTGACATTATGCTTATACTTTTGTGCTTTTTGCTCTAAATATAAAAAACACTTCTGAAACTGTGTTAGCCTGGTTATAGGAGGCATTATTGTGCCACCAGTTTAATTATGGAGGGAGAAAAAACATGAACTCATTTCAACTGATAACAGAAAAAACTTGGAAGTTAGTCAAGTACCCAATTGCAGAAGTCTAATTATATCCTATAAGAAAAGATTAGAAGACAAATGTTTTTTTAATGCAAATGACTGAGGGCAAGTGAGTCATCCGTCTTAATAACATTCATCCTGGCCGGGTGGATGTTAAACCAAACAACAGTTTTGAAGGAAGTGGGTGAGGTACAATTACCTCTCATACATAGAAGCCGCTTACATGTCACATTGACAGTTAGTAATCCAATATTAAATATATTTAATTGCAAGTATATTCACAAAACCAAAAGAACTAATAAATATGGTCTATGTTGTTTCTACTTAAACAACAAACAGACTAATAATAATGGGCGAAATAAAAACAGCAACTCAAGCAAAATTGGAATCATTACAGCTTTAAGTATTTTGTGATCACGCGTTCACACATATTGTACACACAACAGACAGATGTATGCAATATAAAAGTTAAAACAGGCACACATCATTACAAACAAGTAAAAACACTGTAGTATAAAATTTACATACAAACAGCAGAGTGGTGTCACATTTAACACAATCAATATTTGAACATTTTTGTTTTTACAGAAAAGGTGCCCAACTTTGTGGTTGATGGAGTACGCAGAGGGCGAAACCCAAAGAGGAAGCAACATTATCATCATAGGCTCGATTCTGTAGAAGAAAAACTGGTTCTTCCACCATGATCTCAGTCTTAAACAAACGGAGATCGTGGTTGAGATGCAATGCAGAGATAAAAACAAATGCCTGTGGGCAGCTCTGACGTCAAAGCAGTTTCCTCGCTTGATGTAATGGTTGAGAGATAGTTAAACACAAAGGAAAATAAAGAAGCAGAGCATGAATCTTAAAGGCAGTACTTTTTTGTGTTGTTGTGTACTGTTTAAAAATGTATTATTACCAATCGCATTGTTTTTGTCTGCACAGAAAAGCCCTTAAACATTACCAACCATAAAGCTACAATTGTGCTAGCTTTCATGGATCATTTTAGTTTCCATTTTAGTGTTAATTCACATTAATAAGTAGAAAAGTAGAAAAGATCATTTGTATTGTTCAATTCTTAAAAGTAAAAACTGTAAGCTCTAATATGCTAATTAATTATGTTAAGTGATATGTATTTCAAGACATAATTTTTGTCATTGTGATTCATTTGATGTATGTATTTCATGTAATAAATTAATAAAATATACAATCATATCTAAAATATTAATATTTTAGATATTAATATTATAAAATATACCATTACACAGGCTTACATTGAAATGAAGGACATGCATTTAGTTTGCCACAATGTTTTGATTGGCGTGGAATGGCTTTTTCAACTATGAGTCGGTGTAAACCCTCATTCGTCTGGGAGTGTTCCATCGTAGTAAAAGATTCAGCTGTGGACAAATCCAGAGTCCAGATAACTATAACTGAATCATTTTCTATGATTACAAAGGTATTCATATGTCAGAAACCAACTTTGGTCTATTTGAAATGTCTTTTTACTTTAAAGATATACCATACAGTATATATTGCAGTATATTTGGGTTGGTCAGTGCATTTTGATCCCACTCTTCCCTCACAGTCTTTATATGTTGTCCCTCATTCCTTACACTGGGTGGACAAACTGGTACACGAGTCTCTGAGACACGTCCGGTTTGCGGATGATGCCCTTCTTGTAGTACTGGCGGATGGAACGGCTCAACTTGTCATAGTTCATAGCCGGTCTGTTCTTCCTTAGGCCCCACAGTCTGGCCACGTGAGCAGAGTCTTCTATTTTGAAAATACCTGGAATAGATAATGTTATAACAAAATTGTAACATTATAAAATGTGCTATAAAGACTTGGTTGTAGTACCCTTTTCTTTATTCAGCCAACGGATACAACGTCCATAATTGTGTGGTTTTAGAAGAAGTTCTTTAAGAAATTGCCACAAATGAATGGGCTGTCCTGAAGATGAAGAGTCTGCCTCAGACCACAGCCCTGCAGACGCTGAAGCAGAGTCATTATAAAGCTTTAGTTAATAAAAGCCACTATAGTAAATACATTAAATTAAAAAGCAATTGTAATCATTGCTTTGTTAAAATGCATACATGTATGTAAATGCATATTATAAAAAAAAAATACTAATTTCAAACGTTTTTAGCATTTCTGTCACTGTTCCCGACACAAATGTATTTAATTTAATAACAAAAATAATAGATACAAACCTTTAGTATCTGTCACTGAGCACCTTTCCTTCATCCAAGCAGCTTTATGCAAAAATACACACAATTATTTTATTGTATAATTACTGTGTCCAAAAGTAAAGGTTATTCTTTACACATGTGATTCATACCAGACTTCCAGATATCAAGATGGGCGTGTAGCGTGTCTCCACAGAGGGGGGATCGCTGTCGAAATTCCTCTTCACTCATGTCACATAAGTCTTTCCCTGACAGCTCATGGAAAACCTTCCCTGCGTGGGGCAATCTGTAGAGGTGCTCCGTCCACAGCAGCCACTTCTGAACATGACTGGAATTCCACTCAAAGGGATCTATTAAAGAAAAAAGGGACTATAAACGATGGAAGTTCTTCCAGCTGCACTATGACTAAGATTAGGGTTATTACAGTAATCAAGACTATATAGTGCTTGAAAAGCAAACCAATCTGTACATGATGATTATCAGAGGACGTACCCAGGGTTTACATGTGTTTATGACATTGAGAGGTGCACAATGCCAATTGCTTTCTCTGTTGACTTTAGCAGCAGCGGGGACCTCACCCTTAAGACTTGTGTACACATCTATTGGCAGAACCATCACTGTTATACAGCGGCAGAACGCATGCAAAGGTCAGGATTACACACATCCTGGTACTGACAAATATGGCTGTCGTCAGTAGAATAAGACTGAAGACAACAGTTACGTTTCTTAAGTCACGCCTGACACTGAATGATTTGCTTCATATATATATATATATATATATATATATATATATATGTATTTTTATTTTATTTTTTGTCGTTTTTGTCATTCATCCAGGAGTGTTCCATTGTAGAAAAAGATGTCCAGATGACTACAACTGAATCTTTTTCTACAATATATATTTTTTGATTATTATTTTTCCCCCACTCCACCTACATTTTGGCTTTTACTTAAGATGATTTAACTATACGTTGGATGTTGATGAAGAATGATGCTACTTTACTCATACAACATTTGGGTACATTTTTGAGAGCTTATATTGCAATTGTATTGATTTTCCTGAGTAAGATCATGATAAATCAAATATTTTGAGCACATATTGGCTATTTTTCCTTTTCTTACGTATAAGCCTGATTTTGTGAAACATCAAAGTTAAAATACAGAAGAGAATGAAGATTACCTGGTGTGATGTTGAGAAGTTTGCAGGCCGTTTCGATGTCTTTGAGCACCTCGCCCACCACCATGCTCTGCACTTGCTCTAGTGACCGGTCCTCCTCTTGCTCCTCGATCCCACAGGGGGATAGTCCCTGCTCCTGACTGTCAATGATGGGACACTGTTCAGGTTCGTCTCTCAGCTCCAGCAGAGTCATAGGCGCCGCTGATGTTGGAGAGGCTTCAGACACTTGAGTGTCCTGTGTGAGCAGCATGTCGAAGCAGGACAAGTAGAGACTGGGGACACCGCTACGCTCCGTGCTGTTCATGTTTGCTTTGGTGTTGTCCAAGTCCCATCCAGGACACCTGGTATGATCCAACTGAGTGAGACAGTTGTCTGCCAATGCCATCCGGGAGTGATAAAGTGAGAGCTCTTCGACTCTGACAGAATTTGACATAACAGCAAAGAAACCTAAGAAGAAAAAAAAGACTAGGGTGAATTTTGTATCAAGTTGTTCTTTTGGTTTCCTCTGTCATGACTGGGTGTAAAGGCGTAACAGCAATGACCAATCTCTTCAAGAATCCCAAAGCCTAAAAGAGATACTTGTTCAATGACCCTTAAGTTATAGCACACCCAGACTTTAAAGCCAAAATGAGTCCGCCTCAATCTCTTATTCAAGGGTCATTTCCCCAGAATAGCTTAACTCTCCGGGGAAGGTGACTCGTATTGAGAGCCCTAACCAGCAAGGCCACCTGCATGCACTTTCAAGGTACTGAGCCCGCAGCCTTCTGTCTCCGCTGTCAGCTGGGGGCTTTTTAATCAAATTCAAGTTAGATAATGTAGAGCTGGTGTGTGTTTAAATGCCCAGGAAATATCCATGATAAAGTGCTACGTTATGGACATTTACAAGTGTTGTAATCTCAGGGTAAACCCACACTGTGTACCTGCCACAGATGGCATATGGGAAGGCACACGGCTGAATAACACTGGGTTATCAGGAACCGACAGTAAAAGTGATTTTAAATTCACAAAACACATGTTCAAAATGAGCTACTAAAGATTAAAAAAAAGGTTATAGCCCGCAATAGAGAAAGTGATAAGCCGTCAGTGTCCTGCATTCGTTTAGCCATGACTATACTTTCAATGCAATTAAGATGCTCTGTCATTATGTATTGGTATGCTAAAGTGAAAGTCTGTTTAAATCACCTCAGCCGAGTGTTCGGTAAGTTTAAATAAGTTGTCTGACTTGCTACTTACAAAAGAGCTCACCTCAAGTCTTTGGTGCTTAACCCCCCACTGTAAAACCTCTCCCCAAATGCACTTTTATCTCCAAGTATCTCGTAACCGTAGACCACACTTTCTATGCCTACATCAGGAGTCAGATGAAAAGCCAGTGGTATCCCGGCCCGGCTGCGTCAACTCCATTCTGTAACAGCTTGCACTAAGCCCATTAGTAAGGCAAATTTAGGCATAATACCCTTTTCCAAAAGGAAGAGGGGGCATAAGAAAGAGACGCAAACACCCACCCCACAGAGAAGGATTAGGGAAGTGACTGATCTCTAAATGAGTTTGGTCAAGACGATGATATTCATTTTAGGGGTATTAGAGCTGCACCATTTACTCAGTCAGCCTTTGACACCAATGGGAAGGCATATGGGAAACATTTTCACTCTCATTTGGCAACAATAAAAGATGAAATGCAACTATGTTTCTTGTTTAATGTAAAACAAAAATAAAACTATGTACACCACAGAAAAAGATTAATTAATTTATTGATTATTGGGAGAACATAATACTCTGCCATCAGTCACGCGTTATCAGGCATAACCCATGCCTAATAAAATTACCTTTGAAACATTGGCATTTAAGTCTTGTAATGACACATTGAAACAAGATTTTGTTCATAATTTCCAAAAACAAAAAAACAAAACCTAGTATTTTGCTTTAAGTAATTGGATTTGACCATGTATCATTATGGCTGAAAGTTGATAAGTGTTTACAAAGTTAGTTTTTTCAAATAAGTGTTTACTAGTTAAGTTAATAAGTAGAGTTATCACCCAAACGTCTGCTGCGTCACAAACGCTTTCAATGTGTGGCTTTGGGGAGAGAGTCTGGAGTAACCAATGCTTTTAAAAAGACTTGTTTGAGAGGTGTGCACATCCAGGCGTGACTGTTTACCATGCCAGCGCTAAAGGGAGATTATTTTTTCCTTCTTATTGTTCCTCGTGGGAATAAGGATGTTAGCGTAAAACCCCCAAGCTCCTAGCTAAAATTAAATGACTATTAAGACAGTATAGTCATTTAATTTGCATGTTTTGTTTGGTTGGCTTGTTTTGATACGATTGAAGAAAGTTGTTTTCAAATATATGGACCAAGGTGAGTTTTTTTTTAAGGATTTTTGGCCCATAAAGCTTTATTGAACAGAGTAGTGTAAAGTGAAATGGGGAAGAGAGGGAAGGACATTCAGCAAATTGTCAGAGCCGTATGACACTGCGGCCTGCTGCCACTGAGCTTGTTTTTATTTTGAAAAGATGTTTAAATAGATGTATCGATGTTGGCTCTTCATTGTGAAGTAAATAAGTTTATATCATATATATATATATATATATATATATATATCCGTGTGTGTGTGTGTGTGTGTGTATGTATATGTGTATGTATGTATATACATATAATGCATATATATATAGATAGAGCAGGTGGAGGGTCAAGGCTAAGTAAGCATCAGGTTTGTGGCGATGCAAACCCACACAATAAAATCCTCCAATATTTTAGTTTTTAGGCTAAAATGTTGCATGGTGATAATTTAATTGTATACATGTGTAATGGCAGTCAAAAGAAAATCTAAATTAGAAAACATAGTTGAATTTAGTGGCAGAGGAGTGAAATGGGTTGAACTTTAACATTAAGATTTTTTATTTTTGAACAGATTATTACCATTTAGGCATTTTCAACAATATATTAAATAATGACACTTAATAATATGTTTGATTTTAGTGCAATGAACCACATTGCAGACGTAATAAGCTACAGATACAACATTATGAAGCAGTGTCTTACCAGTGAGGAGATGCTCTGGTGGGATGGTGAAGATGTTTGATCCTGTGCTACACTCACCACAGTGTCCAACACAAATAGTTTTTCTGCTGATGAATGCCTGTCAGTGTTGGGACATGGGACCTCCCAGATTCCCAGGAGGAAAATTCCAACTTAGCCTAAGCACACAGCCTCAAGCACAACTGCAAACTGATCTCAAAGAGAAAGCACCTGCTGGAGCTGGAGGTGTGCTCAAGGCAGCAGCAGCAGCAGCAGCAGCAGCAGCAGCAGCAGCAGAGTGGCAGAGTAAAGGAATTTCAGCACCATCCACTGCAGTTTATATTTATAGGGCTTTACTGTTTACTTATGCACAACAGGTATGATGGTGTTGCAGCTAAAACCTCCCTTCTTGAACTGTAATAGGCCAGGAAGTCTGCCTCAGCATGTTGATAATAAAAGATGAGACTGATAACGTCACAACGTAACTTAATAACTAACTAAAATATCTTAGTCAATTAGGTAATCAAATCAACAAAAACTCCACCCGTGGCCATATTGAATCTAGTCATTTATGAAAACAAAAACTGCTCAGATGTGAGAAAAGTCCCAATCTTTACTGTCAGTTGTGATGTTGACATAGTGTATTCAACAAAGGTAGATACAGCTCCATTATAAAATGCAAACGAATGATTAGCATTTGCAATTAACATTTGGGACAAAAGAAATCAACTCCAACGTGGCTTGCAATTTCAGAATGTGTGGTAATAGTGCTGCACTAAATGTTAATTACCGGTAAGTTTTTAGGTGATTTCGAAAAGGCCTTGGATAGATGCAGTTTGTGTTTTTAACAGTATCGATAATTCCTCAGTCTCTATTTAGTCTGTGATGTATAAAACGCACAAATTAAATTGACAATAAAATGCAATTATTCATAGTTATTATTAATTGTATGTCGGTGTAATCCCTCATTCATCCAGGAGTGTTCCATTGTAGAAAAAGATTCACAACTGAATCTTTTTCTAAAATGTAAGCAGAGTACTACATAACAATTAAGAAGTGTTTTGGAACTGCTGTGTCCAAGTTATGTTTTGTTTCAATGAATACAGTTTACTTAGAAAATTAATGAAACATATTTCACAGTAAAAGCAGTGTTGTACTTGTTTTACTGGAAAGTACCAACCCCAGGGCAGGAGCCAAAAAAGTCCCTGAAGTGTGGCCCCAGTCCCTAGTTCTTACTCCTCAAATGGGCACTGGAACTGGATCTGCTGAGTGAGCGATAGTGGTTCCCTCGCTACTGTAAAATGAGATTTGCAGTCAAATTGTTAGTTTCATTGATTTTATTCTGAAACTTGTCCGATGTTGATATAATTGCTCTAATCATAATATGCAACAATTAACAAACATGCTAGCAAATAAAGTACTACAGAGATTTCAAGCTAACAAGCTCTATACATTTCAGATGACGCAAAATACAACATAATTTCCAACCATATATTTTATTCAATTTTCGACAAAATTGTGTCGTTTCAATCACTGAAGGGCTGCTTGGTCTAATGAAGATACTATGTTTGTTTCTATGGTAATGTCTACTTATTATAAGTTAAAACTGATTTAATATTTACAATTTGGACTGTCATTGCATTTTATTTGTTTGCATTTTCCCCAATTTGCAAATTAAAGAAGCTTATTTACTATTTACTTGCTTTGTAAGATATTTTATCAATCAATCAATCAATCTCTTTTTAGTGCTTTTCATACATGAAATGTAACACAATGTGCTTTACAGGACATTAAAAACAATCCCAACCACAACCGCCTGACCCACCCACAGACACAGACACAGACACAGTCACAGACACAGTCACAGACACAGACACAGACACAGACACAGACACAGTCACAGACACAGACACAGACACAGTCACAGACACAGACACAGACACAGTCACAGTCACAGACACAGACACAGACACAGACACAGTCACAGACACAGACACAGTCACAGACACAGACACAGACACAGACACAGTCACAGACACAGTCACAGACACAGACACAGTCACAGACACAGACACAGACACAGACACAGACACAGACACAGTCACAGACACAGACACAGACACAGTCACAGTCACAGACACAGTCACAGACGCACACGCACAGTAAATACATGAGGCTGAGTACAGATGAACCAGTTGAGGAGCCGTCTGTACCAGGAGCAGAAAGCTGCCTGCAGCTACGGGACACAAACACAGGGCCCAGCAGAGATGAGACACCAAACCTCCCCCAAAGCCCACGAGACAGGACCCACTCACTCCTGGTGCAGAGGGCTCCACAGAGGAAACACTAAACACTGAATAAAAGGATAAAAAATTAGTAAGAACTAACTATATGAATAGAAGCAAAGAACCATAATATTAAATTGCATTGATTGAAATTTGGAGTGGAAATAAATAATAAATAACTAAAAGTAGGACTAAATAAAAGCCTATAAAATAACTTCAGTGAATATAATGAATACATTGGACTTTGGGAATGATTAGGAGCCGGCTGAGGGAGGAACACAGTGAGGGTTCGTAAGGTAAAAGCAGGTCTGAAAGATAAGAAGACCATTAAGTAGAGTAGTCTATACGACTGGTGATAAAAGCAGCGCCTCCTAAGAGAAAATGGGAACAACTCTGGTTATGTGTTTTATGTTTATGTTCAACTTTTGTGTACGTTTTTATATACATTTAGATTTCTGAAAGTAAAACGTAATTTCATTGCTTTAAAGAATTAACTGGTATAAGCTATAATTATTAAAATAATTCCCAACTAAGATTACAGAATTACATTAAATTGTCCTCTTGATTATTAAAAAAAAAAAAAAAACAACAACAACATAGCAACTAGAACAAATATAGATATATTTTTGTCGTGTCCGTCAAAAAACGATTCCACAAATGGGTTGGCTGCTGATAATGATATTATATATTAATATTATATATTATATAATTGTTTTTGTGCTCTTGTTATCTGATATTATGATACTGATACTAACATGGTCCACATAACAACATGGCAAGGCACCTGTCCACGGCTATGTGTGTGTGTGTGTGTGTGTGTGTGTGTGTGTGTGTGTGTGTGCGTGCGTGCGTGCGTGCGCGCGTGCGTGCGTGTGTGCGTGCGTGCGCGCGTGTGTGTGTGTGTGTGTGTGTGTGTGTGCGTGCGTGCGTGCGCGTGTGTGTGTGTGTGTGTGAAAAAAATGTATGTACTTCACCTCATTAAAAAAATTGCAGGACAGTGTGGGTAAGTAAGGGATCATCTCAAAATTGGTTGAAGCTGAAAAGACGTCATATTTTTCATCTTTTTGTTGCTTTGAAGCTTCAATACATCGTTGTGGCAGTAATTGTTTTGAAATGCTAAAAAACTCTCTCAGCAACGAGAGAGAGTTACAATCTTTGTAATTAGAATGTGATACATAAACATTCACACGCACTTGTGAGTGTGACTTGGTGTGGACTTTACTTATTATTTTGTAAGCTCAAAAAAGGCACACACACGCAACTGATACATACACATTATATAAGATTACCCTGTATGGTTTTACACAGCCCTGAAAATAACACTCTTGTCTTAGCATTGACATTGTTATGCGGTTCATGAACAGCCACATGCACGTTGTGTATGTGTCTGAACATGGATCACACACAAACAGATGCCATGGGCAGGCGCATGTTCACTCTTGGTGAGCATGTGCCTGTGTATGGATGAAAATCTACAATTAAACACATTGACTGGTATATGGAACATTAACAATTTGTAAATTAAGGTGGAATACAATTCTAGTTTGTGTAGTATCTTGCTCTTTAGTGGCTTTGTCATGACCGAAAGACAGTAAACTCAAACTTGTCAGTGATGATGGTGCAGTTTACTTGGTAAATAGGCGTCAGAGACCCACCTTAAAGCATAAGTATCAAGAGCCTGCTGTGTTCATTTTGTTCAGGGAATACTTTGTGACTTGGTTAAGTCCTAAGCATTATTGCAAACAAAGTAAATGGACAAATATAGCCTACTTGTGTTTCAACTGCTACTTGATGAAAATATACTTTCTCAACAGTGCATAACTGTACAACACAATTGTACACAATACACTGAGCATCATTAAATTACTTCCTTATTGAAATCATAACAACATTGTGGATGGGACTCATTCATTTTCTACCGCTTGTTCCCTTTCGGGGTCGCGGGTGACTGGAGCCTATCCCAGTGACTTTGGGCCTTAGGCGGTGTACACCCAGGACAGTGGCCAACTCGTCGCAGGGCCAACAATGTATCTGTGGAAGGAACTCATTTCCTCATAATACATGTTTTGGCAGTGTGCCAAGTTAATGTGTTGTTAGCTTATGTGTTATCTTTTATCAAAGATAGCAATTATACCGAAAATAACTGGGTACTATGGGTACTTGAGAAGACTTTCACAGGCTCTATCCAGCGTACGCGTGTTTTGAATGTCCATGGCCAGAGGTAATTGTAGTATAGTTTAATTAATTCATTCAAAACAGTTGGCGCTCTGAAACTACATATCCGGCCACAGGTGAAAAAACGTTCCCATTCATAATCTTCACCTTATCTGCCTTTGCTGTAACTGGTGCACCTGTGTGTTTGGCCGTGCCAACAACGATTATTGTTTGTCAGTGATCCAGGTTTGGGGTAGTTTGGTCTGTTTGATATGTATTAGCTCATGTGTCAACTGAAGATATGCAAATGGTATTTGTGGTTGCATTGGGCCTACAATAAATTAATCTAACACATTTCAATAGCAGTAACACAATGTCTTAGCTGAGGATGCAAGTAATTTGGCATTAGTTAACACAGCATGAAGTGACTTGACCACACTTGCCTCTCTTCTGCTGGAGGATGTATTCTTTACTCAGTTGTTACAATACTATACTTTTGACAATAACCTGCAGCATGAAAATGACTATACTGAATAAAGCCAGACCACATTCTTAGTGGATATCAATGACAATTCCGACGTTAACAAATAAATTACTAACAATCTATAAACATATATGGTAAAAAAAAAATGCTTTTCAAAACACCCAAAGTGCATTATTCATCAACTCCACGATCTGTGGTTGAAAGATACTATTGCCACAGTTGCCCTGGGGCAGACTGATGGAGGTGAGGCTGCCAATATGTGCCATCACCTCCTCCAAACACCATCATTCACACACACATCACATTCATACTTGGTAAGGTGAAGTGTATATAAATAAAATGCAGTATATAGTGCACATTGGTAATTTAAATTTAACTAGTTAAAAGGATTTACTAATTTGAGTTAAACAAGGAATGTACAGAATGGATTGCATATTATGAATAGTAACTTGCAATTGTTCACTGTTTGAATACTTGTGATAAGTATATTTGATTAACAATAAACCAAATGGCATTAGACACAATATGACAGCTGTCTAGAAAAATGGCTTAAAATGTCACTGAAATGTTCACACGAATTAGACAACGTGATCTTTTTTTTACACTTTGTTGGAAACATTTCATTCCAGGCTGATAAATATCAGGGGAAGAGAGATCGTTAAATTTAACATTTCTAGTTTCCTCAATCCCTCTCTCAGTTGTTCATAAATATTTTCTTTTAGAAATGTATAGGCTTCTACAGTTTGTAGATATTATCTCTGCTGTCAGTGTCAGTCAAGACAAAATGTCACATTCTAGGCCAATCCTTTATTATATTAATAATACTGCACACTTTCAAAAGCCAAAACAAACAACTTTCTGTGCATTGACATGCAGTATGCAAATGCTTGAATAAGAGGCACTTGTTTCCTTCTTTTGCACTAATGCCATCAGTTTGAAATGAAACAGTTTTAAAACATAAAAAATGCTATTGACTCAAGTGGAGTAAGAGATGATAGATATGACAGGAGCTTCACAGAATCTATGGGGCAAAGTCAATATTTGTTCTGCTCTGCGGCTGTCGGCAGTGGCACCCACATGGGCTGCGCCAACACTGTTGATGTTCATGGACATCACATCCGTATTTTTAGGGCACGGCAAGTTTATTTTGTAGCGCACAAATTAACCGAAACAATATCACTTGCAGGTTTTATACCCTCGGGTTTATCTGTAATTTACAGCAAATAATAGTGTGGAGTGGTGCTTAGTTTTGAATACATATGTGGGATGTAACAAGTAATATGTAAGGTAATAGGTAAGATGTGATCATGTCGATCACTTCAGGACTTGAGTAGCACCGAGAGTGTGAATAGTGGTTAGACAGGTTCGGATATACTTTTTTTTTTTTTTAAATAATGAATATAATTTCCATCACTTAACACTTTTTGTTGTTGTATTTGTTTTTAGGTTTTGGCACCAGAGACAACACACAGATTAAAATATGTATTTTTTTTATTTTTATAACTCTAGTGGCCCTAAAGTTTTTTGGAACATATCAACTTTATTGTCTTGATAAAAGATTCTTAGTAGTAAAGTAAACCAATACTAGGGATTCAGTGCATGTACGCAATTTGAAAAATACAAAGCCATTCATTAATTCATCAAGTTAAACAACACAAAAATATTCTCATTCTTAATTTATTCATACAAATAATTAATTATACGTAGGTACAGGAAAAAAGCTTTTGAACACTTTCTTTCTAGATAAATGTGCCACCTTTAAACTCTTTTAGCTCCAAACCAACCATTCATTTCAATTTACTCATAATATCACAAACATACTAATCCAAATAATTTACCCAGCATCACTGACATTTTCCTCAACTCAAGTGGTTCTTACAGTTTCACTCAAACCAGCAAACTCAACTGACATGAATGAAAGGGGCTTTGCTCAATAGGAGTTTGACTCTCAATACAAAATACTGGTACACAATGAGCTGCCAAACAAAACAAATATAGGGGATATGAATAATACATTTTTAACGGCGTAAAGAACACATCATTTTAACCAGATGTAAAAGTTATAATCATCATTATCTGGAAGATTAAATGTTACAAAATTTCAGCATGTTTCCATTTTATTTTCTTAAAAACAAAGCGCACACTAAAATCCACTGTGGAAACAAGAAAGCAACACCCCAGGGGTCTGCAAACAGAAAGTGTTTGCAATTAAAATTGATGAATATTTAAAGCTGTAAAAATAGACTTTAGGAGAGAGCCGATATACATTCAGCTTTTGAAAATGCTGGTTATTACAACCCACCATCAGTGAAAACTCAAAACGCATCGCATGTTTTCTCATTGGAGCCACACCTGCGTTGTGCAAATAGCAGTAACAGAACATCAGTGCTACTCATTCAACCACTAATTGACAGACAAATCTTATTTTTACAAAGTAGTCAGCATGATGGCAAGTATAGTCTGTGTGGGACATTTGATCTTAGCACCACCTGCTGGCTGTCGTTGGGCAGCTCCTATGCAGTGCACAAACACTAGTACAATTTAGTGAGCTATGAAGAATCCCTTAACAACACTTTCAGAGGTACATGGGTCATAAAGCTCTTTTTAAACAGATCAAAATTGTAATCCCTTTCCAAAGACACACAAGTCATTTACGCAGTTAGTATAGCACACATAAAATCACCTCTACTCCTTAGATTCAATGAGACCAGGACCCGATTTGGAAACAAATCTCAGCTGTACTGCACTCAATAAACTTACCGGGAAAACACTAGTTCGTTCCCTGATCACATCCTTAAGGCTGTTTATTAGAGACAACAGATCAAATCAAGTTAAAGTTCAATAGTTTTAGCTTCCTTGTCAGAGTTTTTGGTCCTTCCTTGTCAGATCAAATTATTTCATGTTTTTATTTCTATGTTTTGAAGGGTTGTGCGCTCTTAAGCCCTTTCCAAGAAGTACACACAGACCATCGGCTCATTTCTTGCTCCTTACAGAACATACATGTGTAAAGTCTGGAGTAAGTGGCTAGTTTGCATTTGTACACGTGAAGAGCACATCTGAGTAACACGGGGGAGGGAGGGTTGAATGGGGGAGTTTGACAAATAATGAATGCATCTGCTAACAAATAAATGAGTCAAGTCCTTCCCCACTTTACAGTGACTTTATCACATGTTGTTGATCCAACTTGACTACACCGATAAAGTAAAGCACAAACACATGAAACACACGATTTCTGACGCCTGGATGGACACAGACCAACAGGTTGGTAAAGTGGAGCATATAAACAACCAAGTGCTCCTCAGCTGGGCCGGCTGGACTCCATGTGACTGTGAATGTTAGTAAAGGGCTTTTATTGACGCATTCACACGCGCAAATCGAGGCGTAAATGCCACGTGTGACGTTGAATTGACACTGAAGTAGATGTACAGTAATCCCACACCTGTCTTTAGTTTGTGTTTCTGTGGAAAGGGCCATGGCTTGGGGAGAGGGTTGGCAAGAATCAATAGAAAACAACTGTTCCTCCCTCTTCACGCCTGTGTGTTAGGACTCCCAGGGTCCGTTGAAGGGGAGGTCCTTGTGTTTCTAGCTTTGTCCAAATGGATACGGTCCATGAAACCCCTGTAAAGAGACAATAATAAAGAAAAATGTTTTGGCAAAATATACATTTAAACATAAGTTGCTAAATAGTGCCGCCACATAGTTATTGCTTTGCTTTGAATGTTCCACTGTGTGACATTAAACTCATCCATTTCCTCCTCTCGCACTAAAAATACATGTCATGAAAACATGCAAGCTGCTAGAAAGTTAAATGGTACCAGGAGCATTCCAGGTGAAGCAATAACATCTGCATGGAGACAAGCAGGTGCGTACTAGTTTACATAGTACACCTTTAAGGAAAAGGAATTATGATGAAAAAGTCCTTGACACACCTGTCCAGATGTCACCACAGAGAGATTGGTTTGAAGACCATTTGATGCCCTGTTTACAACATTATGAGACAGTCCGTTTTGATCTGAATCTTCTGTGTGTTCCCAGACTCCTCCAGGGTCTGTGAAACTGCTGTCAGCGGCATCGTACTTATTCTTCTGCGGTGAAGCGAATGGGTTGAAGTCTCCCTGAACATTGCGCTGGGGTTGGGTGTTAAATTCTGTCTCAAAGGACGATAGTTGCTGAGTCACACCAAGGAGACCACCAATTTCTACTGTGAGTATTACCCAAATTATATCTGTGAAAAGAAACGGGTACAGTTTAAAATGGCAGATTCCAAGTGCAGTTTCTGTTCTTAAACCAAGGTCATACAAACGTGACAAACAACCACAGATTTAAGACACGGATGAGCAAAATATCAACAAAATATCAACATCTGAATTGTAATAACTAAGAGGTTTGTGACTTACCACCATAAAATAAACCTGTTGAGGTGCACATTCTCCACTGGCCTTGGTACATTCCGGGGGCAGTGGGACTCCTCATTTGAACACTTACATCTTCAACTTCTTGCGGGTCTAAAGACTTGACCATAACCGTGTTAACATGCCCAAACTGATCCCCACCAATGTACTTGAGACTAACTCCAGGAGGCCAAGACTCTGCACCTATGGAGTGAAAACCAAAGTAAAACCAGCTTTTGCCATTGGAAGGTCTCATTTCAGCTCGGTTTATTGACTATAACATGTTGCTTGCCTGGGTTTTGTATCCTCCACGTCTTTGTGAAGGGTGTATCTGGGGGAACCGACTCTCCCTCTCCAATTGTCACATCCTCAACAAAGGACATGGATGGGGTAATTATGTTGGGACTTTCAAAGTCATAGTATGCACCAATGGCAGCCTGTAGATTCCTGTTAAGTATATACTTTAATTTATACAACGTTTTCATGTTTAAACCCATCATTATTATTATTTTCTAACAGACAGTAGTTACTCAATTAAAGACAATGTATTTTAATTACAAGTTTCTTTTCAGTCACTTTAGTGGCGTGTAATCTAATGTTTGTTGCCACAGCCGCCTTGGGGCAGACTTGCCTGGCTGGTAAAAAAAAAAAAAAAAAAAAAAGAACATCGACAACCAACAACAACGAGAATACTAGTAAATATATAAACAACTAAAAGTAATATGTATGGTGCATAGTCCACCAAAATATGTTTTTTTTCTGCCATTTCCAAATAGCACTTGTTGTCACACGGGTTGCGTCAGAAGACGTAGATGAAGTGATTTCTCAAAAAACAGCTCTGGAGACTCTTATGTAACACTGCACAAATAATCTACACTCATTGCTAAGTGCTTAAATAAGCAAGCTAGCTCCCAAGGCAGACCGTGACTCTCCTAATTAGTTTCCTGTTTCTATTTCAGATACAACTCAGAAGAAACAAGAAGAACACCTAAAATATTTAAACTTTTAGTTTCACTTTGAGTCTGAAGTCTTCCTTTAGTGCCTCTTGGCGTGCAGAAACATCATGGCTGTATCAGGCTTTTAGCATACAGCAATCTCCAAGTCACTTTCTTCAGATCAGGCTCTATAATCATGTTTTCCTCATGCCGAGCTGCTTGTACACAGGCCTGTCCCGCACTCACCAGTTGGTCATGTCCAGGAAGAAAGCGCATCCAGCGGGGTTGAGCTGGAAGCCCAGCAGCCTCTGAAACTCCGTGATCAGAACGTCCTTGTCCGTGGTGCCCATGCAGCTGAACTTCTGCATCAGCTCTGCATCCACGTCCATGTCCGTGCTGTCCATGGGTGACGTTGCCCCGTAATGGAGACTGTCTGACCGCGGACCTTTCAGTTCACTTCGGGGCCTGTTTCAACCATCACAGCCATAATAACATCCACCTCCACAACAACAAGCGCCAGTGCGCATGGCACAAGAAAGGGGACGCTGTTTGACGTTACAACAGCTAAAGCACGAGCGCCGCTCTCCCCCAATCACAACGAGCAAACGACGTCAGCTGTTGCTATTTGCAGTCACATCTTCATTGGTTTATTTAAGTCAACGTTTATTAAGCAATTCCCAATTTAGAAACTAAAAATATTTTCATTTTGTGACCAAGTTACCACGTAATTTACTTTTTTTGTACTTTTACGGGCTATATGTTATTGTCTGTTATTTGTCACGTATATGTCACCCTATGAGTCCTATATTTTTTATTTTATTTTTAAAAATTAAAAAGAATGAGACGTTTTTTGAAAATTACCTAACTGTGAAATCTAAAATCTAGATATGGCTTTTTTCTTGGAGCGGAACTCAAGTTTAGTAGATCATTTAATCGGGGGCACGTAATTTCAGAGACACAGGAAGTGCTCGCTTGGACGGCGACAGCAGTGAATTTCAAACATGCCCAAGTAAGAAATGATTCACTTTATACAAAATAATGTGTGCTTTTTTGTGGGGTCATTGTTTGTTTATACAAGTACCTTCTCGTGTTTGACTCCAATGTATGTATTGATCGATTTATCGGGGTTGTGGTTTACATCGGGAGCTTTGTATGACCATGCCATGATGTATGCTACCGCCACCACAATAATTCACGAGATACTAGAGTTTTTGAAACACACGTCTTTGTAAATCCTACGCATTCATCTAATTAATCGATGATGAATACACATGTATTTACGGAAAGTTATACAAGTAAACCAACATTGTACTGGGATCTTGTCCTTTCCACGGTGGAAAGGACAAGAGCCTGGAAATGGCTTACCGCTTTTGTCAAAGAACTATGACAAACGTGCGAGCGGTGCTTCTTAAAGTCTGAAATCCATCACTTTCATTGTAGTAGCCCCACTCTCCCTCGGTCTCAGTCACTTTTCAAACATTATCTCCCCGCAGGTTTTACTGTGACTACTGTGACACCTATCTAACACATGACTCGGTGAGTTTCTCTTCAAGTCGCTTATATGTCTGTAACTAGTGCACAATTGCTTGTTCTTTTTTTTATTCTCTTACTTGTGCTGTTGTTACTATATTCCAGCCGTCAGTGAGGAAAACGCACTGTAGTGGGCGAAAACACAAGGAAAATGTGAAAGATTATTATCAGAAATGGATGGAGGAGCAAGCACAGAGTCTAATTGATAAGACAAGTAAGAATTAAACCTCACTCTTTGTATACTGATGGAAATGGAACACTGAAGACCCTGAGTGGCTAATGCGTGTCACATGTCCCAGTGCTCATCAGCCTTTCTTTCATGTTTCTAGCGGCTGCATTTCAACAAGGGAAGATTCCTCCCTCACCTTTCCCTGGCGGACCTCCACCAGGTTCGTAATTATAAATCAATAGACTCCACTCTCCCACAAGGACTTAGCGAACTTAGAAAAGGGTTTGAAGCTAATTTTTTATTTTATTTTATCTTGCACAATTTCATTATTAACATGGGTTAGTTAGGCCTTTTAGACATCAATCAGGACAACTTTACAAATGAGGCCATTACAAATTACAAATGCATGTCCTCCCTCCTTTTACAAATTAGCATCTTCTCTTTGGTTGATGATTGTGTTTACCTAGGTGGTCCTCCTCGTCCTGGCATGTTGCCCACTCCGCCAATGGGAGGTCCACCCATGATGCCTATGATGGGGCCTCCTCCACATGGCATGATGCCTGGTGGACCTGGTAAGGAAATGTATATTTTTTTTTATGTGATTCAAAATCATATTTGACTTGGAAAGATGGAGATAAAATTCTGTAACATTTCCTATTCACTGAGTTTGAGATTATCATTGGTAATGAGGATATTCCATGTTACTTGTTAACCTAAAGATAGAACAAAAAGGTTTTGTCTTGTAAAACCCACTTGCGTAACCTCACTTTTTCTCTGCAGGCATGAGGCCGCCAATGGGAGGGCCCATGCAGATGATGCCAGGGCCACCACACATGATGCGTCATCCTCGGCCCATGATGATGCCAGTGAGGCCCGGCATGATGCGCCCCGACAGATAAGAGTGCGGATTGTCTTTGTTGCCACCAACGGACTTGCTCAGATGAGAATGTGTGGTTCTCGCATTTTAGACATTTTTAACTTTAAAAAAAAGACCTAAAGCTCATTTCTGTCACCATTTCTGTTTATGACCTCCATGTAAAATTTGTAACAACAAATTGTAGTTTCGGGTTTTTTTTCCCCAATAAGTGTTGTGTATGTTTTGGTTTCATGTGCCATGCTCATCTTCTTCACACCTCTAGACTGAGTTTTTTTTGTTTTTTATTTTTTTCAAAGTTTTCTTTAATGTTTTGTATGTTGTTACATTGTGGAATAAAGCCGCAATTTCTCAACCCGACTCTCGGATGCATATCTTTATCTATGCAAACACTTCTCATTAATTTCTTTGCTTTATAATTCTGATCTATATCCTGAGCCACATTGTTGTTTCAGATTATTTAAAAAGGTGGATTGTAAAGTATGTGCGAACGCCTAAGGCTTGAATACTATTGTTAGAACAATTTTGTTCAATTGTTTTCACAAAGACTTATTTCATATCGTGAGATCAAGTCATTTGGACATGACTTGGCTCTAACTGGTTGTTTCTATACAGCACTCAACCAACGAAGTTCAAAATTAAGTCCACATGTTTTTGGTATTGATACCTGCTCTAATGAGGTTTGTTACTCATTTCAGTATCAATTATTCTTATTGTTTTTCATCAAAGGTCACTGAAGTCATCAGCATTTTGACTGCAAAGAAGTCTATACCAGACAAATGTAAATAATTGTACTGTGTTAAATTAATTTCTAATAAGATCATTGCCGTTTTATCACGGCACACAGTTTGAAATGGTTCTACGTCTTAACATTCTGGCTTTAGAAGTTCAGATGGAGGCTACTCTTCCAAACCACTTCAAGGTCAGACACAATTTTGCGGATGCTTCTAAATCTTTGAATGTCGTCACCTAAGGTTTTGCTGAGTGGTTTTGACTCATTTTCTGATGAATCATCACACAAATGTGTAATGTGTCAGACCCGTGACCGTTAGAACTGCTTCTGCATGTTCTTGAGACATTTACTTCATTCTAACAGATGTTGCAGTTAGAACTCGTCCTCATTAGTTTAGTTAGTGAAGCATGGTTAAAGGTTTGCAGCTGTTACATAAAGATTTGTAGTAGCTTATGATTCATTATCTCAGCTGGCATTTGTCTCTGCAATGCCTTGAAAAAAATGTAGCACTTTTCAGATCAACCGTGATGGAGGTGCTCAATAGATGGAGCTAGAGAGTTGCATGTTGTGCGATTAAAAACCCAAGACACAATGTACTGTGATTTCATGTGCTTCTATGAACAATTTATTTGAATACTCTTAAAGGACCTTTCTGGTGTTGCAAAGTTTAGGTTATGAATCAAAACAATTTATGGACAATAACCCTGTGTTTATATTCTATGCTAGACTATTTTTAAATTTGCAAACCGGAGGGAAAGTTGTCCAAAGCACTTTTTTTTCTGTCTATCTTGCATATTGTAAAATCAAAGGTTTGTGGCCAAGACCGTTTGACAGCTTCCATTAAATGTTGTGAAAATATCTACTCTCCACATGAGCGCGACAAGAATAAAACCATGTAATGCACATTTTATGCATATGTCGAGCATAGTCGGACGGAGACCCATGTGCCATCTGAAATCTGAATAGTCTTTATGAATATTCAATCTCACCATGAAGTGGAGCATTGCCCTGAAGGGAGTGTAGTGGAGTGGGAAAGTGTTTATGATTAGGGCTTAGGAGTTGGGGATCATGGGAAGTACTACGATGAAGCTTACACTGAGAATTAGTGCACTGGTACAGCCCATTCAAATTGTATTAACAGCACATCAAATTAGGTAAACAGGGTGGAAAATAACAAATTACAATTACTCATGTTGGAGTAATTGAGTTGATTTTTTTTTGGGTTAGGCCAAGCGTAATCTTTTGAGAAATATTTTTTGAAACATATTTACTGGAGTATAATTCTAGCCATGTACAGTACAAGTGCCAGTAGTCCCAATGCGGTATTTCTGCTGTCTCTGTTCATTTTTACACACAATCACATATAACGCTACATTGCCTGCTTTGAGAATATGTGGATTGTGATTTGAAACAACTTGCATTAGCTTTAAACGGTTTAATAAATCTGGTTTTGTAGCTCATATAAATCTCATGCCTCTAAAATGGCATTATTTGTGTATTTGAGAAGTGTTTTCCATGCATACTTGGAATTAAGTACTAATTCAGTAGGCGACTCCACCACTGGTTAGGGTTAGTGACTCACCTTGCTATTCTTGTCTTATTTGTGAACAGGAATGATTATTTAAGTCACTGGAAAGATTATTAAACAACAGAAAAAAATATCCACTTTAATGATTTTGCTTTCCCTGATAATTTCTCCCACACGGTATTAGGGAGATTAAGTTCTAGCACTGGATAGTCATTATAACTGGCTAATAAGCACCATATTATCCTCATGTGGGACGTCTAGAACTCTCAAAGCCTCCTTGGGGTGATTTTTCCGATTTTTATTTTCCCGTTGGGGGGATTCACAAAATGACATTGTTTATATAGTTTAAGGTGGCAGAGCAAAGTGTTTATTGATTAACTGATTATGTATAACATACATTGCAAGTTTACTGTTCATATCAAATAGATGGTGTAAGTTTTGTCCATAAATTTAGGTTGTTTTGTTAATTTTACATATATCTATGGTGCATTTTCCTCCCCATTTGGCGCCCCCCACCCTAGGCTGACTAAGGAACACAATAATCCCTGACTGACAATTTGCTGTAGTCAATTGGCTCACAAGTGAATGAAGACCAGGATGGTGCTTAGAAATATGGTATGAAGAGGATGATTGCACGGGGGCCGCTGGGTGGGATATTGACTAAAAGAAACACAAACGCTAAAGAGCTCTGCGAAGCAAAGATTTTTGTGGACTCTTTGAAAATCCGTCTCTTCCCTTTTCCTCTCTTTTGTCTCTCTTCTGTCATCTCCGTCTTCTTCCTCCTGCTACCAACACTACTCTGTAATTTAATCCATTTAGTCATGGCTCCAGATCAATATCCATTTTCTTTGGCCTAAGAGCGAGCCTCTTGCTTGTTTCAAACTGTGGTAATGTTGGCCAGCAGGAGCTCCCACAGGCCCATTGGCACAAACAGCTGTAGTACACTGCAGTATCTGAGAAAACAAAGCAGTCTTACACCTAATTCCACTCCAACCTGCTGCACAAAGTGAGTTTACGATTGCTGTCTGAACACACCTCTACGAGTTTCTTTTGAATGAAATGAAGGCATCACAACATCAGACAAAAAGTTGTATAAAGTATGGTACTGCTTGGGTTAAATTGAATTCAAAGACTGATCTCACATTTGCAGAATAAACAAAATACTTGGCTCTTGCAAGCCAGTGGAATAAACACAAAGTTAAAGTGTATTTAGAGAGCAATGGTGTGTCCTGCCATGGGCCAGCTGTGCTCACAGCAGAGAATGACTGACTTTCCTTTACCTGCTCCACTGCCTCATGCATAGTTATGTTTTATAAATAAGCATGTTAAAAATTCATTCTTCCTGCAAGTCAAAAGAATAATCACATTCTATGCAACATTTTACTATAGAAATTTAAGAAGAAACAGTACATTTTTATTATGTAGAAAAAATGCATAATAATAATTAGTGGCAAATAAGTATTTGAGCTTGCATTTAGTTTCGAAGTCCGGAAATTTAATGGAGACTCATAAAAATATATAAGCTTGTAAATCTTGCACTGGGCCATTAAGTATTTTGAAGGCAGTTGGTCAAAAAGATATTTGAGGGTCACAACGTTTTAAACGATTGACATATACATGAGCTGCATGTCTTAAGCCAACAAGATCTTTATTATAAATCAGTTAATTCTATTCACCCCCAAAGTGAAGCATTTTGATTTATCTGTTAAGCTCTTCATAGCATGGATTAAACATTTTCAATTCAAGTTATGAAGTAAAATTTAAATGACATGTTTTCCAAAATGGAAGTTTAAATTTAGAAATGATTCTCTTGTGTGTCACTACTCACACTATTGGCAAACAGACATTACTTTAAATTACTTTTAATATATATAGATAGGCCTAATTCACAGCAAATGTGTTTTCATCTATTTGACTCATTTTGTTGTTATAATTGGTCCCTGACCCAGAATCCTTTTATTTCCAGTTCTTGCAGTCGGGTGTGTGTTCAGCCCAATTATTATTATTTTTTAAGCATATACAAACAGGATTTTACATGCATGCTCAAACCATTATTTTTATTACCTGAATATAGCTGTTATAAAATACACACATTTTGTTATTTTTTCTCCCATATTGAGAGCATTTTATGCTACACTTTACTGTGCTGCAGATGTTAGAAGCACAAATCAAGATGGATCTACTGATATAGCACTTCTGTCTAGTCCCTGTTTTAGTAGTGTTACCACTACTTTCTAGTTGGAGAAAGGCACAGAACCCAAATGCTTAGTCAGACTTGCTTTGCAGTGGTTTTATTCATGATATCCAAGATTGATTAAACTGCTTTCCAGCCTCAGCCTCAGGTATCCGACATTGTTCCATCTGAGTCAGCATTTGATGCTACCAGCTTTCTATCACTAAAGATGCTCATATTGTCAATAAACATTTAGCAAACTTAGTCGTTTTGGAAGACCAAGTTAAGTCATTTTTAATACAGAAACTTGCCTGCTGATTTTTCAAATGTTGTGCTCTTTATTACAGAAGGCCAGATCTGAACGATGTGCGTGAACGCCACACGTGATGTGTTCAGAGGAAGATGTGCTACTTTCTGTTGGGCCATCTGGTCTTTACATTTACATTTATAAATTAATTCATAAATGTGTATGTTCATTTCTTGAAGATTAAATGTATCACATTTATCTATATGATCAAGGAATGTGTCACACGTAAATGTTATCAAAGCAAAGCAAAATCAAGAGTTTGTCCAAAAGACTGGAGTTCTGCTGCCTGTCCTTTTACTTCAACAACAAGTTTTTATGCTTCTAAAATGTGTCTAGGGCAAAGTTTATTTTTATAGAAACTAAAGTATTCTGGTTCACAAACTCTTTGATGTTCCAAAGGGAGAAAGGCTAAAAGCTTTTGGCAGTTTCTTTGCATCTAAAAAAAGCACCGATTGAGGCATAGCTTGAGTACTGATCATGTTTATATTTTATTATGAGCAAAATGATCTTTGTTAAATTTCCTTTTGTCATAAAAGTTTTTGTCATCCCTCCACAAAAATGTATGTCTGTAGTTCCTCGCATGTAGTTAATCTTTGTTAAAGTGCTGCATCTTATAATGGAAGTGGATTGACTCCCAGAATCCCATCTGTGAGAATGACTCTTGGCTGAATATACTGAACATGTTTGATTGATTCATTGCTGCGTCTGTATGATTGCTATCATTGAAGAATACGTCTCTAGTACTTAGATATGGAGCTTGTCAAGGACGGCTATTACTGTGCTCTCATATTGAAAGTGACCTAGCTGTGAACCGTCATCTTTATCTGTGCATTAATTACCTTGCCCTCCTCATCCTTTCTTCTTCTGAATTCAAATGTGTTCATACTTATTCACTCAGCTTGTGTTGCGTATAACGTGACGTGAATTGTGTGTTAATAGTTTGAAAATGTAAAACAAATCAAATCAAAGTGCATTATGTGACTATTCATGATGGTGGAGACAAGCAGGGGGCCGACTTGTCTTGGAGATGTTGCCTAATGTTTCACAATATGGCATTTAATCAATTACGGGTGTTTTTTATTGCTTAGAAATACTTAAATGTCAGCATTTCTTCATGCAGATGGATACAGTTAATGCCTTACTGTGGAACATTATATATAGCTAATAACTTCATGGAGTGGAGCAGAAAGTAGTGGAAATAGTAAAATGTTATGTGACTCGTTTTTAGTCTAATGAGAATTACTTTTTCAAGAAATTATACTTCTTAGAGTCATTTTTTTTACACTATACTTTTACTCTTATTTTTATCGAAGTAACAGTACTTTTACTTGTGTAAAAGTTTTGGTTCCTTTTCCCACTGTGAGTGACTGTAAATCTACAAGTGACAAAGGTTTTATGTTGAAACAAGTTTAATATTTGTGTTTCTTGCACTGCCCTTTCAGATATTAGTTTTCCTCATTTTGTGTCTATCTTTTTAAAATGCCAGATTAATCAATGTTTTGTCCTTCCAATTACTTAAACATACATAAACACTACACTACAATACTACTAAATATGATGTTACGCCCCGTTTATCTTAAAAATACTCTTACTTGAGTTATAGTTTCCCCAAATACCTTTTTACACTTAACTTTACTCTTGAGTATGATTTTTGGCGAGTCCACCCACCCACCAAATGTAAAGCACCTAATAATAATAATAATAATTGTCATCCAGACTCTTTTTATGGATACTTTACTTGCCTCTCAAAAGTCGCAGTTTTGAAGATGCTCTGTCTCCTTCATTGCAATTTGCCCATTGTCAAACTTCATATAACATATATCACTAGTGCTAATGTTATACATGATTGATTTCACATCACTAAATTCATACATTCTTTCTAGCCACACAAACAGAGTAAAGACCTGGATTCCACAGTACACTCTGATTTAGATCCTGGCTAAATGTATTTGTATCTCTCTATCTTTCTCCTTATGTGGCCTCCAGCGCTTGTGCCACAAATATGATGAAAAAGCTTCCCTTATCACAATAAATGTATGTCCGTTTGCAAATAGGATGCAAACATGTGGTACCACTAACACTGATAAGGAGAGTAACAATGCTCGAGTTGTGCCTCCAGGTGAACTGTATAATGAGTGCATTTAACAAGGGGAAAGATAAACCTGGAAATCTATCTATTTATACAACGCAGTTTACATTCTCTTCCCTCAAGTGCACAAAGTGAAGTCTTTTGTTTATTTCTTCTGCCTATATTGTGTGTTGTTATTGATTTATTGATTTTGCCCCTCATTCAAACCTTTACATTTATCCATGGCCACTCAATGTAAGTATAATGCAGATTGCTGTGTGGAGTTTGAGACACTGGCACTAGAAGACACTGTATCACTTGGTGTATTGCAAGCGACCTCCTTTCACATCCAGACATTTTTTGATTCTTCCAATAAGACAATGGTGGGAATGATTCTGTGTCCAGGGCATGAAGGCAGTTGTGTTTGTGTGGGCTCCATTGTTTCCGTCTCTGTCTGACGTTGATGGATATCCAGCTGCACGCCTTCACTCAGCCGCACACTCCTGTTTCCTCACGGAGAGGTCAGCTCCGCTCCTAGTCACTGCAAACACCCTCACTAGAATTGTGGACTATTGGTGAAAAGGGCAGGTGTTGTTCAGTGAACCTTTTGATTCACTGTTAAAGAAGGGAATGTAAGCTGTCTCAGAGGAAATACTTCAGAAGTAAAATTATTCTTTTTATTGTACCATATTGAAACTTTTTTTACACACATCAAAAATAAAACTTGAAATATGGTGACGGAAGAGTTCTAGATGAAGAGTGTATTATTGAGGAACGTCATAAATTGTTTGTACATTTTTGACATTTTGATTCAATAACGATACTTCAATGTGTTCACAGCTCTGTATATGTATACAAACAAGTCTCTCCGTGCCCCAAAGTACATCTCGGACATGTTAGTGCCATGAACCATCTCGGACTCTGAGGACCTCAGGGGCCGGCCTCCTGCTGGTGCTCAGAGTCAGGACTAAAGATGGGCTGGCCTCCTGCTGGTGCTCAGAGTCAGGACTAAACATGGACCGGCCTCCTGCTGGTGCCAGAGTCAGGACTAAAGATGGGCCGGCCTCCTGCTGGTGCTCAGAGTCAGGACTAAAGATGGACCGGCCTCCTGCTGGTGCTCAGAGTCAGGACTAAAGATGGGCCGGCCTCCTGCTGGTGCCAGAGTCAGGACTAAAGATGGGCCGGCCTCCTGCTGGTGCCAGAGTCAGGACTAAAGATGGGCCGGCCTCCTGCTGGTGCCAGAGTCAGGACTAATCATGGACCGGCCTCCTGCTGGTGCCAGAGTCAGGACTAATCATGGACCGGCCTCCTGCTGGTGCCAGTCAGGACTAAACATGGACCGGCCTCCTGCTGGTGCCAGAGTCAGGACTAAACATGGACCGGCCTCCTGCTGGTGCCCAGAGTCAGGACTAAACATGGACAGTCCTCCTGCTGGTGCCCAGAGTCAGGACTAAACATGGACCGGCCTCCTGCTGGTGCCCAGAGTCAGGACTAAACATGGACAGTCCTCCTGCTGGTGCCCAGAGTCAGGACTAAACATGGACCGGCCTCCTGCTGGTGCCCAGAGTCAGGACTAAACATGGACAGTCCTCCTGCTGGTGCCCAGAGTCAGGACTAAACATGGACCGGCCTCCTGCTGGTGCCAGAGTCAGGACTAAAGATGGGCCGGCCTCCTGCTGGTGCTCAGAGTCAGGACTAAAGATGGACCGGCCTCCTGCTGGTGCTCAGAGTCAGGACTAAACATGGGCCGGCCTCCTGCTGGTGCCAGAGTCAGGACTAAAGATGGGCCGGCCTCCTGCTGGTGCCAGAGTCAGGACTAAAGATGGGCCGGCCTCCTGCTGGTGCCAGAGTCAGGACTAATCATGGACCGGCCTCCTGCTGGTGCCAGAGTCAGGACTAATCATGGACCGGCCTCCTGCTGGTGCCAGTCAGGACTAAACATGGACCGGCCTCCTGCTGGTGCCAGAGTCAGGACTAAACATGGACCGGCCTCCTGCTGGTGCCCAGAGTCAGGACTAAACATGGACAGTCCTCCTGCTGGTGCCCAGAGTCAGGACTAAACATGGACCGGCCTCCTGCTGGTGCCCAGAGTCAGGACTAAACATGGACAGTCCTCCTGCTGGTGCCCAGAGTCAGGACTAAACATGGACCGGCCTCCTGCTGGTGCCCAGAGTCAGGACTAAACATGGACAGTCCTCCTGCTGGTGCCCAGAGTCAGGACTAAACATGGACCGGCCTCCTGCTGGTGCCCAGAGTCAGGACTAAACATGGACAGTCCTCCTGCTGGTGCCCAGAGTCAGGACTAAACATGGACCGGCCTCCTGCTGGTGCCAGAGTCAGGACTAAACATGGACCGGCCTCCTGCTGGTGCCAGAGTCAGGACTAAACATGGACCGGCCTCCTGCTGGTGCCCAGAGTCAGGACTAAACATGGACCGGCCTCCTGCTGGTGCCAGAGTCAGGACTAAACATGGACCGGCCTCCTGCTGGTGCCAGAGTCAGGACTAAACATGGACCGGCCTCCTGCTGGTGCCAGAGTCAGGACTAAACATGGCGAGTCTGCGTTTCAGTTTTATGCAGCTAAAAGTCTTCTTGAAGATGTGAGACAGGCTTCTACTCTGACAATGTTAAGCTAAAAAGCTAATTTTTAAGCTAAAAACAGTTTTATTTTGCTGTGCATATGACTGAGAGGATTTTTTTTTGCACTCGTCTCTTTTTATTTCTTAAACTGTTTTGTGATTTCTGTCATGTTTGAGATTTTAATGCATTTTTCCTTTTGTGTGAAGCACTTTGAATTCCCTTGTGTACAAATTGTTCTCTACAAATAAACTTGTCTTGCCTATAAAATATATGTCCGTGCTTTAGAGTCTGTATAGTCCAGATAACGATAACGTTTATCAAAACATGGTTATGATTAAAAAAAGATGATGGTCGACTGGTCACAATTAAGTTCACTAATCGCTGCAGCCGTACTAAAAAAATTTTTTTTAAAGCACTGTGCGGTTCTGACTACTGAATAATTATGACAGAATATAATATTTTATTTGTTTTCCTATTTCTTAAGCCATCGGTACACAGTTTTTTAACACTTTACTGATTTGTCTGGAATGATCCACAAGCGAGAATATATGTTTTTCAAGGTATTTATCTTCACAACAGAAACACCTAACTGAAAAAATAACATTTATTCACACCTGAAAAGTGCACCTTTAAATTTAATGCTGTGAGATACGCAACAAGTCACATAAAGGTTAATTTGTGTGATCTGATTAATGACTGCTATGAGGCCTACATTCTTAAATTAAAGGTGACTTTGGAATAATGTCTTCTTTGAATTTGAATGGCTTAGACAAGGATAAGACAGTACATGACACAAAGCATAAACTGTGGATTATTTGTGAGGGGGAGGAGCTTGTTTTTTTGCCTTTCTCAGATCTGTTTTGAAAGTGAGCCACTGTTATGAAGGTAGTTTTTCCCCCAGCTTGATTATCTCTATTATGGTCTTTACCCAGTGGTCTCATTGTCTGTCTGTAATAGAGGAGGATCAGGTGGGAGCTGCAGGGTCTTGACTGCAGAAAATCCATCGTTTGTCCTTTGTCCGGATGTAGTTTTACAACTTCTACAGGTGATTAAAGCATCTCTCATGGAGCACTGGACACATTCATCTGGTCATGCCATCACATTAGAAGTTGTACCAGATGGGCATAACCCCATTTAAAATGATACCTATTGGGTATTATAAATTATGATATTGAGTACATCATGTAGAAAAGGGAAGCTATATTGAGCTTACAGTATGGGTATGCTATTTCTGCATTTTTGTAGTTAGTTTTGATGTCTATACATTTTTGTGTGAAAGTTGATCCACAACCAAGGCATTTATGAAACTCAACAGTCATTGCCCACCACAAGGTTCCAGAAATAAATTTATCATACATTTTCCCCAGAGATGTTCAAGAAAACGTGAATATTACTTAGTTCGGAAGCTTTCCAATCAGTCTAATCAGGTCTAATCAGTAACTAATGGCCACAAGACCAATCATTTTTATTTAAAATCTGTTTCTTCCTCAGTGGCCTTTGAAGTGGGTGGGACTGTTGAGCTCCATAGACACATTTTAGCATATTTGTGATGGATTACAAAATAATGGAGAATCAAAAATAACACTGAGCTATTATTTTTTTTGTCAATATAGCCCACCCTAACACCACACAATCAAACACCCAATTGCCAAAAAATATTTAGCACACAACTCTGGTGGCATAGCTCTGGCTTCGAGTGTGCATTTCTTTGTTAGAGAAGAGCGTTCATGAGTCACCACTGTCTTTAGCCCTGGGCGGAGGGGGCTGTTTTATTTTTGTCCTTCTAATATGCCGAGAAGACATCATTATTTCAAAAACAAGTTGTATTCCTGAGTGTTGTTTGTCTTAAATGTAGAATCAGTTTGAGCATCACCATGGAGATAATTGGTGATGTGTTTTATTTGATGTGGCTCTAGTGGCCAGCTCAGCAGTGTAGCAAGTGTGTGGGGAGGGGAAGGATGTTATCTTTTCTGTCATGCACAAACCAGCGATGCCCACAGGGGAGAGGTGAGCCTGCAACGAACTTGGCTGATTGAGGGCATGGGACAGTGGCACTGTGTGCACTGTGTTGACTGTGAATACTAAGGATGTCTCACGAGAGACCCTTTTGTCATCCCGCACTCCCTCTGAGAGCAGTGGTGAAAGGCAAAAATGTGAGTCCTCCTTTGTTGTACAAACTAATCTCTGATCTTCCCCAACAGTTTCCTTTATATATTCTCCAGTCACTGGAGACCATAGAAACGCTCTTTGGTACTGTGGGAATAATACGATTATGGTACTTTCTTCATATGCAAAAGCGAAACAAGATAATATAGAGTAATGGCTTTGTTCCCAAGACTCTTTCTCTCACTGGATTGCTGTCCTGACCGCTGCTGAAATATTTAAGGTTTTTTAAACTTCTGTTTCCAAAAGTGTCCAAATGAGTTGCTGCAACAAACACATCTTACGTATACAGGGGAAGTCATCATAGCAAAATCATATAAAATGGAGCCGTGACCCAGTGTGTTGGTAACCTGATTACCCCAGCTGTCAGTCTGAATCCCAGGCTTTGGGATCCACCATTCCCTGATCCTCACACAGGACAGAGGCGGTCCTCCTGGAGACAACCCTTCGGCGGGACACACTTGAGTACAAGACAAGCACTGGGACTCTATGTAAAGTTAGCAGGTAAGAAAGCATGACAATTTAGTAGGATACTTTAATGAGCAATGTTAAATTAGAATAGTTTAGTATAATTGTTTGGCTGGTAGCAAGAGGAGGAAGCAAAAGGCCAACAATAAATGTTATTGGGCAGCAAAAGGGGAGGGCAACAGGATACAACCAGTGGGTGGAACCTATGATTGTTTCGGAGTGCAAACTTACTCACTTACAAGGCTTTTTATTTTGTACAGGATTGTTTGGTGTTGCCATTTTTCTTATTTTCTTGATATGTTATTATATTGAAGGTGAAGAACACTACAGTTACGACCAGGCTGAACCATACTCCAGAAGTACCAGACAACATCAAATCAAGGGATATAAAACCAGCAGCGTCAGCATGGCTCAATGTCCATCAGAGCCCAGTGTGGACAGTTTGACTCTAGATCTGAAGGACAACGTGAACTCAAGTGAACTGTCAACAGAGAGTCTACCAGCAACCGTGAGACCCAGACCAGGAGACCTGACATTGATCCGCAGTCTGTCAAAGTCGGACTCGGACTTATTGTCGTCCCCGGTGGGCGAGGAGGATGAAGGCTTGGCCGGACGCAGTGGATCTGTGTCAAACTGCAGTTCTGGGCAAACAGCCATGAAGCGCATGCCTTCTTTTGCCTCGGAGTGGGATGAGGTAATATTTAACACTGCTTTTACAGTGTGAGAGTGAGGGTCAATAAGCGCTTTTTTTTGTGTGACAAATTACATTTAGAAGAATAAGTAGGAGGAAGGTAGAAAGGTTGCAGTGGAGCTAAGTCCTGCAGAAGCAGTGATGGAGTGTAGTACTTTATCCAGGCTGTTGGCGGAGAATGCCTGCGGCGAGTGCTTGAATGCATGAATGGCTTGATCACTTGCACCGACCTCCCTGTAGCAGCCCTGGCATCCAAGACTAATTGGGCTTGTGCTGTCATTCCACATCCACTCAGTCCATGTCTCAGGGGCCGACCCACGCTTCCTCTGCTTCCTCCTGCACTCCTCTGGCTCCTTTGCTGCGTCTTGCGCATCTACTTTTATGTGAACAGTCCCTAACCCCATTATCCCCAAAAGCCTAAACTTGTAATTTGTGATTCTTCAGGGTGTATGCAGCACACCCTGCAGAGTTAAAATATAAAACCAATTTTTTGCAAAATATTACAACTTATTTAAATAGCCACAGCCCAGGGCAATGGTAGATGACTGACAATATGATTTGTGCACTGCTCTGAGGCAGAATTATACATTTCTCAAAGTGATCTGTGCAAAGTGGAGGATTATGACACTTTCAGTTTGCGTTATATCACTGTGATCACATTATATTATGTCTTACTCAGACTCATTGACTGTATTGACTTGGTGTGCTGTTGACTCGTGCATAACATTTAACAAAAAGTCCCAGGCCACATTTGAACTTCACACTTCATTCATTTTTGCCCTGAGCTAATGTCTCTTATAAGAGACATTTATCTTCAATTTGTCCAAGGGTATTTGACTCAGACTGTTGTCAGCCTTTTACAGCTACAGCTATTGTTCTACTCTATATTATATATCATCTAGCTTATATTGCTGCAAAAATATATTTAAGTTAGAGCTAAATTAATAACACGTTGATTCATTTATTTAGGTTTAGATATCTTAAAACCTTTTTTGTCAGACTCCAATATCCTCCACTCCATGGCTCTTATGGTTCTTGTTGTACGACCCCCGCAGTCCCTGAGCCCCCTGACACCACTGTTTATTCAGGCCCTGTTGGGTGGGGCATCCTGCTCTCGGACATCCTGTTTGCAGTTCAGGGAAGTGTCCAAATATCTCTCTGTTACAATATGAGCAGTTTGTTTGGTTTGGGTTTTGGCCCATAGGACTTGTCTACTGTGCATTTTTATTTTATGTGTAGTTATTTCGCCAAGGGCAAAAGTTTACACCTGACTGTGTTTAGATCCCATGAAGCGATCATCCTTCAGCAAACATTAGAATGGCCCAGAAAGTTAAGGGAGCTGAAAGACCAACATTAATATTTGAACCTTCATAAGCACAATTGTCTTCTGCTCTATTGTTTAGATATTATTATATAGCTGTCTCACAAGTCAATGTTTGTTCTCCCTGTACAATGACCACTGGATGGGTTTGATATATACAAATGTATTAATTTGCAGAATAAGAAGTAAAGATATATTACATAATATATGCCATTAGTAATGGTATTTATGATTTAGGAGCCCCATCCGTTCTCCGTATCTGTTTAATACTCAGAAGGCAAAGGTTAAGGCAGTCACATGTTACGGATGCTTGAGTGGCCTCATTCGTCTCTGTACTCTAAATTTCCCAACAGTATTCCTGAGGTCATTATACATTCAGGCTTTTAAAGTGCGCACTCAGAATGAGTTTGTATGCATCTTCACTCACTAATGCACACGGTTTACATAACATCAACGGCTTGGGATGTGTAATACAATATAATACTATAGGGAAATTAGCTAATATTAAATTGTATTCATATGTCTTTAAAAAATAAGTTTCATTTAATTTTTATTTCATTGTTTTTATTTTAGGTATAATTTCTTTTACTTGTTTTGTATTTCACAGATAAATGCACATTGGTGGCAGCAATGTTGATAATTCCATTTGACAAAAAGTGTGTATTTTTAACCTACGTAGAAGCTGGTGTATAATTTATATTGAGAACAGCAGAGTGAACACATCTCCAGATCAGTTTAGACAGATGTGGCACATGAATATGAGAGTAGTGGTGCTTATGGTGTATACGAACTGTGGATGGGGGAGGGGGGGTGACACAGTCCAGCTTTACCTGCCACATTGTCCGGAAAATCTCTCACACCAGAGACCAACTGCAATGAATGTGCAAATGCATACGCAGTCCCTAAGTAAAAAATATATGACCTACAATCACACTAAACGTCTCAAGTCTTTATGCACATGTGAACTTGGAAAATGCTTCAAATGTCTAATGTTGTTATTATTTATGGAACAAGATGAAGTTATTTTGAGTAAAAAGCGCCGTCCCCATCTGCCACTATTGACTGTGGTACACAAACCATAATCTTATTTTAAATATTACAGCAAACAAAGGCACATTGTCAATATGGCCATTATGTCTATTTTGTAAGAGCTCTTTTGCTGAGCGATTCAAGTGGACCCACACATATTTTGTATTCAGAAGGTGACTAGACAAGAAATATTACAGTTTGTGCCGTTATTAGTACATAACAGTTTTGTTGTGAGTGAGGACAAGTCCTTTCATTGGAAGTGAGAGGTGTTGTGCTGAAGTGAGAGGTGTTGTGTTCGCAGTAGTTTTAATCTGTCTAATTGACCATAATGTGACACAAAGGTATGCAATATTACAACACAATATACTTGTCAAAAGTATTAAAAATTCTAAAACTATTGAAACTAGATAGATACTCATTTGAAGTATACTGGGAAGCCTTACATGTTTTTCTTCATTCCCATTGCATCTCATTAAGTGATAGTGCCCACCTGCCTTTTATTCATTCAATCCCTTTTAATCCATATAGTATATTGTGAAAGCATCTATTTGGGACAAAAGATTAGACTGAATGTCATTGCCTACATATTTCAAAAGCCATTTTGTATGAGAATCATTTGAGGTAATAGCCAGGGACAGGGACAGGGACAATTTATTTAACGAGAGACATTGTTGAATGAAAATCAAGTTGAAACAAGCTCTTTTACTCATGGTTTCAGAATCAAGTACAGGCCCTTTAATTTCACTACTTTGTTCTATTTAATGTTCATTCCCTTACATAACACACGTTTATAAATTAAAAAGTTAGTTCAGCAAGAAACATTTTCTGTGTATGTCTGCCCACATACTAAATATTTATACGTAGCGGATGAGGCTTGGACGTTGTGAAAGGTTTTCAGCACTTTACCTATGAAGAGGCTGCTAATGTTAGAGCATACATTGATGACAGACAGATTTGTGTAGGTGCACTCACTCCGGCCGGTTGTAACTCCGGTTTGGTGTGTGTCATATGAACTTAAGTGGGTTAATTCAGGGAGTAATGCGAGGTCTGTACCGCTGGAGGCATATGCCACGCGTCCCATGTGAAAGACTTCCAAATGAATCAAGGCTTTTCCTCAGTGTTGATGCCACTAGCGATGTGCATAGGGCTTTTTCTAACACTAAATATTACATCAAATGAGACTGGCGATGTCTCTGGTGTCACCATGGAAGAGCACAATCAGCTTTTTAGGCTCCTAAAATCATCACCGCTGTTTGTGAAGACACGAGTGCTTTTATATTTATCTTATTGCGTTTGTGTGTGAACATTTTCCCTTAACATCTATCTCTCTTATGGTGTGCATAAGAAAAGGTGCCGCTCAGCAGAAAGTGTGCCAGTGTGAAGGCAATTCCACTTGGGCTGTAATAAGATATACATCTAATAGCGTTGAGATGACATTGGACAGTTTGCAAAGTGTGTCCCAGCCAACTAAAAAGTGTGTGAGGGGAGCCTTATTTTCAAATTGTAATTTGTAATGAGCAAACAGACAGCACAGATTTAGACGGGAACTTATCTTGAGTTCTTTTTAATAAAGTCACCTCTTTCACTCTCTGTACATAATGGAGACATGCAAAATCTTTTAATGCGCTTTTATATAACTAGATTTCCTCTACTCACTATCTTGCTCAGAGTTGTAATTTTATTAAATACAATGTTTGAGTAATCCCGCACTGTGTTAACCTACCCCCTAGCCCCACCCACATTCCTGCACTAAGCTGTGGAGAAAGAAGTACAGATACAAAAGCAAAAAACGTCAAAGTAAAGTAAAAAAATATTCCATATAGAACTCTATTCAAGTAAAAGTAATTTAACTTTTAGTGTAAAAAGTATTTTGTGTTGAATTTAGTATTAAATAGTGAAATGTGGTGATCTTGATGAAAGTTTTTTTTTGCAATACATTTCTCTTTCTGTCTTTATTAAACATGTTTTTTTATTTGCTCCAACTTGAACTCAGGGGACTGTACTCTAGTTTGCAGATATTAAAAATCCCCACATTTATTCTCTCTTCAGTTAGTATCTCCTTATCCTTCGCATGCCACATCAGATTTAACTAGGCAATATGAGAGGGCGGCACACTCTTAGAAGCAACAAATGGGCGATGTCTGGAGATTGTTGAGTCTTGAGCACTTTCTATTTCCTTTTTCTTTTATGTGAAGTTTCAGAAGCGATGGGTTTGCTGAGTTTTTGCTGATTCTTGCCTTACTCGTTGAATTGCACTCCAAGTTGGACTGTTGCTGGAAATCCATCATCGCTAAGCTGCACGCCTCCTCTTGAGTCATGAGGTGGCACAGTCTTGAAGTCCAGTATCGAGTTTGGTTTGTTCACGCACCGGTGACGGTCCTACATTTAGGGATGGGCTGTACAGCGATAGAAACTGATCCCATCCCTGTGATGATCCGCTTTTTCTGTGATTTATCGCCATGGATCAGTGTTTGATGCAGCTCTGCTTTCAAAACCAGACACTATTCCCACCCACCACTCTACTTGGTCAGCTTGAGCGAGTGACAGGCGTTAACTCTCAGAAGATGTGGATAGTTCTTGTTGCCTCTTTAAAGCGGCACTTTGTGTACATGATTCGTGATACAAAGAAAATTGTAATATGTGTCCACAGTAAGCCTATTTTTGTTTCTATCCTGTAGCAGATTTGACTAGTTTTTCTTTTTGACTTAGGTTGTTTTATCATTGTTCATTGTTTTATTTTGCACAGAATCACCAAAGCAAGTTCCTATGTTTGTGAATTATTTTAATTGACAATGGCAATAAACCTTTTCTGATTCTGATTGAACATTTTGAGCATAGCAGACCATAAGACCTTCTACAACTGTAACTTGAGACTCATGTAAAACCATTGAATAAACGAGAATAAGTCTAAAATACACATGTTTATGTTATTTGGTTTGGTTTGGTTAACATTTGGGTTAATGCTTTGTGCATTACCTATTGGCCTGTGTGTTATTGCATCTTTTAAGCACAAAATACCACTCTTGTTTATGTCTAAACAACACTCTTTTGACAGATTGAGAGGATCATGAACTTGATTGGAGCTGGCATTGAGTCCAAACAGACTACCCCGACATCAGGTAATCAACGCAATTACACACTGTAGAAGTTGTGTTTTCTATATTCACTGCGCGTTGACAACTTTCTGGACAATATGTTTATCTGTTGTTAATATTCAGCCACAGCCACTGCAGAGGCTGAAGGTTTCTGTTCTGTTCCTTTAGTTGTTGTCAGTCAGTTTGACACTTGTCTGGCACACAGTTTGTTATTTGCAATGCACAAGATTCCTTCTTTTATGCAAAATCTCTAATTCTGAAATCTCCTCACTGTCATATTGTCTTTTAGTGGAGTCACTACAATATATCTCACTTGTGTCTGAGCTGATATTATGCTTCATCAAGTGTCCTTCAGGCTGTGCGTAGTGGGGAGCCAGCTGGCATCTGCACGGCTTGTTTAAACAACAGTCCTAAGCTGATCAAGTACAATCCTCTCGTCTTAAAATGCTTCAACGATATGGGCTCTTGTGATGTTTTTTCCATGTAAAATCTTATTAGTTATACCCAGTATTGCTTTATGCATTCACACCACAGGAAGTGTGAGACAACACAGACAGAAACAGTATTTTGTTGTTTTGACCTTCTGCGTTGTTACACCATCAAGTTATTACTGTTATAGTTGGATCTGCGTTTCACTGGTGCCGAAATATTTTCATTTTGTTTATCCACACACAGAAGATTGGAAATAGCTGCAGGTTGTCACAAGAACAGTTTCTTTCCCTCTGCCATTGGACACATGAACACTTTGAGAACCGTAACACCTGTCACTTAAATATTCATGTAAATACCTCCTATCCACTGTTTGGCACTACCAGTTTTGTACTTTTGTTCTTATCCTGTATTTCTGTATTTTCTTTTGCATTTACTTGAGCACATTTAGCACCGTCGACACTTTTTATTCCTAATATTATTATTACTATTAATATATTTTTATGTTGCACTTTGGCGTCGAAGCAAATTCCTTGTTTGTGTATTTTTCACCAACAATGGCAATAAAGACGATTCTGATCCTGATTCTGACCGCTTGCTAATGAATCTCCTATTGGTATTCTTATGAAACGACACTTATTTGTCATCCTTGAATGCTTGTCAATAACAGGGTCTATTACGTAAAAAAAAAAGATGCAGCCCTATAAGAATTAATGGTTTGGTTTAGTATGAAACAATCCAACTTCTTGAACCTCTATCACACGTGACACAACTGGTGACAGAAGGATTTTCACTTACAGCACTGAATGCCTGAGCAATTTGTGTGCAGGATGTCATGACGTTCAGAGAGATTGCCTCCCATTTCAGCTCAGTTTTGTGCCTCATTTTCTCCAGCGCTTCGGCTCTGCTGACAAGGAGCTACTGCTTTTCTTACGCTCTGGTAAAACGGTTTTCCTGAGCTCGTCGTTTTACATCTCCTCCATAAACAGGTCTTTATAGATGCTCTTCATTGCCACTTCGCAACCAAACAGTGCTTAAAATGACAGACCATATTTACCTTTTCTGCACGAGCAACAGCATGGCTTCTTTAACATGGGATAACATGGGATGAGACAGTGACCCAGTTCCCCACCGTATAGTCTGTCATTCTGTAATTAGCTGCTTCTATCGTGGGAGGTGTTGCTGTCCCAATTGAATAAAAGTAATTGGAAGAGGTGGCTCGTATTTTTAACTTAAGCTTCGTGTGGCTATTAAGTGGTAAAGATTATATGAGAAACCACATGGGGAGTTGTAATCAAATCTTCACCACTCATTCCTATTGTTGACGGATGTTGCGGGTGCTTCTTCTGACTGGCATAGCAGTAGTAGAGTCAGACTGTGTATAATCTATACAGACGATTGCTCTGTCTGGTCACCACCATCTTCGTTGCGTCTCAGGTCAAATGAACACAAAGCCATGCAATCAAATTAGATTTTTTCAGAACAAAATAAAAGTTCTCGCCTCAGATGAACAGTGTTTATATCTTTGCTCTTTGATTCTGCTGAAGTCTGCACTGCTTTCCAGTCCACTATATTTTCTGTTTGTTTTTTGTTTTTCCTCGTAACCATCCAAATTTCTTTTGATGCGGGTCTCTGATTGGCCTATCTGCTTTTCAGTCACACCCATTTGAACTCGGGGGATATAAAAACCAGGGCCCAGACTGCACGTCTTTGTAAAGTATTGGAGATGCATGAGTTCTTGGCTGGCCTGGCAAGCAAAACATTGTGTATGCATATCAAATTCCATTTTTTGATTTTATCTTGAGTTTTAACAGTTTTTAAAACAAAAACCGTTAAAACTCAAGATAAAATCAATAAATGGAATTCAATATTCATACACAATGTTATGTAGGCTGCATCTTTTTGTTTTTCAGACTTCCTATAAGTGATCTGTTCTTTTCTTCTGTATCTGCCTCTGTATCTACCTGCGTTGCACCAATGAAATTTCCCCATGTGTGGACAATAAAGGAATATCTTATCTTATCTTATCTTATGCTTGCCAGGCCAGCCAAGAACTCCTAATAATAGGAAAATTCACCTTGTCTTAAAAAACACCAGAAATGAGACAAATTACAACAACAAAAAATCATATACGACGCTCTGTTGACAACTAAGGCTGTGTTCACTCTTTCAAATATATATCAGCTCTAAACTCTGCCACAACCAGGACCAAACCAGGACAAGTATGAACACACCTTTAGTGACACAGCAAAGACTTGTGTCCTTGGTTCTGTTATGCAAGATGCCTCTCAATTATCTGTCCAGATAAATAAATGCAAAGGCCACAGGGACAGGAGAGATAGGGCCACAGTTGTGTCCTCCGGAAGATTGTTTTCATCAAACTATGAACTTTATCTGAAAATGCTCTATATGTAAACTCAGGCATAAACGTTATGCCAAAAAATAATTAATCATAATTTTAGCAGAGCCAGATGACAATTTCAATTGTTATCACAATGTACGGTAGTATCTTTGAAGATGCACTATGTAACTTTTCTGGTTGGGGGTCTGCCAACTTATTACTTTGATTTGAATGTTCCACAGTATGGCTTTAAACTACACTGGACTACAAGTGTTTATATGACTAAAATAATACATGGAATATGATAAGCGGTGTCATCTCTCCACTGATCTGACCTGTAACTTGGTCCAGCCACGCCACCTGCATGTTTCAGTGTTTAATACCATACTCTGGAAACTTCTAGCCAAAGCCATAACATCGGCAGACCCTCCACCAGACAAATTACACGGCGCACCTTTAAATTGCCTTTACTATGTAACTTAACAAAGTCGACAGAATCTGAATCCTAAGACTTATGCTTTATCTGCAGTTCATTGTGATTCCTCTGTATTACTCAGAGCACTGAATCACAATGAAACAGTATCAACAAAATGACATATTATTGCAGGGATGAGATCACAATTTGATTTTCATTGCCAAGTTCGAAGAAACCTGAAGAATTTTGTACAATCTGACCTTTATATGATTTATAGAGTACAAGTGTGGGGATATTAAGTTTAAATCAGCCGCTCTATCATGGTCCTGCTGACTGGCAGCTGTCTGGAGCTGATTGCCCTTTAATCAAGCTCTGTGTTGCTATGGCTTTTTTTGTGCCGTTATCCAGCTGTCCTTGGAGGTTGGATTTTCAAAGTTTTGAGATATACATTTCAACAGGAGCACCCTTCGATTTCAGAAATCCTACTGGAAAACCTAGCTAAAATTCAACAGGACAAAGTTAGAACAAAGTGAACCTACTGCATTATAATGAACATCACTTGTACATATATATAACATAATTAGTGTTATCATTATTATTATTATTATTATTATTATCATAAGATATTTATTTTTTTTATTTTAACAAACTGTCCGGGCCAAAAAATAATATGTTTTTAATATGTTCCAAATGTTATGGATTATATGTGTCATCTTATTGCTAACTAACTTGACAACTGAAACACAGTAACTTAGAAAACTGGAACACACCATCTGTTCTCATGTGTGAAATTTTATACTGAAGGAACAGGAGTCAAGTTAGGAGACAAAAGCCACAAAACATTTTACTTGCATTACCCAAAATGTTCTACAACGCACCCCTTCGCCACACACACAAAATACACTATGTTCTACATCGCACCCCTTCGCCACACACACAAAATACACTATGTTCTACATCGCACCCCTTCGCCACACACACAAAATACACTATGTTCTACATCGCACCCCTTCGCCACACACACAAAATACACTATGTTCTACATCGCACCCCTTCGCCACACACACAAAATACACTATGTTCTACATCGCACCCCTTCGCCACACACACAAAATACACTATGTTCTACATCGCACCCCTTCGCCACACACACAAAATACACTATGTTCTACATCGCACCCCTTCGCCACACACACAAAATACACTATGTTCTACATCGCACCCCTTCGCCACACACACAAAATACACTATGTTCTACATCGCACCCCTTCGCCACACACACAAAATACACTATTTGGTTCAAATAAAAGTATTACATCTGGAGCTTACCTTTTAACTTCTTGTTTCGAGTTCAACCTAAGCTCTGTTAAATATGACATTGCGTTACATTCTGTTAAATATGACAAAAATTGACATTGCATTGTCAATGTTTATCAACTTTTCACTTTTCTTCCCTTTTCTCTTTCTGCTTATTTATTGGTGTTTCTCTATGCTGGAGATTCCAAAGGGACTTCACTGTCATTGAATCATTGTTGACAAGTTCAGCAGTCCAAAAGCCAAACATGGTGGCTGGCCTGGTATGTTTTGTCATTGCTTAATCCTTCTTAATTGTCTTTATGATGGCTTCTGGTCCCTTTTTTTTGTAATAATACTGCCTGAAACAAGCAACTCTTGAAGTGAAAATGGTGAAGGGAACAAGTTTGAATTTTAGATGATGTCACATGCTTGTATCCTGCAAGTAGCCTCAGATGTGGTCTAAAAATGGTTGATGTGACATGAGCATCTGTACGTAATGGATTTGGTCTTTGTCCTGTCAAGCTGCTTGACAGAAATGAAGAGACATTTATTGAGTCTTCTTGTATTCTTTTTTGGTACAATTTCTTGTGCTCTGCAGGCTTGAATCGACGCTGCCCTCCACGTCTTATCATTAAAGGCAAACGTAAATGCATGAGAGCCATATGCTAATATGCATGGTCTCGACCAGCTTATTTTTTCAGCTTACCGTGGTTAGCTTAAGATAGTGCGGATGCTTTTGCCGCACAAAATCTGGTTTTAGTCATCCTTTTGGGCTCAAGTCTTTCTTTAGAGTGATTTCTGGCTCAGAAAGCTCCCCTGTCTGACAGTGGTGTCTTTTCTGCACTGGCAGAATCTGAGTGCCTCTGTGCAATTCTAATCAGTGCAGTGCGGGTAGAGGGGGAGAGGTGGTGTGAGGTTAGAGGGACAGAGGAGACGAGTGTGTGAGGATTTGTTCAAGAAAAAGGGTCAAAATAGAAGGCAGAGGCACGCAGCGAGGATGGGGCTGAGCCGCGTGTATATGTGCATTTGTCGTTATGTTACAGAACAAGAGGCAAGGAGCGAGACACAGCGAGACAGAGAGTGTGAGCCAGGGAAAGAGAGAGAGAGGCAGTGGGAGGGACTGACGGAGAGGTGGTTACGTGGAGCAGCACCCCACTTCATCAGGCAGCATACGGCAGCCCTGCAGTGCGATCACACAGCACAGGGATGGGGCTACGAGACTGACAGTGGGAGAGAGGCACACAGAAAGCAAGCTTGAGGGATTTGCTCGGACGAGGAGGGGGATGATCAATGAGAGTCTGTTGTGGCTGTTGGAAGGACGTGGCAGCAGTGGCTGAAGCAGGTCTGTGGTTCTTTCACGCTGAAGGAGCCGGCGTCAGGACGTTATGCCCTGTGAGCTGTGAGCGTGTGCCAGCCAGCAGCTGCTGCGGTGACTGCTTATGTGCTGCATGCACGTCTCAGACAGGCAGGGGATGCAACAAACCTCTGCTCTGAGCACAGAGACTGCAAGCTGTACCCAACACCAAGGGAAACCAGGTGGGCTGTGGTGGGAGTGGAGGGTGCTTGCCTCAAGGAGGAAGCTAGCTTAACCTGCTTTGAGGTCCTGCATAAATCCACGCCTCACGTCTATTGGATCATCTTTTTGTCTGGTGGATCTGAAACTGGAATTAGTGCTTTGAGTCATGAAGAGCTCATTCTCAGGTGGAGCCATGCAGCTAACCATCATCTCAGCATCTTACTGACTACTCTGGATTTTGTGAAGCAAAGACAGCACTGGCACCAATAAGGGCACAGATATTTTCATCGCGGGCAAACAGCATACTTGGAGCTTTATCACAGGATCTATACCTGGATCATAAATTGAGGAGTTTGGAATTTGCTCATCGTTGAATTTCTGAGCCTTTTTCTTTTTTGGCATAGGATTTACAATATGTCTACCTGACAATACTTGTGGTGGCTTTGGTGGAGGGGTGAGAAATGAATAAACAAATAATAATTCTTGATCAAAAGTAACAGAAGTACCTCATCAGTGATACAGAATGCTGCCACCTTCCATGTATAAGCCGAGTTCTAACTTTCAAAGAGGTTGACCAATGAAGCCATGGGACACAGCCAGAGCCTTCCAAGTATGTGGTGAAGAGCCCAAATATTTGGGGGAGCCTAAAATTATCTTTGTTGTACAGTCTAGTGAAAAAAGCCCCTGTTTTAAATTCAGTAGCTAATCTGTTCACAGTATCTTCTTTAATGAGCTAGTCAAATCCTGTAGTATGCTTACTTCAATAGTCTTATGTTTTTAGACTATAGTCACTTGTCTCACACTCGCTCATCTTCTCACTAAAGGAATGTTTAGTGAGACATGTTTGTTGGAAGATGCCATAGCGGTTCAATCCAACATAACTAAAGTTTCTCAATGTCAGATGGGCTTCCTTCCTTGCACTACCTCCACCCTTGCCTGAATTCTCTGTCAATCACTTACACCTGTTTAGTGTAGCCAAGTCCACCCTCGGCAGGGCTTGAGAGGGCTGCAGCACTTCCTCTCCTCCTTGTGTTTGAATTAGCGGGCCCCCGCCAGTACCGTGGGAGCCCCTCACCCCAAGCCTGGACCCTGTCTCCCCCTCACCCCGCCTGGTGCTGCTGCACTCGGCTCTGCTTCTGCTGGCCGAGGATGATGTGGCAATGCCATGTGTCGTCCTCTGAGTGCCGCTGCTACCGGCTGAACGGCTTCTCCCTGCTGAAGCGATTCCCTCTCTCGGCAGATGGGGCCTGTGGTAAAGCCCTGGACCAGCCGGTGGGAGAGTGGCTGGAGCACGTGGGGCTGCCGCAGTACGAGAGCAAGTTCCTGCTCAATGGCTTTGACGACCTACGATTCATGGTGAGTCACCTGCAGTATGTCATCTCACAGGTCAGATCCACTTTACATCATGAGCCTCAGCATTTGGACCACCCCACTATGCTCTTCTTGCACATCACTGTAGAAAGCTTTACCTCCTTGATTTTCCCATCACCCTGGTTACCTTTTCTCTTAACCTTTATGCGAAGCATGACCCTGCTATTATTTATGGCTCAACACTGGATCCCGTTAAAGAGTATTAGCTGTCACCTATGGCAAGACAAATTATTACCCAAAGCCATTAATTTTTCCCCAGCATTTGCAGTCATGTGACCTCATTCACTGAACTCTTTCCCCTTCTGTGTTATTATCAAATGCTCCACTCAACTTCATGATGTACATGACAACTTGAAAATAGTACATATATTTGACACTTGCATGGTTGCTCTTGAAGTCTAACACAATCCTAAGCCTTGTGCACTGCTTAATGGTATTACACATTAATGTATTGTATACTCTCTGTAGCACAATAGCAGCACGCTTTTATATTATTGGTTCCAAATGAATAGGATGTGATACGACAGCTTTTATCAGGATTAACATAGCAATTGTATTATTTGGTCAAACAGTTTTGCAACAAGATTAGCATGCTTTGTCCAAGAAAGTTATATATGTTAACATTTAGGAGAGCATGTAGATGACAAGATTATGTTTTCAAATCTCTGGCTGTTTTCATGAAAACATGCATGTACACAAATAACCAAGGCCAAAGGCTAAATCTACATGTTGCAGACCATAGCTCTGCATTAGCACTAAATGTTACATCAGTTTCACAGTTGAGTAAAGTTAATGGGACCAGTAAGCTCTCGGGGAAATGGTTGTATTCATGCAGACTGGTCATGGAGGGGGTCTGCCAGGGGGTCACACTGGTGATTTTGTAGCTGCTGAGGCTGTAGAAGAGCATGGGCACATGTTTACGTGCACAATCTGTTCAGGGTGGGCTCAGATTTGCTTTGTTTATAGTTGACATCATGATGTACTATACTTAGACCTCATGACACACTTATGTAAAGGTCAACATACGGATTACAGCTGGACAAAATTCTTTGCTGTTATGACTTTGGGGGCAAACATGTGTTAGCTGCAAATTGGTGTGCACACACATTGTGCTCCAAATGAGTAAAAAGACTCTTTATGAGAAAAAAACAAAACAATGCTTTATATGGCTATTTTCCGAAATGATTGTGTAAAGTGAAAGAATCTATCTTGTGTTTTTATTTTTTATCTAACTTTTGTTTTACCAGGCAAAACATTAAGAGCTAATTATCAATTACCATGTTGGCCTCGGAAGTGAGTAAAAGTGCCAAAAATAAAGTCCGAACAGTCATAAAAGAAGCTCTGAACGACTTGCCGTTTGTTTGGATGCTCATGATGGACCATTAAGCATCGTGATGTTCATGTTCATGCCACGACTAATGCGTCGTGAGACTTGATGCATCGAGGGGATAAATCATTAGCTTTACAAGGGAAATTAAACATTGCTATTTATATATGGATGTGGAGGCTGCAAACAGATGAAAGGTCAGAGGAGTCAGGCACAATGTGAATGTTTAATATTGTGCCCTTTGTGCCAGACTGGATTTGTATGTGATCAATCTCAGGTTACACTTGGCTTATTTTGAGGGACGGAGAGGTAGCGCCGGAGGCTGTGCACTGTGGATTATTCTTGAATACAATGACATATCAATAATGAAATAAAAGCAGTAGTGTAGACTCTTGATCTTCTGTATAATGGAAGTTGGATGTCAGTATTGATGTGCATCAATGCTACTATAAGGAAACACTATTATCTTAAAACAGTCATGGGGGATTCGACTCATGCAGAAATGTATACTGGTGGATCTATTCAATCGGATATGAAAAAGTAATGGAATTAGTTGTGTTCAAAAAGCAGTTTCAGTTATTGAATATGTTTTCTCTATGATTTGATATTATTACAGCAGAAATCTTGGAATGCAAAAAACATGTAATTTTTTTTTATCACAGAAGTGTGTAAATTGTTGAGTTAAAGAAGCCAAAAGACGTCCTTGAGATTTTCAAACTGGACAAAAATGAACAACTGCGTTGATTACTCTGAGATGCAGCTTTTGAGGACTCGTTAATTTTGAACAGCCATGTGCCCATTCTCATCATTTTTACGCCATCATTTTGTGCTTCATCAATGATTCCCGTACACGAAGGCTGCTGATTAAAAATTACTGCATATTGTTATTTGTTACAGAGCATGACTGCACTCAAAATGTATTGAATTGTTACATTGATTTACTGTAGCATTTTATCCAGCCACAAGGTATACACACTGGAACAAGCCGAATTAAAAGTGTTGTTTGTATTTCAGAGATAAAATTAATTAAAATCCAATTACATTACATTAAATTGCATGTTTACACTCAAACGATGGTCTCTCTTGTTAGAAGATTATTGCAGACATACAAAAATGTAGGACGAAGCAAGCCTAATTCACTGTTGCATTAACTGCATTTAGTCATATGATGGACTACTCTGCAAGTCGACTTAGATTACATCAAACTATCAAGGTTTAAAAGCCATTCATAACTTACTGAACCATACATTCCCATCACATGTTTCAAATCCAGCATGAAATAATAATGTTTTAAGTTGAGTCTCCCGAGGCATCGTCAAACTTCAAACTGTGTTAATAAAAGTAAAGTCTATTTTGGGTGCTTCATTTTGACCTTTATTCTAGCGATCAGTGAGTAATCCCGACTGCGCCTTGATATAAGGCTATGAATAAAACTACTGCATTCTGCTCTGAAGCCAATCCAAAGAGAGCCCACTGACTAAAGACTACCCAACATTTTAACACTCTCCGCCAGGAAGAATCACTCTGCATCAACAAGCCCTATCTTTAGTCTTGTCTATTGCTCTATTATTAGCAACCAATAAAACAATGACATGGCTGAGTGTAATGTCAGGTGAATTAGTAAACATTCCTTGTTACCAGAGCAACAAGATTCAAAAAATAATCTGAATGCAGTATTTTCTCATAAATATTCTTGCTGCTTTCTTTTATGCTAGATGAGCCCCTAAATATATCCATATCTCGCAGTACATGTTTGTATAATTATTTATGATATTTAGTGTTATCACATTTGATCGCAAAGCAATAATTAAAATGGTTTACAGTAACAGGCAGAACCAGTGCCACTGCAGAGCTCTCGCACGCAGAAGGTACAAAACAGCACAGTTAGGCATAGGAGCTTGTTGTTTCATGACAGTCCATTTATTGCAGTATTATCAGTTATTGCCAAACCACCAGTTTAAAACTAAATATTCTCCCCCATTGAATAAACCACTTTGCAATTGAATTTGAATTTGAAATTGCATTTACTGCCAAAATGTTGTTTCTGACAACAATAACTGAAAAATGTGATGACTTAATACCATTGACTATATGAGTTGAAAAGTAAATATCAGAGTAAAATATCTACATTTTAATCATTACCTTTCTTTTGTCTTCACTGTTAAATTACAAATGCAAAGCTGGTATAGTTGATGCTAATTCCAGGGGCTTTGTTCGCCTGGGATGCGCTCACCATCAGATTGATTATTCCTGGCATGCACAATTTATTTGACTTCATTGTCCTCCCACTCTGGTGTCAAAGCTTGTATCGGGGATGGGCTTTCCTCCATGTATCTATGGCATGACTTCATATGCAAATTTACATGCTAATGTTTGGTCATGGTATTAAGCTTGTTTAAATGTCATCATCCTTTATAACCTCTCATTGTCATATCAGTACTGTCTGCACATGCTAACTTGTCTATTCAATCCAACCAAGTGCCCATAAGAGATTTATTTTCTCGTCCTCGTTGTATTTCAGTCAGCGCATGTCTGGGCTTGCAAGTATGTCAACATTTGCATGCACGCCGTGTGTGGAGGTCTGCGCGTGAGCCTGTTTATTTGTATGTCTCTATCTCCGTGTCTCTGTGCCTGTGCAGGGAAGTAACGTGATGGAGGACCAAGATCTCAGAGACATGGGGATCACTGACCCGGGACACCGTAAGAAAATTCTCCACGCAGCACGCAGCTTGCCTAAGGTACTTAACATCGCAGTGTTGAGGTGACAGATAGCACCTAAGGAAGAAGAGGAGACTCAGAAAACATCATTGTAAATGTAGAAGATAAGCCAAAAAGTAAAGCAAATGACTAATGCGGTAGCATTGCTGGTGAACATGGCCTATTTTTCAAAGAAAGTATGGTTTTAAAAGTGTTATTATCTTTGTCTTTACATTCTAAACAGGAAATAGATGTCTTTGACTGTGAGGTTGGTTCATCAATCTTTTCCTGAAGCAATGTTTTACTCATTAAAGATAAATGCCCGGGAAACTGTATTTTATTCAGTTGTGAACATGGTTTGTTTTCACCATCTGCACAGGTTTAGTGGCTCCATATGGATCTTGTCACTGTAAAGGCAGACTGTCATTTAATATGTTAAAAAAATAGTGTCACATATTTGTGTTCCAAAATGAGAAGGAAGAAATAAATACTTTACATAAATCCTTCACCTTAATAATTAACAAAGCCACCCACAAGCTCTCATCCTGGTGTTAGCCCAGATTGGAGTATTATATCTGTACCTCTCTACTATTGCTCTTCTGGCAACAAGAAGATTTTTTAATCAAAATAAATTCTGGCAGGCCTTATTTTGTTCCTTACTTGTCACAGCACAAGAGATTATTGCATATGCGGATGTAAAAGCATTACAATAAATCGACTTTGCTATAGTATTGCCATACTACAGGGGTGGGCACGTTATATTGACCCTGCGATCATCTGTCAATCCAGTGAGATCGTTAAATTGTGATTAATTGCTTTTCTGTTAATGCAGCTCACTGCTAAATCAGACACTGGCCATCTTTTACCCACCCACTTCTCTTATTGGCCAGCCTCCTTCATGAGAGATGATTTAACCAATTTCAGTGTAAACTCTACATCAGTAGTTCTTAATTTCACACCAAGTAATAGGAGCTAAACATGATCTAAAATGAAACTGAATCAGGGCTAAACCGTTGATATGGTAGTTGAAATATTGATTGACCCAAAGGAGGACAAAACAAATCAATACCAAAACTTGTCAATGCCTGATCTTGTTAGATCTCGAAAGCGAAGCAGGAATGGGCCTGGTTAGTCCTTGGATGGGCCGCTGAAATGCCAGATGCCACAGGGGGCGTTAATGCATACTGTTGTTGTGTCCTTGTGCAAGACACTTCACTCACCTTGCCTCCAGTGTCCAAGTATGTTGGTATATGAAAGAGAATGCTGTGAGAGTAAATGTGGGACAACGGATGTAAATTAGCCCATGGCTACAATCCGGTGTGTTTACAGCACGTGTATCATGTATGTTCATTAACATGCACTGTCCTGACCAAATAAACCCATAACATTAAAGGAATAATAGAGGATTTTTGGCGCGTAATCTGAGTCTCATTTCCTCGTGGTGTGGACAGCTGAGTAGTTCTCCCACATGTCAATAATTCCCTGCGTGCTACTGCACACCTGCAGCCTCATTCCCAGGATATCAGCACGTTTCCCTGGCTGCGCATTTTGGTGAATATGCCGGTGTGTGTTTAGCGAGTTCCTTCAGTGTACAGTACAAAATTGACGACAGAGAAAGACTGTGTTTGAGCTAAGAAGAGACGGAAAACTGCAGAGACGAGAAATGTGATGCAATCCGTTGCACTAATAAACAAATGCACGAGCTTTCGCACAAGGTTTGATGGTAGGCGGCCTCTTGGAAAGAACAGGAGGGTGGGGGGTGAGTGAGACTAAGTCGGTTGAGTTCTCAAATTGGTGAAAAATCCTCTATTATTCCTTTTAATAAAATATATACAATTCTCTCTAAACATAACTAATACTCAAACTACAAAAAGCCCCATTCCACCAGAGGTACACGTACCACAGTTTGAGAAACGCTGCTCTAAATCAAATTGTGACTTACGCTAAGGAAATCCTATATATTGTTCTAACACAGGAGACAATTATTTTCATTGGTACGGTTTCCGGACTCGCGGACATGGATCCTAAGACATTGCAATCGTATGTGCAGTCCACTCCAGTCCAGTGCAGTCTGGCTAAGCTTCTGCTGTAGGTAGAAATGTGATGCAGTGACGGGCAGAGGGGAGACATTGTATTTTCTCCGACATCGACTGTACGTTTTGCTTTGTTGCTGGTAAAATAATCATTGTAAAACACAGCCTTGTCACTCCAGAATTGAATAACATCGGATACAGATTGAACTCATGCTGATGTTTTTGCCCTGTTTAGGTGAAGGCACTGGGCTGTGACGGAAACACATCTCTTGCCTCGTGGCTTGACGGCCTTGGATTACACGAGTACCTGCCCAACTTTCTCACCACCGGTTACCGCACGCTGGAGTGTGTCAAAAACCTGTGGGAACTGGAGATTGTCAATGTAAGTATCAATTTGGGGCACGGATTTGAACACAAAGAGATACACAACATACTGCAATTTATTTGCTAATGCTTAAGTGCTTATGAGTAACAGAGACATGCAAATCTATACATTTGCATAACCTGAGCATAGACATATGGTAATTATTGTAGATGAGGCACTGAATCTAAATGAAAGGCTTGTGTGCAGGAAATATTGTGTTTTTTAAAAACTTGTTTGGAAATTGTATAACACATTAACATGATAATGATAACAAAGTGGAAGCATGTACCACTTTGCCTGATCATACTGGAAATACCCATTTTAATTAGCCTCGTCTGTCCCGTGTGTGAGATGGTTCCAGCCTTCCATGTGGGCCCTCAGGTCATTTCAGTTTCTTTATCTAAAAAAACGCAAATTAAACTGTAAAAACAGAACAGCAGATTTAGCTTTTTTCTGACTTTCCTCCTTTCTTGTAAGTATAAGTGTATGTTGAATCATAATTTAGAGAAAACCATGTAAACATTTCTAATACAGGATTATTCTCATGACATTCATTCAGAAACAAATGTCCAAGCCAGTTTTTACATTAATACAGCACTCAGTGAGTGACACAGTGTTGTAAATGTTGTGCATTGATGCTTGTGTCCTGGAAACTGTTTTGTTGTTGTGAAAAGCGATTTGGTCGGTGAGAGGAGCAGAACTGCCTCCGAGCGTTTTGGCACACCTCACTTTGCCATTACAGTCTTCATCGTCTCACTGAAAGTATCACCAAGCCAGAAACATTTCCGCGTGCTGGATTACATTCTCACATATTGTCCCAAGGCCCTTTAATGCTGTTTAGAGTTTATTCTTTCTTCATGTAGTGTGTCTCTGTGGAATTGTGCTCAGACAGTAATGAGAACCACACAGGGATTCCTTCGATGACAAGATGCATAAATGAAGCCTTGAGATGTATTGTAATCATGTTTTGAATATAAGAATCAACGCGGGCACATATATGATTTAAAGATATATGTGTCATAAAGATTTAACATGTACATATTTTGAGAAATTATTATTATTATTTTTATTTTATTTATTTATTTTCAAATTCATTTTTTTTTTTTCCTCAACTCAAAACTCGATATTCACTAATTTAGCAAACCCTGACCAAAATAAAATAGCATTTTCAGGGCCAAAAGAATTTATTTAATAATTAAAAATACAATGCAGACTAAAACATCCCAAATAAACGTCTTGTGCTGGGATGAAATTGCAACATAAAATAAATAATGTATTTCAATTTTTCTATATTATGTAACTCCAAATGGCCATAGATGTTCTAAAGTGGATCTTGAGTTATAGTGGATCCTGAGAAGAACATGGTGCAGTACTTAAAGCTTACGGCAAAACAGATTGAGGCTAAATTATTGACAAGAGTGGTTTCAGTTGCTTCTAGTGCGAGCTGCGTGTCCCCAGCTCCGTCTGAGCCTGCGCTGGATAAATGCTTGTGTTTGAGCTATTGATGTCACAAGTCTGTGAAAAGTAACCTCACCCCGCTGCTGTTTTGTGCAGGTTCTTAAAATCGGCCCTCTGGGTCACCGTAAAAGGATCATTGCCTCCCTCGCAGAGAGACCCTATGAAGAGGCTCCCTCCAAATCCCGACGTCTCTCTCCAATAATGGTAAAAATCTGTGAAGCAGAAATAGATAGAGTGAAAGTTAATGACTGACTGTCTGAGTGCAAGATCATTTTACCAGGAATTGAGTTTTAAAATACTGTTGACAAGTTGTATTATTTATTTTGATTGATGTAATATTATATACATTATTTGCACATATATCAAGCCTTTGCATGTGTTTTCTATTACCCCTGCATGACTTTGTTTGAATTAGTATTCTATTATTGTGTTTACTGCTCAATGTGCTTGAATTGCCCCTCAGGGACAAATAAGGTTATATTGATGGTTGCGATTATGTAATGACCAAAATAAACTAATGACATAATCCTGCCACATGCTGGGTCACATGCTGGGTCACATGCTGGGTTACATGGTGGGTCACATGCTGGGTCACATGCTGGGTCACATGCTGGGTTACATGCTGGGTCACATGCTGGGTCACATGCTGGGTCACATGCTGGGTCACATGCTGGGTCACATGCTGGGTTACATGCTGGGTCACATGCTGGGTCACATGCTGGGTCACATGCTGGGTCACATGCTGGGTCACATGCTGGGTCACATGCTAGGTCACATGCTGGGCTACTCATCCTGCTGATCCCCAGCCTAAATATGAGTAGGTTTGAGACAGGCATCTGACAAATATCAAGGGGGCAGTTTACTTGATTTTCACAATCCTAATACTTAAAAGGAACGCATCTATTGAGATATGGAATTTGACTTTTCATTATCTTTAAGACATAATAAAATTGTAAATAAAATACTCAATTGATTTAAATACAGTACGGTACATATTCTGATTGTACCTATTTAGAAAATGAATGTATACAAGGCAGTAAAAAGTCAGTTGGGTAAGTTGCTTTGCTGTTTACTCTTTAGCTATTCTTTCTTTGCTATAACGAGTTAGATTGAAATGGAGTCGAATCACACGCAAAGAACTAATTCCCTGTCAATGGGATTTAGTGAAAATGGGTTTATTTCCATCATCTGTAAGTATTTACTTTTGGACAGTTTTCCCAAGAAGATTAAAAAGCCCCCCGAAAAATGGAATTGAGACTCTCTATGGAAGATGATCTTTTGTGGGGGTTTAAGCTTGGCTATAGATCAGGAAATGTAGACACAATACAGTCCATTCATCAGTCCTGCCTGTGTGTTTGTGTGTGCAGTTCCATGACCTGCTATCGCAGGGCAACACGCCCCTGGGGCAGCTCGATCCCTACACCAGTCGCTCCATGGACATGCTCCTGCCTCTGACCGAGTCTGACCGGCGCAGGAGGGGCTTCGACCAGGACTGCAGTGTTTCTCTCCGGTCTTACAGTGAGAGACCAAGATCTGTGGTGAGCTTTCTCCCAGTTAAGCTAACTCACACTGTAATGTATTTACTATTATTTATTTAACTGAATTTGCCTCTCTTTTTTTTTTTTTTTAAAGGAAAGACATAAAGATCGCTTTAACCTTCGACCCACAAGCCATTCTGCTACCTATGCCACAGTGTCCGCATGGCATCATCAACCTGAAAAACTCATCCTGGACTCTTGTGGATACGAGGCCACTGTATGTTCCTTTACATTTCATTACATATAATTGTCTATGTGTGATTGAATAACATGGGTTTTTCTGATTTAGTATTTAGGATCATTGATAATCAGGGATCTACGAGGGATTGAGTCCACACAAGATGCCTGTGCTAAAATTAGGGTAGGTTCAGCAATGGTAAGGCTAATGGGCATGATTTTAACATTCTGAACTGTATTGATTTTTAGAAATCAAAGGATTCGAGAAAGGGTCCAGTCGTCATATTATCTATTACATATAGAGGTGTCAAGTTCATTGATGCTGCTTCAAAGGTAAAGCACTATTGATCCAACCAATCTCCAAAATGTAGCAGACTTTTTGTTGTCCTCTTTATACATAATTTCCTGTGTTTAGACCATAATTGCGGAGCATGAGATCAGGAACATTTCTTGTGCTGCACAAGACCCAGATGACCTGTGTGCATTCGCTTACATTACCAAGGATCCGAAGAGTGGTCACCACTTGTGCCATGTCTTCAGCACTGTTGAAGTGGTGAGTGGCATTTTGTGTTTCATCCCTTTAAAAACCTGATTCTAACTGGAATTATATAAAGAGCATTGCTGTTGAGTGATCATTAGACATTTATGAGGGGAAAGTGGGATGTCAGGTATCCCACAGGAAAGCAGCATGTAGCGTCCTGTGGACATGATTTCCTTGATTGACTCTCCATTGCTTAATTTAAGCTCTGATCCTGCTATGTGACATTTCCCTCCACATGCTCAAATCATGCAGATGCCTTTTGAATTTCATATGCGTTAAAGGTCAATGACCATTTTCATTCTTGTGTGAAGGATTTATTCAGTGAGGGTTTAAGCTGGATTGTTATGGTCATTAAACTAAGATGTCTGGTAAACCATTGTGGCACCAACCAGATATTGTGGTGATGGACATGCAGTAGAGGAAAGCCATTGTGGTTGACGTGGATATACCAAGTTAATGGCAACATCAGGAAAAAGGAACAGAAGAAACTGAAGAAATACCAAGAGCTCAGAGAAGAGCTGAAGAAGGTGTGGAATGTGAAGGTAATAGCGGTCCCCGTAGTCATCGGAGCACTCGGGACAGTGACCCCCAAACTGGAGGAGTGGCTACAATAGATCCCTGGGTAAAACAAACATCAGACATCTCAAGAAAACATCAGACATCTCAAGCTAAAAGCAAAGCTGTTGCATGGAACCCTGAAGCCCCCAGGCCTCTGGTAGAGGACCCAAGATTAGCAAATGAATGAGACCACCCAAACCCCAGGGAATTTATGGCAATGACAGTGCGTTGTACTTTAAAGTATTCTTTATTTATTCTTGTCTGATTGTTCCACTTTAGATACATCAGATACATTAGATACATACTTTAGATACGTTCATGCAACACTATTAGATCAACACGTGTTCTTTTCTTTTGCCAGACTCAGACATATGAGATCATCTTAACGCTGGGACAAGCCTTTGAGGTGGCCTACCAGGTGGCCATGCAGTCCAGAGCCAGACATTATGCCCAAGCATCAACCCCAAACCCGGAGGTCGTTGAGGCTAAGACCAGCCGACCCATCTCTCAGTCCTGGAGCAACATTCGCAGATCAGCAGTGAGTAACAACCTGAAGTAAAGACCCTTCTGGAAGTGTGGTAGTGAAAATAGAACAGAAAGAACGTTACAGAGACCTCCTGACCAACTTTTCCCCGCCACTAAATACCCAGTGAGACACCTACTTACAACCGTGTGCGAGGTGAAAGTGATGAATCATTAGTGCTTAGCCGGTTCAGCGTAGAGTAGCTGCAAATATACATTTTCTTGCTTTAGCAGAGATGATGAATGAGCAGTTTTATGTAGATTTTTTTCTTACTACATTTCCCCCCAAGGCGTTTCTAGAGGCCCGATCCCTCTGGTTGGACCTAGTCACTTCACTATTGTTCATTACGTCCACATACTGTAGATAGCCATAGCCATGGGTTGATGCATTGACCTCTCAAGATATAATAATGAACAGTCACCTGAGTAAGCACCCGGCCTGCACACTACTGCTGGATGCTCGTGCACTCTCACAAATCACGTTTTACAACCTGCTTGCACACTTTATTATGATTTAATCACCAAGTGGCATAATGAGACAGGCTGGTCTGTAAGTTTTAGATAAGGACTTCCGCTATTCCACATAATTCTCTCCACATATTTCTTCAAAGAGGAAAAACACACACAGCTGTGATTTGTGCTAGCACTGTCAAGTATTAAAGCAACACTATGTTTACTTTAAAATAATTGGCACTTATGGAATAATGGTTTAAAGGTGCTTTGTGTAATTTTTCTGCTGCAGCAGGTACTATGTCAAAGCAAAATACCTGGCCTGGTTGTCTCCATGGTTATAAGTAAGTTTAATGCTTTACTGTGGAAAATTCCTAGCAAAAATCTCCATGGAGACCAGCAGTTGGTGAACCCTTCACCAGAAATGTTACAAGGTGCATCTTTTAAAGCTTTTAAACCTGTATGATGTGAACAGACTTTTTAACTGACATGATTACGCAATATTCACATTTACTGAATACTTAAATTCTATAAAATAATAATTTGTCACTCAATATTATACCTAAACCAGCAAGACATCCATAATATTCAGTAGACCAAAACTTAGTGTTGCTTTTACTGAAAGCCACAGGGTTAGTTCACATTTGAATTGCGGTTTCCCTCTTCTGTCTCATGTTTTAACATGTCTTTGTTCTTGTCTTCTTGGTGCCTGCCTCCAAGGGTGCCCCTCAGCTCGAATGCCGCTGCTGTCACTGTCACACGTGTACTACCCACCGCCCCTCCTTCCTCCCGTTGCACTCTGTTAGCCCTGGAGTCCAGGTCCTTCTCTTTCCTTGCCTCTTTTTAACCCTGTATTTCTCATGTGCTTTCACACCATTCTCGCCACAACTTAATTTCCTTATAGTGCACTTTCTATGCCTTGATTTGGACTTCTATAATTCAAACACAAATTGTTTTATCATCCTTTTTTCTCACATTGCACATTCATTTGTCATTTTACAATTTAACTGTTATAACACGAAATACTTTGAAACAGATATACGAAATAAGGGATTTTTAGGTTTTTTGTGAGAACTGTTGGCTTTATTGTGTCAGGGATAACCATAAATATGATGTTTGAAGCTTAATTGCTGGTTATTTTTAAAATATGAAAACCGTAACCAAGGATTTCAAATGCTTACTTTGAATGTTCGAAATTTACATCTAGCATAAGGCCATAATAAGCATATGCAGGTATGAGAGTTGACGCTTCTGGTCCTAATACCCTTCATGTCTATCTAAGCCACTGGTGTAGCGCATGTTGCATTTTAAAATAATCAGTTCATTCTCAGTAGATTTGGTGGTGTGGTGTCAGGAGTATTTGCAGTGTGCCATCCTCCATGTTGTGGAATGAGCCCAGTGTGTGCGATTATAACCTGACCACTGGCCTCTGTACCTCTAATCCACATGCACGTGTGTGACCAGGACCTGTCAGTGGTGCTCAAAGATCCACGCTGGCGCTGGTCTCACGTCCTCCTCTCGCCCCCTTCCTCCCTCCCCCGGCAGATGGACCCTCTGGAGTTGGACCCTGACATGCACTCCCTGGGAAGCAACTCCTGGCTCCTGGACCAGCGGGACAGCCAGAGACGACCTGTCAGCACCAAGTACGAGACCACCATTTTCTGAGGCCGCACCCCCTGGTTATGTCCCTCTGCCCCACTCACACGCCCGTGATAGACAAGCCCGTGCCTTCTCACTGTGATGGTATAGCATCCCTCAGGGCTGTCGACTCCCAGACCCTCCTCTGCCCTGCCCAGAAACCCAAATGAACCCACTAGTTCCCCCTGAAAAGACACGCTGCTCCTCTCCTGTGTCCCAGTGCAGTCCTGGCAGCTCCCCAGCCTGTCGCTGCTTCAGCCAATGGTGGATTCTGAGACGGATGATCCCGGACTGATCGCATTTTACAGTAGCCCTTCTCTCGCAACTAAACTGCCTCTTTATCCTCTTCCTCCTGATCCTGACTATTTACATCTGCCTCTAAACCCTGATATCTCCCAAAGTTGGCATTATTTTATTTGTTTTATTAAGTTAATAATTTAATTGTAAAGCATGTTGATTAAGACATTTGAATACTGTTTTCTTTAAATCCAAACAGAACTGTTGTAGCCCTAGCGTCCTATGCATTGTTGTTACCCTTTATTTTACTATTATTTCTTTATTATTTAATCGTTTTACCTCAAGACAGTTAAAACTTGTCTTTTTCTCCATCTGTAGCCTGTCCTGTCTTACCAGGCATCTACCACTGTGAGGCACAATGAGGAGGCTGCTATGCTTGCTTGGGATGCAAGATGGACTTTTAATCAATGAAAAGACAAAACAGCAACATGCAGCAAACAACTCTTTTCTACGTATTTGTACCATAGTTATTGTAACACGAGGAGATGATCAAGTCTTAAATCTATCACTGATGTCGGAACTTTAATGAACGAAGACCTTAAACGTTCACACATTACACACCCAGGGGTGAACTCCCTGCACTTAACCAAGGACTACAGCCTTACATTTATTTAGTTTATCTATAACCAACAAAAATCCCATCTTCCCCGACCCAGTAAACTGACAAATGCACACCCCCTACTCCTCCAAAGAACCAGGACCACAAGATTCCTGGTGTCTTTATGCCAAGGCTATTGTGATTGTTTTTATGGTGGTACAGTTTTGCCCAGGCTCATGCTGCCCAATGTCCCAGCGTTCACAGTAGCATTGAGAGCCCTTAAATCACAGTTAGTAAAAAAAAAACACTACGCTTATTTCTCGTGGTGCAACTGGGTCATTCTTGTAATTAAGTCAATTTTGTGATTATCTTTGATTATACGTTGAAAAAGCTTTCAAGGACTAAAATAAGTATCTGAATGGAAATTGGTTACATGTGTAGATAGTATTGAGCTGAAGTTGTTCACAAGGTTTGATGTAGCTTCATAAAATCTTCACGATTCTCAGTTTCTATAATTTAGACTCAAACTTACACTTACTTGATCCACAAGGGAAATGACTTGGTAACAGTAGCTTTTAGATAAAACTCTGTTTATCCATTTCTTGTAAGCATCAGCATTACAATTTGTTCTGTCAAAAGTGGGTATTGACCACAGCCATATGATTCAAACTTTATTTATTGGCTAGTAGCATCAATCCTATATTAACCTTTTAAATAGCCGAACAAAAGTCTATAAATCTAAAGCTTTTTCTGGTGTTTATGGTGAATACAATGAGATGTAGTTTATTTTAACACTCATTACACAGTTTGTCATTTAAACAGAACATAAATGCCACTTTACTCTTGTATTCTTCAATGGTGCCAAGCATTATATTGTCCCCATTATATGGTTGGATTTGCTTTTGTTTTAATTGAGGTACAGTACTTTCAAATTGTCACTAGAAACAAAACAGCAGTGAAGGCCTTCCAAACTACTGTATTAGACCACTTAATGTAGCGCTGGTGCCATATTGATGCAAATGATTTGCTCTGCTGCGAATGTGGCTCCGTAGAGACTCCTCCTGCACTGTGACTTGAAGATGCGTGTTAATGGGTTAACACATGACTGTGGGCTGTCCGCTCTGTGTACTACCTACTGTGCGTGCTGTGTGCTGTTTGTCTGTCCTCATGGGAATTTGGACTTTTACTGTTACATCACTGGCCACTGTCCTTGTTTGTGTGTTGCTGCTGGAAGAGTGAGGAGATGTGGGCCCCTGTGGGCCCCTGTGGGCCCCTGTGGGCCCCCGTGCACTGCTGCGTCTCCAGGCTTACTGTCAGATGTATCGGTCTGTGTGGTACCGTGGCTGTCTCATTGCCACTTTAACTGTTAGCTTCAACAGATGATGCATGTTGGCACTGTTTTGTGTTTCGTATCCTTTGATGCACTTGGCCTGAGCAGTCTCTGTATGTAGTGTGGCAGTGTTTTTTTCATGTGATTTCTTTGTTTTGCCTTCAGTTCTTTCACAAATACATAGATTCATACTCATGTCTCCATAGGTGTCATTTCTCATTTGTCACAAATGTTCTTCCATTTTGTATGTTAAAAAGACACTCAACCTGCTCTAGTATGAATGCATTAAGTAAAAGCATTACATTTTAATGAGCAGCTATGTTAAAGTAAGTTTTGGTGGCATGATATGGGCTGTGCATGTACCGGTCTTTTAACATCCATGTTCTCCTTGTGTAGCTCACCCCAGCGTTCAAGTTTCCGGATACCAAGCTGTGAGTTGAAGGGGAGCAGCCGATGTGAGTGTGTTTGCGTGTGTTGAAATAGTGGGCAGAGCAGTAGAAAGAGATAGAGAGAAAAAGAGAGGTAAGCTTTATACAACATCAGGGCCGACTAGCACTGACATTTAGAGCTCACTATGTAGACCCCTGTCCCATGGTATAAGCCCCACACAGACAAAGGTAACCTGTACCACAGGCCCACAGGACCTCTGTGTCACTCCTGTCTCGAGAAGGTTAGCCATGGAGGTCCAGGCTGTTCCTGACCTCATGGTGACTGCCCAGTCCTGTCATTGTAGGTACTGTATGTTTAGACTACTGTAGACCATTACTATTGATTCAGGTCTATTGAAGATACTTCCTGTGGAAATTATTCTGGAGAAAATGTTTCAAATATAGAGGAAAAAAAACTGTACCAGCATACAATGCTTTGCCCATTTCTGGACAAAGTATGGTTTGTCAATGAAAAAATGTGATAATGTTTCAAATTTCAAAGCAATATTATATTAATGAAATTAAATAGTACAATGACTAAGCATTCAATGTCTGATTTATCTGGTTTTTAATACGGTGGTTCACTGAAATATGCCAACATTTCTAACACCCACACTTGGGGGGAAATAAAGGATCTATAATTTCCTTTTCAAGATCAAACTTTAAAATATTCTCTATTTTTTGTGATGAGGAGAAACCTCAGATGCACTGTTGGGATATTTATCAGTCACCCACAACCCAAAAGATGAATATTTATTTACTAATACTATAATATCAAATAAATATAATTTCAAGTTCTCAATTTTTGGGTTTTCATTAACTACTGATCCTCACAGTTAACAAATTGATGTTTTAAATATGTAACTGTATGTGATGAATCATTGTAATATATATTTCATTTTTAACAAAAAAAACTAAAGTTATGACACTATTGATCACTGTTCAGCACTTGTATTCGTCTTCCATTTCCTTGAAAACATGAAAAGCTAGGATCAAAGGAATATACATTTATAATGAATACACACAATTTATAAGTAATTAGGGCTTTATTCTGGTTGGAAAAAACACACAAAAAACACAAGATTAACAAACATTTCAATTTAGGAAAAACAAAAGTTCTTAACAATATCAATAATTTTTATTTACCATTTCATGATTTAGTTTACAATATAAGCTCAGTGAAGGAAATCAAAGGTTATCAACACAGAAGCTAAAATACAACAAAGAAGTTACATATTTACAACACCCTCATCAAACCAGCATACAATTTTCTTTGGCATTAGCTTTTCCTGAGACAGAATACAAGTTCTCAGATAAGAAAAAAAAAAAAATCTTAACAGTTTAAATAGATACTTGCATTATTTTAATAAACATATTTTTATAGGTATGTATAGAGGTATATAAAACTATTACAAAGAGTTTATACTAGCTGTTTTTTTGTGGTCATAAGGCTGTGCCTCATTTTGCATCATCCAAAGCCCTGACATTTTAAACCATGAGCACCGAGGTTGCCCTCTTCTTAACGATGGTCGTCTCCGGTCTCTGGCTCTCCTGATGGGAACAGTGCCCTCCTAAGTATGGCTGCGTAGAAGGGCCCAAACACGGAACGGTTGAAGTGGACAATTTGCCCAAAGGCCCTTCCCAGCTCGGCCAAGTCCGCACTAAGCAGCCTGAGGAGGGAGGCCAGTTCTGGACTTCTTTTAAGGGAGCCCCCCTGCAGAATGGCCTGGAGGAAGCCCTGTACCCTCTCTCCTACAGTATCAGATACAGCCACAAAGACAAGTCAGCACTCAAGCTCAACAACATCCAACTTCACACTGACTAACTTATTCTAAACATAACTGAGCTTTATTTTTCTTTACAAATGGGAATATCCTTTTATGTCTTACTTTTGCACGTATGCTACTAACTACCATCGGGTGTACGCTCCATATGGCCCATGGAGGCTGGAATATGCTCTTGTATTAGAAAATAAAATAAATGTTGGTTTAATTTAATTTAATCTGCCATCATGCAAAACAGGTGGAAATATGTTATCTTGGTTTGTTGATAATGTGCTTTATGAGGAAATAAATAAGAATGCCCTTTCTTTTGTGACTGTCTCACCTATGAGAATGCGGACAGGGTTGTTAGCCTTCCACAGCTCCTCTATTTGTCCTTTGAGGATCTCTTGGGTCTCTTGGGGGAGCGGCGTATTTTCTTGGCTATGTCGAGCTTCATTCACCTGCTGCACCACAATTTCGCCAACTCTCAGCAGTGCCCCCCTAAGGTCAGCATCACTATAGCATTTCAAGACAGAACAATTAAAAGAACGTATCACATTTATTCAACAGTTTGAGCTTTCTTCATAAATATATAACAAAACAGTATACTACAGACTACTAGGGTTGGGCGATATTGACAAAAAGTTACTATCTTTATTTTTGTGGCGAGACTATCTTATGTTAATCCAACAGAAATATGACAAAACATGTTTTTAAAGTATTTGAAGTTTAATTATCAGACAATTCTGAAAAGTACAGAAATATCCCCTTTCACCCTAATTTGAAAGTTTAAAAGATAGCTTTTTTGATTTATTTATACCAGCATTTTTGTGGCATTTTTTACTACGAACAAAACAGCATTATCAATAAATTTACAAAATTGTGATATATCGCCCACCTCTAATGGCTATATTCATTTAATGAAGCAAGTTAAATGCAGTTTTAATATTTACAAGGCAAAAGAGATGGCCTGGCCTGCCCTGCCTCTAACAGACACACGTGAGTGAGCTCTGAATACCCAAAGCTGCTGTTCTACATTTGTTCACTAATCATGGCAGGGCTTCTCTTAAACAGAAAGAATGAGGTTAGCAGGATCCCTTTTGACAAGCTAGTAGCCCCCTGTCACCTCCATTGGTATTCTTCTCTTATGATACCTGTTCCCGGTGACGGCCAGTACATGCATCACCACGCTCCCCTCTTACCTGGTGTGACTGCCTTCTAGCAGGGCAGTGATGGACCGCTTGAGTTTACCTACAAACCCGGGCAGTGACCACACAGCACCCCCGCACTGAGCACTGGTCAGCAGCAGCACGGCGGCGTCCAGGACCAGACTCCGGACCTGCTCCCCCAGAGAGTTCAGGCGGGCCCGGTCCATCAGCACAGTCTGTGGAGGCAGCGCATCTATCAAACTATGGCAGAGCTATGATCTAGTAAATGTTTTGGCCTGTTTTGTACGGTTTTACTGGGCCTATTCACGTGAAGATTAAATGAGGTGGAATTATGTTTTCCCTATAGCTATTAACCTTATTACCGGTAACTAAAATGTCAGTTGAAAGCGTTTTAGGCCAGTAAGACAGACATATTATGCAAAATCAACTTAATAATAATTTTAACCTAGTATAAGTGTTCCCTCATCATTAGTTTACTCAACGTTGTATTTTGATTGATTGATTCATGCATGTTTCAGTTAATCCTGTATTGTCCTGCAACTGAGGCACAGGGGCTCAGAAAATTCCTGTGTTCACCTACCCCCTATCCCCACCCACATCCTTGTACTTAGTTGTGATTATTAGACAAATTAAGACTCAGAATGTATGATTCTAAAAAGCCACTCCTCTGAACTGAAGAACACATGTCAATGACAATCTGCTGCTTATGTCTGTCATGTCAGTTTTGAACAAGTCCAAGTCCATGGACCTGACATTTTAGATCAATATTGCAGTTTACAATGAACAAAATGTAAAATTATCATCTACTTCATATTACAGTTTAATTCTAAGCAACTAAAAAATCGCGGTAATTTCTGGAGCTTTTCACATGAAACATAAACAGGCACAAAGTTAAACGTCTCCTTTGTTGGTCCAAATGAAATAAAGTGGAGTTATAATTATCTTAAATAAGTCGTGGTAAAATTAAATCACAAAGGCATGTTTTTTGCCAGTTGAAGAAACACTAGGCCATGAGATTAAAATGGCAAATTTGAAGAGTTAGTGAATAGTTAATTCCAAATCCTTGCCTCTCCCATAGTTCCATCTGAAATTATGACCTAATCAAATTCTACCACTTGTACACAACCTATTCCAAGAAACACGATTATGAAACTACAGAACGCGCAGCACGATCCGTCTTATTTATTTAAAATGCTGGATTTTCTACATTACAAGCGCTCTGATGCGTTTCCTCATGCATCGACGAGCAGAGGGAGAGGAGCGGTGTGTAGAGAGACTGAATATTCCCTCATTATCAATAAAACATTATTCAAATGAGATACGATGATGTAATGCGCAGCTGACCTCAGGATATTTCTGGTCCAGTGAGCTCCCGCGCAGCAGATGCATGTAGGCTCTGTTCAGGACAGACATGACGCTGACAGGACCACCGCTGACAGACGACATCTCCTCTGATGCTGCCGCTCGGAGCCAAGCTTCAGTGTGATCCAGAGAGGCTGCAGGAAGATGGAGCACTTACCTCAGATCGAGAATGTCACAGTGTCAAAACCATTCCTCTATCATGGGACCGCTTTTATGAAATGAAACTTTCCGAAAAATAAAGTAAGATTTTTAAGACATAGCAACTACAAAGAAAAGCCTGTTATTTTTACCTTATATTTTTGGAGTATGAATTGAATAGAAGCAACTTATTTTTGATTTGAAAATTCTCACCAATATTATATTGTTTTGTAGTTCTATGAATATATATATATATATATATATATATATATATATATATATATATATATATATATATATATGCGACCTGAATAATCACAATTATTGATTAACTGAATAATATTGACATCCCTACACCATACAGAAGAAAAGAGCATCTTCAAGTACACTTATTTTGCTATCTGGATTGTCTTTAGTCTTGTTTTTAATAGAAGAAAAATTTATATTATATTTTTTTGCCAGAAGTCAAGAGCATACCAGATTTGTGACCCAATTGCGGGATTTTCATGTAGCTGCACGGTATTGATTTTATGGAGATGGGGGGGTCATAAACTCTAGCATGTAAGACGTAATCAAGAAAATGAATTAAATAAATCAATGAGCGTCCAATATTCTTTTAAGGAGAGACTAACGGCCTGCCTAAGATTGCTTCGTCAGCACAAACTCCCTGCTCCATTGCCAATAACTGTGATTACTCAGCCGTCCTTAGGTAATATCTGAGCCAACTATCCTTCTTCTTATAGGCTCCCTCTGCATCAGTCAGCTCGGTAATTAAAATTTGGAAGCTCGCTTTTAAACCCTTAACCCCTTCTCACCAGGGTCCTTGTCCAGAATTTGCTGAAACTTGGCCTGCTCGTATTGCACCGCCTGCTGCATCAAGTGAGGCCTCAAGGTCTGGACAGTGAAGTTCACCATGTCGATCTTCATGAGTCCCAAGACACGGAAAATTTCCCTTCAAAAAACAGATTGACTTATATGTGATATTATTCGTTATTTTCACACCGCATTTCACATTCATGTTGATTATTTTCACACTGACAACCGCAAGGGGGCGCTCTAGGCTATAAGCGACGCAGAAGAAGAATCAGCACTTCCTCTACCTCCAGAGTTTGCAGAGTTGTTTAGAAGTGACACAGAGGAAGAAGAATTCAATGGATTTAGTGATTTGGGGTAATACTGATACTTTGATAAACTTGTTAGCATGTTCTTTATGCTATAGTTATCTGAATAACTGTCAATATGTTACGTTAACATACTAGACACTTACGACGTAGTTCGTTGTCTGTGCGTCATGTAGCTGAAGGTGTTACGTTAGCATACGTACACCTATTCACCATGTTCTCTCATCTGTTATTATTTTAAATTGCATTTTAAATTGCATTAAAGTAGTTTCTCTGTTGTCGCTGTCTCATAACAATTATTTTCCTCAACCCACTAGACTCAGAAACTTATTTTTACGGAGAGAAAGACATCAGTTCAAGAGTGTGATCCCAAAGTCTGTATCAGTGATAAATGGAAATGAGGCGTGGTAAATGTTCCTCTGTTGTTTATCTTGTTTTCTACCACTGTTTACTCTGTTTTTTTAATATGTCAATAATATGGCATTTGTTATTAGACTGTAGTAACTTGTTTTGAGCTCTTACAGGAAAACATTTCATTACTCACCATTACGTCTCATGCAAGTTTGCCACTCATTGTCAAAATCCCCAATGCTGTGATGTGCAAAACCTCAATTCGATTTCATTATCGGCCAACCTGAAAAGCTCCACGGGTTCCTGTAGTTGGCGCAGCGCCCCGATCTCTTGGTCTCTCACGGGCGCGCACAGAGAGGCCATGGTGTTGATGACGTACGCTGCCAGTCTGCTCAGGTCCAGCGCTCCGTGACTGACCTCCTGCTTGACCAGCTCCATGTCCAGCACCTCGTCCAGCTCAGCCCTCAGCCTGACGTGCCCGGGCAGCAGCAGAGACTCAAGCAACTGGAGTGAGAGGAGAACAGACTCACTGGTGGCTCTCACGACTATAGACCCGTGGGAGGGGCAAAGCAGCTTGTAAGATACCATTTTGCGGTTGTATAAATAGTCGGTTTATGGATCTTAGCATTAATTCTGATTAAATGATCAAGGACTAATCAATTAGTGGCAGTTAGTTGTTTTTTTTTGTGGAGAATATTTCTTATAATATCATGATCACTGGCACTTAAACCTGCACTTGTTTGACACAATGTTATGGCCAGCAGTGCAGACTAGTGCAATAGTGACATAAATTAATATTAGGGCAGCAACGAATAATCAAAATCGTGACTCGTCGACTATGAATATATTAAAATGATGAATAAACCATTTCCGATTTTCATCAATAATAAAGTTCATTCATACATACTTTTTATCATGAAGCCTCCCGTCCCCATATTAGTTTAAAATGTAATATACCAAATTGACTAATCGAATAATAATCGCCAAATACTTCAATTATTTAGTTGCAGCCCGAATGAATATGTCTTATTTAAATTATTTTGATGGCAAGTAAGGTTGGTGTAATGTAATCCGTATAATGTGAAAAATGTACCACAAAAGAGCAATAATATCACTTTATACCCTTGTTTGAAAGATTGCAGAATTCCAAAACAACAATAGTTATATTACCTACTTTTAGAGGTTGCACTAGAGGGAAAATGTCTGAGAACCACTGGTGTACAATTCCTTTGTTTAATTACGTAAAATGTGCAATAAACTAATCAGAGATTGCATTTGATTCCACAATAGGACCACTTGAAAGCTCTTTTTTGATTTGAGCAGCTAGCCTGTATTTTTGTTACACTTCTCCCATCTCGGTATTGCTCTTTAACAATGATTTAAAATATATTTCTCACTCACTGAATGTCCTTTATCTCTCGCACTTGCTTTGCTTACCGTCTTGACCTCTTGAAGCAGTATCATGGCATGGCTGTAGTCTGGAGGAACACTGTTGAGTTGTTGCTGCAAACAGTCCCAGAATGCCCTGTGGACTATTTCACTCACGGTTCCTTCCAAACTGCAAAGGAAAAGGCTGTTACCATTTCTCACAACTATTTAATTAGAGCGCAGATATTCGCAGCCACTTAAGGAAAGGGCTTTTTAATTTCTCGCCTGTTGGTGGGAGGGCCATTAGGTTTGAAGCAGAAGTCTCTGTTCACCACTATCTCATGTGCCAGGCTCAGGTTGGACACGCAGTTTTCCAGCTCAATCAGTCGGGATAATGAGGAGCTCGGTGGGCTCCCTGAGACACAAGACACACAACAGAGCAAAATTAAAAGTGCCACTATGCTAATGAGCTAGATAGCCAAACTATTAATGATAATATATGGTAATACAACCAATAATAAGCTACCTGTTGGAGACTCGAGCTTCTGTAGAGGTGGAAGGTCCCCTGTGGAGTCCTCGGTGCCATCGCCTCTGTTTGGCATTGCGGCTATTGAGCAGCATAAAATTGTATGTGATAAAGGTCGGAAAAAAGTGTGAAAAACAAATCAACACATGTAATTATTTTAAGTTTTTTTCATTTAAATGTTTTTGAACAAATCTGGGAGGGAGAAAAATCTAAATATTTTGCTCTGGATCAAGCCAAACAAATTGAAGGGGGAAAAAAAGCTCTCATGATAAATTTAAATCAGGTCAACATTTAAGTTATAGTTTTAATGTACTTCCCACACCCTCAAACAAACAGCAAAGTCTGGGAATTATTTCAGTTCAAGTCATTTTCATCCAAAAAAATGTGAGGAAAGAAAAACCTTCCTTTTATTGATCACATCATGGGGGGAAAAGCCTGGCAAGAATGCAATGAGAAACTTCTGGACATTTAAAATGGTAAAGATTAGATTTTAAGACTTACCTGATGTCAATAGACAGCTAGATAGGTGTCTTCTAATTAGGAAGAAGAATGGTTGTGTTTTCCCTGAGTCTCAGCTTATGTCACAGTCATACTAAAGTAAAGTCAAGTTTAAAAAGCGGACTAAACCATTGCACAAACCAGCGGAGGTGAAGTAGTCTGAACTTTGTAGCCTGTCCTACGTTATTGTCGTGTGGCGTGCTGCGTTTGTTTTGGTCTTTTTGTGAGCTCAAATTCTGTCTAAATGTGTGTTATGTATCGCCCTACTGGGTAATGTCAAACACAGGTGAGAAAAAAAGTTTTATATGGTTTGCTCCGTTCTTGAATCAAAACAAGAGGCATGCTGGCTCCGCCCATCGCCCCGCCCACTATCATTTGAACGAAAACAAAACGCTTACGTCACTGCGCTGACTGCGTTTGTTCAGTTTGTAGAAAACTCAGGGGCAAACGATCCATTGTGTAATTATATTGTTGAGCAAACTCCTGGAAACTTCCTGATTTAGACATTGAGACTAGAAAAAATATAAAAGAAACTAAATCAAAATGTAGCAGCAGACGAATAGGCTCACTACGGATTCTGAAAACCCAAAACGTTTTTTTTAGTTTTGTTTTTTTTAGACAAAATAACATAACTTTCTTTATGTTTCTATGTGATCCAATACTAGATCCAAGCTCAAAATTGTAAAGGAAAAGTCAAATGTCCAGACTTTTATCTAGTATCTAGTTTTAGTATTGATGTTTTGATACTTTTGTATCATATAAACTGTGTAAAGTTCATATTCAGGCCTATTCTAAACTATTTATTGTGTAGTTGTATCTTAATGAATTCAATTTTCAGTATTCATTTAAAAAAAAACATTAAAGGTAAGGTGAAATGGGCAGCCTGCGCACTAGTCTGGGCTTTATATCTGCATCTAGAGACATAATGGAAAGAGTCACACTTTTTTTTTTTACTCAAACAAATTTTGTAATTGCAAAACGTATAACAAAAGAGTTTGATAAATATCAGCATAACAAAGCTTCTAGAAACGTTGACCTTTCATTCCAGGCAACAAACCAAAATACACATCAAAACAACAAAGTCCCAGACTATTAGAGTATTTATACATTTGCATATTTCAAAAATATTTAACAGTTTTGACAGTGCACATACCAATCATTTAATGCTTTACTGACGTTATAACCCAATATTGAATAAACAGAACTATTTAAGTGCCGTATAAGGGTTGTGATAAATGAAAACATAACCAAACGGCTGCTTAAATGTCGTCTCTCTAGAACTCAAAAGAATCAATAGTGTTTGTATTTTTTTAAATAACTTCAAACTAAATAAAATCTATTTATATGCACTTACATCCGCAGGAAAACCAACTTGTTCCTCATGACAGAAAGAAAGAATGAAAATCAATGTTCAAAAGAAGCTGCTTAAATGGTTTCCCAACCTTCAAGCTTTGTATGCACGAGCTGCGAGTCTTACAGACACAGAGAGAGACAAAGGAACATCTACTGAATAAAAATGAGCTAATGAAATAATGAAATCCTTGGTTATCAGACGCACACATAACCATACCTCATCCATTCACACTGACAAAATAGTACCAAACATATCATTCAAATAAGTCAGACTCGATAAGTTTCAACGCCTCAATTTAGCCTAAACAGTTCTTGTGCCTCCGGCTTCTGTGGACAACAGCATGAATCTGTCAATCTTTGAAAAGTGAGCAAATTGGCATTCTATGTGAAACGTGTACATAACTGTAACGCAACTATAAATTATGGTGCGGTTCTTTTGAGAGGCAGCTTACAATCGCACCGTGTTAGCGTTACACAATTACAAACAATTATCTCCGTGATACAAAACCGAGCAAAGGCATTCATTTTGTTTTGAGCTATGATGACTCGCACGGATGGGTCATGATATGTGGTGTAATAGTAAACGTTACTCATTTTGCCAATATATTAGAAACACAGGCATAAGGGTAAAATTGGCACAGGGTCAGTACATCCAATTCCACATGAACCAAATTATTCCATTGATCCCACGTCCGTACTTTTGGCACAGAAACTGCAGCTGCTTGAAGTAATTGTAAACACAGACATATTGTACATGACAGTTAGTACAACTAAGTGCTCAAATTAATCTCCATCGTCCAAACATCTGTTAAACCTGATCGAAGCCTGTTTCAATCCAGAAGTAAAAAGTGAGGTGAGGTTGTAGTCAGTTCTCAATGCTACGGCGCATCCTACTGCTTTAAAAGGTTCAGTCATTGTCTGTCAGCGCACACAGACTGCTAAGAGTCTTTCAGCAAGTTTATCCGCGCAAAGATCTTAAGTGCAGGTCCTAGTTTAATGTTCATAGTGCTCATCAGATGGTCCTCTTTGAGCAAGAGCAAGGCCTGTCCATCAATCTCCTGGGAGCGAAACTCCTCTGCAATCTCCTGGCAACCTGCGGCAAGAGACAAGCAAAGAGTTAAAGAAAAGCCACGTCTTTTGTACAGATGCACACAAGTGCAGGAGGGCTAGTAAGAGGTAGTTTTAATGAACAAAGAGAAAGACAAAAAACATTTATAATTAGCGTTTTTCGATTTAATCATTACATCATACATATGTCAAACAATATTTCTAATCTACTGGCCTTTCTTCTTACCTGGCAGCGAGCGTATGAAGTTGTACACCTCCCTCACGTTCCACTTGGTTGGGTCGTTGGGGCCTAAGTTCTGGTTGGGCGTTTGTGTGTCTCTTCTTGGGCTGTTCTCCTGGTCTAAGTTTCTGCTAGGCTGCCGGTGGACAGCAGGGGGCGCTGGTGCAGGGGCCGGCGCCATTGTCCCAGAGCTGGCCGCTGACAGGGGGGACGGGGCCTCCTCAAAGCTGGACATGTCCGAGCAGGGGCTGGACTCCTCCTGACTGGGCTGAGAATGATGAGGAGATGAGACTGAGCCCCCCTGAGGCTGCGGAGGGGGAGGCGAGCGTTTCTGCAAATACAAACGTTCTTTTCAATTCAGCGTATGCAGCTTTGTACAATTGTTTACATTGATCAGTTGTGGTAACCTGACTCAGATCCAGTCCCCCTCACCGGGGCACTCTGTATTGAGTTCTACACATTTTATGTCATGATGGACCTCGGAACAAGTCGAGAAATCAAAATCCAGTAAAAGCACAGAAAACGTCCATCCTCAAATGCAAAAAACTCTCCTATGTCAGAATCAGAATTGCCATTGCTAATGAAGAGAATTCACAAACATAGGAACCGTCTTTGGTTATTCGTAAAAACAATGTGCACTTTTTTCAAAAACAAAATAGTCGTAAATCTGCTTAAGTTGCCCAAGGTACGTCTGTCGGCGTTCGGCCCTTTGTCTCCAGCCGTAACCACGATGCTGCGCAAACCAAACAGCGGGGGACGGGTCAGATGGACACTTGAGAGTTCGTGAACTCACGGCTGACCAGGTTACAATTGTGGAGCATTTGTGAAGATTTTAATGTTTGCTTCACTATAAACAGATATGATAGAAACTTTTAAAATAAAATTATGTACAATTTGTAATGTTTTATCTTGTTTGCGCACCTGGAGTACATCTGATGCAACTTCTCTTTTTGAAGATGAATGTGTTTCTACAAGGTTCCTGACAAATAAACAACCAACTAAGCTGAAGTCGAGGGAAATGACAGTTTTGTACATTTAGCCGTGCTTGTCCCATTAATTCTGTCTCAATTTCAAGATCTCTGCAATCGATTCCAAGCATGACGTGAACATAAATCAAGTTAGACATTTTGCCAACATTATGTATGACCTGTGCTAAATGTCAGAAGATGACTGATATTATGTAATTTACCTTACCTAATTTTTTCGCATCAAGACTGAAAAACGTCTCTATTTTTTGGGCTAAAAAGCGACTTTAAGGCATGTCAGAACTTTAAAGAGCCATGAGTTTAATTTTTGAACGTACACTAAGACAAGCATGACATTGTTTATGGTTTTAGGGTTGTGAAAATTAATATTAAAGGTGTTATTTATCTGATACATTTTCTAATTGATTGCTAGGGCTAATATTTAATAAAGACAGTACATTACAGTGAAAAAAGACTTTAGTATAGAGTACAGTATATGATTTATTGGAAGTTTCAGTACCCGTTTCTTGGACTCTATACTCGGTCGGCCCGGGGGTCTTCTTCGCCAGCGGCTGTTTGTTCTGTCCGGATGGAAAAGGCCAACGCGCTTTGAACAGCCCACATTGTACCTGGTTCACAAAGGGAAATTAAAAATAGACAGCTTTAAAAAAATCTGAAACTGTAACTGGCGACGCTGCTGTAAATGTTCTTGCCTCTTTGCGCAGGGTGTGGAGCAGAACCTTTTGGACCCTTTGAATGTGTAGGCAAAGTCCACCCAGCCGCAGTACTCGCAGGTCAGCTTGGGCTCCTGCTCTTGTTCCTTTTCTGTGACCACAACAAACACGCGTACAATAAGCACCGACTAGGGCTGAGCGATATGACACAAAACACATG
>NW_027315823.1:21882734-22015234 GCF_026437365.1 Eucyclogobius newberryi
CCGTCCGGCGCCTCAGGAGGGGGAAGCAGTGTCTCACCAACACCGTTTACGGTGCGGGTGGAGGCCTGCTGACCTCGACTGGGGATGTCGTCGGACGGTGGAAGGAATACTTTGAGGATCTCCTTAATCCCTCAGTCACGTCTTCCGAAGAGGAAGTAGAGACCGGGGACTCGGAGGCTGGCTCATCCATCACCCAAGCTGAAGTCACTGAGGTTGTTCGCAAACTCCTCGGTGGCAGGGCTCCGGGGGTGGATGAGATCCGCCCTGAGTACCTAAAGTATCTGGATGTTGTAGGACTGTCTTGGTTGACACGTCTCTGCAACATCGCGTGGCGTTCGGGGACCGTGCCTCTGGACTGGCAGACCGGGGTGGTGGTCCCTCTGTTCAAGAAGGAGGACCGGAGGGTGTGTTCAAACTACAGAGGGATCACACTCCTCAGCCTCCCGGGTAAGGTCTATTCCAAGGTACTGGAGAGGAGAATCCGACCGATAGTCGAACCTCGGATTCAGGAGGAGCAGAGTGGTTTTCGTCCCGGTCGTGGAACACTGGACCAGCTCTATACCCTCCATTGGGTGCTCGAGGGTTCATGGGAGTTTGCCCAACCAGTCCACATGTGCTTTGTGGATCTGGAGAAGGCTTTCGACTGTGTCCCTCGGGGTGTCCTTTGGGGGGTGCTCCGGGAGTACGGGGTCCGGGGCCCTTTGCTCAGGGCTGTCCGGTCCCTGTATGACCGGAGCAGGAGCTGTGTTCGCATTGCCGGCAGTAAGTCAGACCTGTTCCCAGTGCATGTTGGACTCCGCCAGGGCTGCCCTTTGTCACCGGTTCTGTTCATAATTTTTACGGACAGAATTTCTAGGCGCAGTCAGGGGTCGGAGGGTGTCCGGTTTGGGGACCACAGGATCTCATCTCTGCTGTTTGCAGACGATGTTGTCCTGATGGCTCCATCAAACCCGGACCTGCAACATGCACTGGGATGGGTTTGCAGCCGAGTGTGAAGCGGCTGGGATGAGAATCAGCACCTCCAAATCCGAGGCCATGGTTCTTGACCAGAAAAAGGTGGCTTGCCCTCTCCAGGTGGGTGGGGTGTCCTTGCCCCAAGTGGAGGAGTTCAAGTATCTCGGGGTCTTGTTCACGAGTGAGGGAAGGATGGAGCGTGAGATCGACAGGCGGATCGGTGCAGTCGCTGCATCGGACTGTTGTGGTGAAGAGGGAGCTGAGCCGAAAGGCAAAGCTCTCTATTTACCGGTCAGTCTACGTTCCTACCCTCACCTATGGTCATGAGCTTTGGTGACCGAAAGAACAAGATCGCGGATACAAGCGGTCGAAATGAGTTTCCTCCGCCGTGTGGCTGGGCGCTCCCTTAGAGATAAGGTGAGGAGCTCGGCCACACGGGGGGAGCTCGGAGTAGAGCCTCTGCTCCTCCACGTTGAGAGGAGCCAGCTGAGGTGGCTCGGGCATCTGTTCCGGATGCCTCCTGGGCGCCTCCCTCGGGAGGTGTTTCAGGCATGTCCCACCGGGAAGAGGCCCCGGGGAAGACCCAGGACACGCTGGAGAGACTATGTCTCTCGGCTGGCCTGGGAACGCCTCAGGATCCCCCGGAGGAGTTAGAGGAGTCTGGGGGAGAAGGAGGTCTGGGAGTCCCTGCTCAGACTGCTCCCCCCGCGACCCGGCCCCGGATAAAGCGGCAGAAGATGGATGGATGGATGGATATATATATATATATATATGGATATATATATATGGATATATATATATATATATATATAGATATATATATATATATATATATATATATATGGATATATATATATGGATATATATATATATATATATATAGATATATATATATATATATATATATATATATATATATATATATATATATATATATATATATATATATATATATATATATATATGGATATATGGATATATATATATGGATATATATATATATATATATATATATATATATATATATATATATATATATATATATATATATATATATATAGATATATATATATATATATATATATGGATATATATATATATATATATATATATATATATATATATGGATATATATATATATATATATATATATATATATATATATATATATATATATATGGATATATATATATATATATGGATATATATATATATATATATATATATATATATATATATATATATATGGATATATATATATATATATATATATATATATATATATATATAATAAATATATATATAATATATAATATATAATAAATATATATATAATATATAATATATATATATAATATATAATAAATATATATATAATATATAATATATATATATTATATATATATAATAAATATATATATATAATAAATATATATATATAATATATATTATATATAATAAATATATATATATATAATAAATATATATTATATATAATAAATATATATATATATAATAAATATATATATATATATATATATATATATATATATATATATATATTAATCTGTGACAAGTTCATACAACACTGATTATGACTGGTGAATTTTTTTCAATGAAGTTGGGCTTGGCAGCACAATGCTATTGCAGCCAAGTACATTACGCAAGAATTTCTTTGAAATGGTTGGTACCTGTTCCAGGTCATTCTGAAGCTCTGCACAAGTGGCCGTTTGTCTTGTACAACTCCAGTGTTGCAGGGAACATCTGATCATGGTCATTTATATGGTATTAAAGGATGGCCTTCGTAATGATTGCCTCAACAGTGCTCAATAGGCTGCATAAATACATGCAAGCAGCCATCGTTTAGCTAATTACAATTTGGATTTGATTGTGATTAATCTTCCAGCCTTTATCTGTCACACAGGAGCATACTCACACACACAGGGAAGGGCTCTGCTCCCTCTTGGATCACAAAGCCCTCGATGACATGTGTGAGGACCTGGGGCTTGACGATGGCCTGGGGTGGTTTGCTCTCTCCATTGTGGGGTGCGCTGCCCGTCACAGTGGGTGCCTCGCTCTCATTTCCAGAGGTCATGGCTGGAGGCGGGGTCCCAGGTGCTGGACTGGGCCTCTTCACAGAGCCTCCGCCTGGCACACACAAACACAGCAATATGGTGTAACCAGACACGCATAATAAACAAGCAATAGAAGATTCTATTACATAAGAATTAATTTTAAATATTTTGAAGGAAGGCAATTCAATCACGAATCAGTAATGGCCCCTAATACTATATAACATATGGTAACACAGCCTCAGAGCTTATGTTGACATGTGAGTGTTTGTAAGGAAAGTTATACATAAAGCATAAAGGAGTAATAGTGACAAACAGAGCCATAACTTGCATGACACATTTGAATTATTTGTATTCATTACCATTTAGTATAAAATTAAATGTAGCTGATCATTTAATCATAAAATATTGTATTGCAAAAAATATTGTAAGATTGCGTGTTAAAATTCATGGAACTAGATCTATTTCATAGAATAATAAGTGTCATTTGTTTGTGATGTTCCTTTCCTTTGATTTCACACTGTCTGTAAAATAACAGCCGCGAATCGATAAATCGTAATACAGTAATCACTCCGTCTTCACATGGACTCGCGCTGATAAAAACCAAAGCGAAAGTTCACAATAACAACCCGCACGTGCAGTCTATGTTAAGATATACAAGTAAAAGCACAAACCAGCGACGCTTCGTGACACGTGTTCGCACAAACACGGAGCTGCTCCTGTTGTTGTCACGGCTCGTGTGTAAAAGCCTGGGCTGCGGCGGAGGCACAATCCACACTTCGCTCATAAATAAAGGCTCTATGCGTTCCGCCTCCTGCTTCACGAGGCGCGACGGAAAACTCAGTCACGTGACTCACGGAAAATGCCGAGCGCTGCCCCCAGCCACACTCGGGTTTATGGCCATTCATGCACACTTTATTGACTGGCTCTGTGACAGTGCGTTTCTCTTTTTACTGTCGAGTGGTAAGAGAGGGACAGCGAGGGAATCGGATTATTATGACACTGTAATGTTACGCATTTATCATTTTTAGACAAGAAAATTATGGCTTAAATCAAGGTCCAAACGTATGCATGTTTATTACTTTTGGACACCACCTTATTCCTATGCAGCAAGTGTATAGCAGTTACATATGGGTTGAAATCCTGTCAGCATTAGAGTTGTTAAACGTATCGAAACACAAACACTAATCAATACTAAAACTAGTATTATTTTAGTAGTATTATTACTAGTATCTATTTATTTGAACAAGTTTCAATAGAAAATGTAATTAAAATCGCAGTGTAAAATTGGACCTTTCCTTGCCGTTTTAAAAGGCTGAGATAAGACCTCAAGGTAACACACAGGCCACTTTGAGTGGTGCAGTTTTAGTAAAGATTACGGCTATTTATATTTAGTCCTTTTAACAAACATGGCGACACTGACAAACATATGGCCATATGCCATTTTGTTACTCGAGAAAGTTTAGAGGGAAGCGCTTTATGCATTTGTGGGAGGGAAGGATGTATGTCCTCTTCTCTCCTAAATTTAGCAAAAGTTTCATTACAATTCACTTGCTCAGATAACAATATAACTGGATTAAATAGCTAAATCCAAAAAGTCAAGTTGACAGACAAACTTTGAACCAACAAGTTTACGCTTTGTGTACTATTAAACATGAAAATATAGCGTCATGAATCCTTACAACTGAATTTTCCTTCTTGTTCTCCATTACTCAACAACAGAGAAAGGCCAGCTTTTAACAACATAACATAAATGACCAACAGAAAATGGATTTATGCACAGACAGACAACTTGCAAATGTTTAGGGCTTTCTTATTCATGCACCTTCAAATGAGCAGACCACGTTTGTGTTGTACACCATAATAGTTTGACTCATTACCCTGTGGCGGGGCAGCTGGAGCGGCGGCGTGGGCCTTGGTCTGCTCCACAGTTTTGGGGGGCTGCGATGGCAAAGCTGTGGACGGAGCGTGTTGATGCCGGACCTGTTGTTGTGTTGTGGAGGGAGGACACGTCTCTCTCACCACCAGCGAGGTCGGCTTCTCTTTACAGTCCTGGACAAATCTCGAGGCCTACGATGCGAAAAATGCAGCACATGAGGGCACATCAAATGGACTTCTTCAAACAGTTCTATAACCAAAAGGCTGAGGGGAAAAAAAATATCACACCACTGGAAAGAAAATGGTAGACCGACCAATATCAACACCACTTTCTAAACGTACAGTCTCTGCCATGGAAAAATCTATTAATTCTAAGCTCATTCTTTCATTATGTGGTTTAGATTTACTGACGTCCACACAAAGCAGCGCTCAGACCATCACCAAATGTTTCCTAACTAACTGAATGTTATCTCGCTAGCTCTTTAATAAAAGCTCATAGTTATCGACAAATATGTTACAATCTGCATGAAAAACTGTAATTCTGCAGGTATTATTTGAGGGTTATTCATTCATTCTGGCAAAACAACACTTGCGTAACAGATGAAAGGGTATTGCACCACAAAGAGCAGGTAAAATGTTATTTACTGTAGTGTGGCTTGATAAATATAAACACGGCAATGGATCTTGTCACTATTGCCATGAAAAACAAAAAGTTGTTGGTTGGAACCAGTGTTCTGCCATTGTGTCCTTGGGCAAGACACTTCAATTCCGTCCGTTGTGTGGCATACTCCGGTGTATGAATGCGTGTGAATGGGGGAGAGGGGTTATTAAAGCGGGCATATGCGGAATCACCTTTGATAAGCGGTTACCCATGTTACAGTGGTGTTTCCTCAAAGTTTGATTGATTCGCACATTTTTGAGTAAAATCTTGTACTGTCCTACAACTGGGGCTCGAGTGCTCTGCAAATGCCTCTTTTCACTCAATCCCTATCCCCGTCCTAGCTGCAGTTATTTTAAAAATGAAGAGTCCGAGTGATAAAATGTAGGTTTTAAGATGCGTCACATAGACACTTTAAAAAAATAAAAACGTGTAAATTTTGTTACAGTAAAATACCACTATAACAGGAAGTCAATGCACCCGTTTCTATTAAGCATCAATATTGCAGTTTACAATGAACAAAATGTAAAAGTATTATGAAAATACGATCCGTTACACTTACATTGGGCTGAATCTGTAAGTTGATGGCGGTGAGCTGGACGGGCTGTGCCTTGTGGTTGAGGGGGGAGTGCAGTGCGTGAGGGCTGATGGTGGAGTGGAAGATGGTGGCCTGCTGGCTGGGCGTCATGGCGGCGTGCGAGGCGGGTTTGGGCAGCACTGGGACCGGGTGCGGAGAGGGCTGAATGGACGCGGTCTGCAGGAGCTGGCCCCCTGCCCTCTGGGATCCTTGGCTTTGATGGACCACAAACTGCGGCTTGTGTGGCTGCACCAGTGAATGAGGCTGGATCGGAGTGTAGGCTGAATTGACAACAAAAAGAGGAAAAACTGACATTAATACCGTCATTGTTGTAAATCTCTGAAGCTTCTTTTTGTACTTATACAGCTTTTTTGACATTTCAAAAGCCAAATGAACCTGAACAGAGGCATGAATCATCTGGTGTAATAGAACTGCTTTTGCCAATGTCCAACAATATGATGCCAGACAGGGCAAAAACCAGACACTCAAAATTCAGCGGTAAATGCTTTAGTCAATAAAAGTCCCATAATCTATAACGTAAACATTGTTTTACTGGCTTGCTATTATTAAAAACAGCCTAAAATTGATGTTGGCTGACTAAAGACCTGTCAGTGTGCATCAATTAATCAACTAAAGAGCGTTGTGGTGTGGCACTGGCAAAAGCGCTACATCTTTTTAAGGATTTTGCAACGACAACAAAAGAAAATTAATAACTTTTTGCTGATCTGTGGTGGAATTTCTCAACCAATGCAAAAAAAAAAAAAAACACCACAACAACAACTCATTTAATAGCTTGTTGTGGGTGAAAGACGGCCTGAATCCAAATGATGCCCAAAGCCATAGACACAACACATCCGTCTTGTGAGCGGAAAACCGTTGCAGTAACAGAGGCGAGAGGAGCACCCTGGGGCCACTATCATGCTGTAGGACGAGAACAAGCACAGCCCAGCGTGACACTCTGGGAGGTAATGAGTCCGTTCTCTTTATGTTCACCATAAAATTATACAAACAAATTAAATTAATGAGTCAAGCTGCACCTAGGTAGCGTAAAGATGTCCCAATTAGTGGGTGAATGTGGGATGTTTACTCCTATAACCCGCCAAATTAAACCCCACGCACTTAATACTACTCACCCTTCTCCAACTGTTGTTTTAAACGGATGTGTGGGACAGCCTCCATCTGGGTTTAACTTTCCTTCATGTGGGACAATCCACATTTTGTAACATGCTGTGAAAAACATAGCCGTTTCCATCTGGCAAGGTTAGCATGCTATTTAGCCACCTTAATGCTGCTGCAAGTGTGTTTCTTGCTTTTCTTACAAACAGTGGCAATTGATTGGGCAAAAGAAAATGAGCAACAGGGAAATGGAGATTAGTTTTCATTTGAGAATAGAGTGGAGCAGTCTGAAGTTTATTAAACAGAAAAACATTCCGATTCTCACCACGTTTTTCCCCCTTCCTACAGTTTGAAATGCTTCTAACAAATACAGCCCTCCGAATTCGATCACAATACTCTCAATCATATCCACGTGTCTGCTTATTTGTCAGCTTCCATACGTTTACTCATCAATAACCGCACAATTTTATTCAAAACTGAATATGATCAACATGCGGCTGTCACCCAACACCAGTGCCAATCACCTTTTTACCACACTGACGATTAAAATGAAAACTGAATCTCAAATTTGATTAACATTTTAATACAAACTGCCCTAAATGATAGACGAGGTTAATATTTTGTAGACTTTATAATCTTTATCTTGAATCAGGTTTTTCAGTGGAATCCTGGTGAGAGAAGAAAGAGGAGTGGACATAAGCTGCCATTTCCATGCATATCTTCCTCAAAACTAACGAGGAACAGGGAGTGAGGCAGAAGTCGGATGAATGTGCTAAAAAAGCCACTCCTCTCAAGGTCCTGGGATTAAGGGCTGCAGTGACTCAGGTCCCACCGCCCACACATTCGTATAAGTACACACTGTGCAGCCTTCACCAGCAGCACTGGTCCGTCTCTGCATTACTCATGAGTTTAGAGTCCGTTGGGCCTGGCTGTGCGGCATAGTCTCTTGAGATTGATGACAACATCCTGATGAGCTGCTAGCACCAGACGCCGGAAAACCCCTGACTTTCCACTTTCAACCAAATAACACTTTGACTTGACAAATCATCACTCTGCAGACACGAAGAGGGCTGATTCAAATAACTGAATTGAATATTTTATTTCTTTTGCATTAATAGCGCTAAATGTAAACTTGTAGATTCAGTAAACTGCTGGTGGACATTGCGCTCTTTTGAAATCAGTGCTTTGAAACGTCATCTAATCCTTCTGCTCTACAGCAGACAAAGCGGTTCACCTCTTCCTCAGGGCCAGGATTCAAAGACAAAAGTATAGAGTGACCAGGTCACACTCAACCAGGATCCAGAGCCTCTCCTTCTGATCCACAGCAAATTACTTTCTAGCATCTCCTGTGCACACCTGTCCCTTGTGACTTGCTGCTATGGCAACGCATTCCTTTTTTTCAAGACAGCGAGCAACCAGATTTTCCTTTTCCATCCTTCCTTTTATTTGATGTGAATCCATTACTCTAACAAAGCAAGGCACAGTCTGCCATGCTCAGATAAATCCCCCGCCCCCATCTCACTCTTATAAACAGGCCCAAAAACATGCTCTTCACACCAATACAAAAGGAAGACATTATTATTTAGAACTTACTTAGGTTCAGTTAAAAGGATTACATAAAGGTAAATCTTTTAAACATTTTATCAGGTTTCTATTTGATTATATTTGATGATGGACGGGACAAATTGGTGATGTGTCTACTGTGAAGTCTTTTCCGACTTCTAGAACCACAAAGCTTCCCTACAGTTCCCGGGACAACAGAAGACACTACTTAACTCATTGCTCTCACATTTAAAACCGTGTGAGGGTTTGTGCAGTAGGCCTCAACACGTCATCTCAACTGAACAGCAATCAGGAAATATTAACGTGTCGCCACAGTTGGAGGCCATGACAACACTATGACTAATACAATGAATAAGACCAGGGGGGACGCAAGTTTTTTATGATGCACAACTATGAGGATAACAAAAGGGGAAATTGAAAATTAACGTTTGTTAGAACTTGGCATAATGCTTGGTGCAACGTCTATGAATCATGTTCATTAAGTTCAGCTCCTGAAGATACTTTTCAAGTCTCCGTTCTACACTCACGAGTGAACGATTCCATACCAATAACACATATGAATGTTTATTTGTGAGTTATCATTTGAGTTATTATTTTGCACAATGTGGTGAAGTCCTTCCTCACCTGGAGCGATGAGAGGTTGTCCACTGGCAGCTGTAACATTGCGGCTCATATTGATGGCTCGTACTTCTGTGATTGGAGTGCTGTCTCCTTTCTTTGACCCATCCACTGGAGTGTCTGAGGAGCCAGGCTTTCCCCCTACAGAGGCCTGTGTGCCTTGAGAGGAACTCTTCAAAGAGGCAGGCTGGATGGGCACTGGAGTCTGCTTCAGACTGAGAGCCTGCAGTGTCTGTGCGGAGGATGAGGCTGCCCCCTGCTGGCCACGGATGGCCAGATTCTGGACCTGGTTCTTGAAGAGATTTGAACAGAATTAGGTATAGATACATTGTATTTAAGTAATTTCACTTATGGATCAATACATTTTGTCAGAGTTGAAGTCTAAAATAGACAAAAAACAAAATATTTGATAGCACATGATAAGAACTCTTATGTAAGAAAAGCAAAGTCAAATAATGCAAAGACCAAAAGCTTTTAAATATTGGTGTGTAGTCTGATTATGAACTTGCATTAGTGATACCTGAGTGGAGTTGGCGCTGTCAGACTGCACAGCGGTGACAGTGGCAGTGGGAGTGAAGATGAGCTGAGGAACCGCTCGGCCCAGACTCCGAGCCACCTGCACCAGGTTATTCTGCTGGGCCTTAAAAACAACAACCTCATATAGTTTTAAATAAACAAAACAACATTCACATGGCTAAATAGGAATCAGTTATTCTTAATCGATTCAGCACTTGGTATGTCAGTTTGGAGACGGTAAACTGTTACCTTGCTCCTAAACATATGCATAAACTGAAATTATATGGAAAAAAGTCAGAACCATTCAACCATAATGCGTTTATTCCAGTGCTTCTAAAACTATCTCTGCTGCTCAATAGAATAGAGATAGAAAGATGTAGAGATGGAATATGTACCCATGTACAAGTACTACAGTACTATAATTTATTACTGGTAATATTGAAACAATAAAAAAAACTATACTATAAACACTTAAATTAACCTGAAATAATAATGAGAGTTTAAAGCTATTAATTCAATTTTTGGTGCCAGTATCATTAAAATAGGTGTTCTCAGACTGTGTTTGTCTTTCATGGATTTGTGCATGAAGCATTAATTGGCACAATACAGAGTCAGTGGTCAGTTTGCAGAGTAAATTGTACAACTCCGAAAGAGAGGAGACAAGCACAGACGTGAGGGAGAAAAGGTCACGGAGAGGGAAAGAGTACATACAGGCAGAGGCCAAAGTGTGTGAGATCAGGGCACAGAGTCAGGCTGCCCTGCCCCTCTGCTGCGCTCTCGTTTTTAGAGATTAACCCTGTGTTTGCACTGAAAACACATCTGTCACATGTAATACAAGCACATTTCCTCAAACGTCTCGGGGGTCCCCCATGGCATGTCTCACCTCCAAACAGGTGTGCTCCACACTTTGAGAAGGGATTCTCACATCTCTCTGAAGATGTGAGAATCCCAAGAATAATGTCCGTTTTAAATGTGCTTATGATTTGTGTGCTGCTACATTTTCACTTTGTCCCAGGTCATCCTTAAAAAAGCAATTTCAATGGTTTTTTTACCTGGTAAAATTACTTTTCAGTACCCTGGGGAAACTTATGGAAAGCCGAGCGATTACACAACGAAATAACTGATGAGAAAAGCTCACCATTATGCTAGACAAGCCCCTGTTTTTTGCTGTGCACCTGTACAGTACATGCTTGTGTACATTGGCCAGTGGCTGAGCCCAGAGTTGAGTAGACTCACCATCTGTGCACGCAGGTACATCTGTGCCTGACTGGCAGTGAGAGTAGAGCTGGAAGGGCTGCCCAGCAGAACGGCCTGCTGGGAAATACTGGTGGGGGTAGAGCTAATGCTCTGGGCCCGGCTGATCAGCTGTGCTGCGGCTGGAGACGTGGTCAGGTTGATCTAGAAGCAATTGTACACTAATTAGGGGAAAATCATTGAGATAGAAGTATACAGAGGTTTTGTATAATTTTAAAGGGAGTACAATTAGACCACTCACCGTGGTCTGAGTGGATCCTGTTTGAGATGATGTGCCATTCTGTGAAGATGTTTGTCGTCCTGCAGCAATACTGGCCTAACCCACCACAGAGAGAAGCACTGATCAACATGAGCAGACACTTTTGTACAGACTAAAGGGAGTACTGCGTACAGAGTAAAGGGTGTAGTGCGTACAGAGTAAGGGTGTAGTGCGTACAGAGTAAGGGTGTAGTGCGTACAGAGTAACGGGTGTAGTGCGTACAGAGTAACGGGTGTAGTGCGTACAGAGTAAAGGGTGTAGTGCGTACAGAGTAAAGGGTGTAGTGCGTACAGAGTAAGGGTGTAGTGCGTACAGAGTAAAGGGTGTAGTGCGTACAGAGTAAAGGGTGTAGTGCGTACAGAGTAAGGGTGTAGTGCGTACAGAGTAAGGGTGTAGTGCGTACAGAGTAACGGGTGTAGTGCGTACAGAGTAACGGGTGTAGTGCGTACAGAGTAACGGGTGTACTGCGTACAGAGTAAGGGTGTACTGCGTACAGAGTAAAGGGTGTAGTGCGTACAGAGTAAAGGGTGTAGGGTGTAGTGTGTACAGAGTAAGGGTGTAGTGCGTACAGAGTAAGGGTGTAGTGCGTACAGAGTAAGGGTGTAGTGCGTACAGAGTAAAGTGCGTACAGAGTAAGGGTGTAGTGCGTACAGAGTAAGGGTGTAGTGCGTACAGAGTAAAGTGCGTACAGAGTTAGGGTGTAGTGCGTACAGAGTAAAGTGCGTACAGAGTAAGGGTGTAGTGCGTACAGAGTAAGGGTGTAGTGCGTACAGAGTAAGGGTGTAGTGCGTACAGAGTAAGGGTGTAGTGCGTACAGAGTAAGGGTGTAGTGCGTACAGAGTAAGGGTGTAGTGCGTACAGAGTTAGGGTGTAGTGCGTACAGAGTAAAGTGCGTACAGAGTAAGGGTGTAGTGCGTACAGAGTAAGGGTGTAGTGCGTACAGAGTAAAGTGCGTACAGAGTTAGGGTGTAGTGCGTACAGAGTAAAGTGCGTACAGAGTAAGGGTGTAGTGCGTACAGAGTAAGGGTGTAGTGCGTACAGAGTAAGGGTGTAGTGCGTACAGAGTAAGGGTGTAGTGCGTACAGAGTAAGGCTGTAGCGCGTACAGAGTAAGGGTGTGGTGTGTACAGAGTAAGGGTGTAGTGCGTACAGAGTAAGGGTGTAGTGCGTACTGAGTAAGGGTGTAGTGCGTACACAGTAAGGGTGTAGTGCGTACAGAGTAAGGCTGTAGTGCGTACAGAGTAAGGCTGTGGTGCGTACAGAGTAAGGGTGTAGTGCGTACAGAGTAAGGGTGTAGTGCGTACAGAGTAAGGGTGTAGTGCGTACAGAGTAAGGGTGTAGTGCGTACAGAGTAAGGGTGTAGTGCGTACAGAGTAAGGGTGTAGTGCGTACAGAGTAAGGGTGTAGTGCGTACAGAGTAAAGGGTGTAGTGCGTACAGAGTAAGGGTGTAGTGCGTACAGAGTAAGGGTGTAGTGCGTACAGAGTAAGGGTGTAGTACGTACAGAGTAAGGGTGTAGTGCGTACAGAGTAAGGGTGTAGTGCGTACAGAGTAAGGGTGTAGTGCGTACAGAGTAAGGGTGTAGTGCGTACAGAGTAAGGGTGTAGTGCGTACAGAGTAAGGGTGTAGTGCGTACAGAGTAAGGGTGTAGTGTGTAGAGTAAAGGTTCTGTGGTAGTCACCTGTTGCACAGCAGCCAGGCTCTGTAGTTGTGCTGTGCTGAGATTGTGCTGTTGTTGAAGTGCTGCAGTTTGTAACATCAGATGCTGCTGCTGAGCTGCATACATCTGCTGTAGATATTGTGCTGCTGTGTTCGGCTGCCTGTGTAAAGCCTGTTGAAACACCTGAAGAACAAAAATATAAATCATATTATAATCTGAATCTATATTTGTCTTGCATGATCCTTTCTTGTGTGTGTAGATGTGTATGCAATGTGTATGACAAATAAAATACTTCTTGTTTTATTTAGACTTAGACAAAGTATATTGATTCACAAGGGAAATTACTATAGTTATAAAAAATGTAAAATGTAAATCCATCATGTGAAATGGGGTTTGGATGGAAAGAAAGCACAATGGGTGATCTTTGATCTACACTGTCACAGCCATCGTAACCTCAAGCGCCGTGTGTGGATTAGCAACAGACAGCACTCAAGTGCGCTAAATAGAGCATCAGCTCTTGGACCCGGGGGGACGTAATTAGGCTTGGTTTATAATAGTTTGAGGGCTGAGTCAAAAAAAGAGGGTCTGAAAAGAAGGAATTCCCTTTTGTCAAAGAATAGCTCTAAATGCTGAGTGGACCCCTTCACACCGAGGTTAAGTCTGTTAAAGGATTTCTCCTGCGGTAAGAAGGTCAGAGCAACAAACTTCACCAAATCCTCATTAACATTCATTAATCTACTTTATTCAGGCAAAACAGACAATGAAAACATAAAAACTGTTGGTTTTTTGGCCATTTTGAAAATATCCCACAGTTGGTGGTATCTTGTGTGGTCGTAACGTCTATATGACCCACATTTCACTAAAACGGAGTGAACACAATTATATTTCAGATTTTACAATACATTTTGTAATTGTACTTCCTGGTTGGACATGAGCCGCAAATATTACATATTATGTCGAGGTAAACTGTTACCTAGCAACCATACTTAAAACACCAATAATAATACCATTTAACATTTTTATTTTGTTGAGAGATCATTTAAACTGACAGAAAAGAGTATCAGTCAAGTGTAAATTGTGTAAAAAGTTCACAATGGCAAGTTGCACATTGAGGTCATAACAGGGGGAGATGATTTTCAGCTTCTTCCATCTGGGCAAAGACTCTTGGTGGTGCAGAGAGCAGAGAAGTAAAACAAAGAGCTTCAAAAACAGCTTTATCTAAGCATACATGTCCCATTCTCCCTAGTGCCAGGCCTCACCTGTACAGTCTGTCGGTCAGGAATCCCGCTGTAAACGGATATTTGAGGCACTGCCTGTCTCCCTGCTGTCATAGTAGTGGCTGTGGCGCTGCTGCTCGTGCTGTTGGTGGTGGCTGGGGAGGGGGAAGGCGTGGTGGTGGGAGTGGCGGGAGTGTTGTTGCTGGTGGCAGTAGAGGCAGAGGGACTGCTGGGGCTGGGGGCAGTAGAAGCGGGGGCTCCTGGCTCCGTGTCCATGGTGCCCTCGGGCCTCCTGACCTTTGATCCCCGACTCTTCTGAATGGCTCTCCGGTGCCTGAAAGAAAGAATAAGAATAACTTTGAAATGGGAAACTACCATTACGTAACGAGCTATAGCCACAAGTGAATATAGTATTTAAGTTTGTGTATGTTTTTGATGTAGATTTGTACTGTAAAATGTAAATTAAAACAGCGTTGTTAATAAAGCACTTTTTTCAATATTAACGTCCCACTTGACTTAAAACAGTGCATCTGGAACATAAAATTACGCGACGCAACTCTATGCAACGCGACACGACAAATATTGTGACTATATTGCCATTGTTATTTGATACATTTTAAATGTATAATATTGGCAATTACATACATCTACCAATCATAATTCAATGGTTCAAATACTCTACATAAATCTGGGTTAAGCAGAAAATATAATTACAGTTCATAGTATAGAACTACTCATGTCATCACTCTATCCCAGCATGCAGCACCAAACTCCACACTGCCAGTGATGGCAGCAGGGAATTTGCATTGAAACAAATGGCGTCGGCAGAAACAAACTTGATCAGAGATTGTGGACAGTTTTTGCGCAGTGGGATGTACAAATGATTGAGGGCAGAAGAAAGACAGAGCCTTTTACTGGACTGACAAAGCTCCAGATCGACAGACGAAAGAAGAGGATTTGTGTGACTAAACGACTGTAGTGAGTCATCTCTGAAGGTACAAATGTATTTCTGCATTAATTTGGGTTTTCATTTGAGGAATGATTTAACCATTGTCCCATGACTATTCAAAATCTATATTAAGATTGCGTATTGATGATGCTATTCTAAAAGTAATGAATGTATTAATTAAATGAGCAAGAGTAGTTTAAAGAGAAACTATCACAAATGCTTTTCCGAAACACAGTTTACATAATTAACAATTAAATAAAATCACAAACTAAAGTTAAAACACTGATTTTCAGGTGTTTATTACATCGACACGAGTGGATTAAACACTATTTTGATCAAGATCACATAATTTTAATGATCAATAATGTCATATGTACAGGATTTTATAATGAAGTGTATTTCTCATCTCAAGAATACTTTTTTGACGGCTTGATATAAAGACAAAGATAAACTTCAAAAGCTAAAATGTCAGAGTTTCTTCCCTGCCGTAATGGCGTCCTCTACAAATTTAATCAGGTGAGATCAGGAGCTCTATTGACAGATAGAACCACAGCTTTCTTTCACCATCAACATAAAATGAGGAGGAAAAGAGCAATGACTTCAAAATCAATTTAATGGTTAGTCCCCTGATACTCGTCTAGGATCCATTTAGGACCGAGAGGCTCAGGCAGAACGACCGGGCAGTGGAGTGACTTTAAAACTGACCAAATTCAAACTGAACCTGTTCCTGAACCATTTGGCACACAAACAATTGGCTGGACTCTTTGTGGAACCGAGACGGTAGTTTTCTGTCAACTCTGTTTGACTCTAATTATAATCAGCACAGAGGAAAATCTGATTTTATTTTGGTAAATATAAAGAGCAGGGAGGTTTGGACAGAGAGTAGATTTTTCAAAGCTGAAGTTTATTTAACTAAAATTAGGTTTTGTTTTTTTGTGGGTTTGGAGTACAGACTGACTCTTCCCAGAACGCTTTGCTTTGACTGAAAATAAGTGGGTTAAAGCTGTCTTTTTATATTTTACCTTCCCAGGAGCTTGATCATTATTTTTCATCAGATAATGAACAAAATGGAGTAAAAGCCAATATTAACAGAATGATATCAAGACAATAGACAATAACTGAATAAAATGCATATAGAAGGCATGAGCGTATTGATGTAGAAGGGACCCCTTTATTTGGGGCGGGGGCTGTGGGTTCAAAGGGCCTGACAGCTGATGCAGCAAAGCTGAAACAAGAGGCCAAAGCATGGTAATCCTAAAAGATAGGGCTGTGTAGTTATTTTAAAGCTGGAGGAAATGAGAAGATAAAAACAAGCATCAATAATTATAGTGGCATGTTTGTGGCAAAGTCCCTTTGCTTCAGTTATTTTTATGTGTAGCTAACTCCTGAATAGTAAAAAATGCAGTTTAAGTTTACAGGATAAAAAAAACAGCTGCAAATTGTAAAATGATGGTACACTTTCAGCAGACAATTTCGATGACATGTTGGGTCTTTGTTGCAAGCTCGTCTGGTCAGGCTGACGCTCTTACATTTGTAAACACAGCAGCGCAGATACAAGTGTGCCGCTGTGTCATTAGCCTACATCCCAGTGAGCTCCTAAAGGGAGGGAGTTCCCTCTGGTCATGATCCATGTCCCACTCACCGCCAGGCAATCATCCACACAGTTATGGGGAACAACACCCCCCTCTCATACAATTTTTTCAACCATCTTTGTCCAAAATATTGTGTTTATGATGAAGATCTGTGTCGAAAAATCTGTGTCGCTTAAAATATAGAGCCGCAAAATGGAAATCACTATTCCAGTCTGTTCTAATGTCACAGAAAAATGAATACAACAACTCAAGATGTGCTCAAACATGTCAGATTTGTAACTAGACCACAGCCTGCAGGAAGATGAGACCCATTAGGAGCCTGTCAGACAGACCGGCCCCCAGCGATGTGAGTGGCCACCCTTTAACAACAACATTCAACCCATATTAAAGCTAAAGCAAATCTGATGTTGGCTGAAAAAGGAAGTCTTCAATAAACAGCAGATTCGTACACACATGCATGTTGATACCCTGAGACAAAGGCCCCTAACCCTGATGCTCCTACCTCCTGTGCCCCCCCCATCGTGAAGCGGGGGTATGCTGTCCCATCCCGCTGCAGGATGTAGCTCGTCTTTGTCTGATGGCTCGACTCAGACTGAATGAATGCACGCGTGTGAGCAGGTTCCAGCGGCACCTCTCGTCCACCCCCCACACATCAACATCCCACTCCACCAACCAGGCCACAGCCTGCCTCCTGATTATGTGGTATCCTAGCAACAGCCAACGGGACGCCTCTGGAATCCCTTCGCACAGAGACTGCTGATTGGATAAAGGAATCCCCTCTAATGAAGACGATGGTAATGACTCTACCCTCTGTCCCCTCCCCCAGCGGCAGCCGGATTGTTTTAGGAAATGTCCAGCCTTCAACATGAGGTGGATACCAGGCTTCATGGAATTAACTTTCGCAAACTCAGATATGAAATCATGATTTTGGTAAATGACAAATGATAAATTGGATTATGAATGTTTGGCGAAGCGTTGAAATAATAATATTTTTTTCAGTCACGATTTGAATTTGTCAAGCTCAAATCCAAAGCCATATGCAACATTGCAGTTAGACTATAAAGGCACAGGCAGGGGATGAGGTTTCAGAAGCACAATTTTAGGACTAAATCTAGCTATAGCTACATTTGGAACATGTCAGAGTTGTTCAAAGTTTGTTACAGATGCAGTTTAATATTAAATAAATGGTATAATGACATGCCCATGCTCTATAATAACACGCAGTCTGATTGTCTAGTCATTTAAATGTAGCCATCTGAATAATTTACTGGCACAATGTGATATTCATCCATGCGGCTCATTGATTATTATCTTGTCATTATCATTTAGATTAGCTAAAGCTTGAGACTACAGACATACTCACTTGAATAGACACACTACTGCCCTAAAATCCACAGAAATCAGCTTGTCAAAGCACAGAGAAATCATTTCATAACGGTCATATGTTTAGGATGCCTGCAATTAAATTAAAAACTAATGTTTAAGGCTTCATATGTCTATAAGAACTTAATTAAAGTCAGTCCATTCAGTTGTAAAGGCAAAACTAAATTTGTTTAGTTTTGGTATAACAGCACCAAGCATTATTTATTACTGAAAACTGAAGGTAACAGTGAGACCCATCTTATTTAGGGTTCAAACTTATACACACCATGAAAAATATGGGACAAGACTGGGACTAAACCTGGACAAGAACAGGACCAAACCAAGTCTATACTGGGATTTAACTGGGATCAAACAAGGAAAAGTGTGAATGTAGTGCACTTTTCAGAATCAAAAAAGGTTCATTGCCATTGAACACAGTTCGCAAACAATAATAAAATAATAATAATATAATAATAATAATAGCAACTTCTAGAGTCAAATATGGCATGTATAAATTAAGAATTGACTAATAAAATAAGGTAAAAAAAAGGAAAAATAAAGTTTGTCTCTGTATGTACACAGATATTCACACAAAAATGTATAGGTGGTCAGAAATAGTGCAAAAAGTGAACAGTGCATGAATAGTATTGGTTGAATAATTGTTAAAGTGGCAGGTGTTAAGTGTTCATGAGTCCAACAGCAGAGGGAAAGAAACTATTCTTGAGGTGGGAGGTTCTGGTCTGATTGGATCAAATAGTCCGTGTCCAGGGTGAGAAGTGTTTCTCGTTCCAGAGCCCTGGAGAACGCAATCACCTTCTCAGCAGAGCGCACATTGCCCTGTATTCTCTGTTTGTCCCTGGCTGTGGCTCCAGCGTACCATGATGGAGGAGGTGAGGATGGACTCAATGACTGCAGTGTAGAACTGCACCATCATCTGCCCTGGCAGCTTGGCTTTCTTCAGCTGCCACAGGAAGTACATCCTCGGCTGGGCCTTCTTGATGAGGGAACTGATGGTGGGCTCCCACTTGAGGTCCTGGGTGATGGTGGTGCCATAGAAGCAGAAGGATTACACGGTGGTGATGGGGGAGTCTGTCAAGGTGAGGGGGGACACCAGCAGGTCCACCTCCCTCCTGTAGACAGACTCATCAGGGTCCCAGATGAGCCCGCTGAGGGTGGTGTCGTCCGCAAACTTGATCAGTTTTATGGAGCCGTGGCTGGAGGTGCATCAGTTTGTGTAGAGGAAGTCAGTGATCCACCTGCTGGTAGAGTCAGGCACGTTGAGCAGGGATAGCTCTAGTCCTAGAGCAGAGCAGGGAGGATGGTGTTGTATGCAGAGCTAAAGTCAACAACCAAGATCTTGGTGTAGGTTCCCGGGAGTCCAGATGCTAAAGATGTAGTAGAGTGCCAGGTTGATGGTGTCGTCCACAGACCTGTTGGCTCTGTAGGCGATCAGCATGGGGTCAATCTGGGAGGAGGTGAGGGAGGACCAGGCGCTCAAAAAACTTCATGACTACACATATCAGTGCCACAGGTCTATAGTCATTAAATCCAGTGATCCGGGGTTTACTTACCTATTTTTTATATATCTGGTAGCTATTCATTGTTCAATGTTTTGTTGTTTGTGTTGCATCGAATCACCAGGACAAGTTCCTATGTTTGTGAATTTTGTTCATTGACAAATGGCAATAAACCTTATTCTGATTCTGATTTTTGGGGACAGGCGCAATGATTGACTATTTGAAGCAGGCTGAGACAGTGTGGGAACCCGGGGCTGGGTGGGCAGTGGTGTCCACAGTGGGGGAGGTGGCCTCAAACCTGGAGTAGAAAGTGTTAAACTCCTTGGGCTGTTTTCGGTCATCTGCAGCCTTGGGGGCTCTAGGCTTGTAGTTGGTGAGAAGCCAGAACCCACTCCACACAGAGGCGGGGTTGTTGTCAGAACTGCTGCTTCTGACACGTATTGTACTGTGATCTAGCTCTCGAAACCTCCCTGCTATATCCATATTTAATATCTTTTTAGCACGCTCTGTCACCAGCCCTGTGCGCTGCCTCCTTCTGCTGCCTTAACTGCCTCAGTTTTGGTGTGAACCAGGGTTTGGTGTGCAATGGTATAATGCTGTCCTCACAGAATCAAATGTATGACATCAGTGTCCGTTTACTCATCCAAACCATCTGTCGCACTGTCTGTACTTTGGTAGCTCATAGCTGAGATTCCCCATGTTAAAATTGCCCAGGATAATACACAAGGAGTCCGGGAACGCCCGCTCCACACTCAAATCCTGGTCTACGAGTGCACGCTGTGCCTCCTGCATGTTCGCGCTCATAGGAATGTAAACAGCGACCAGAATGAATGAGGCGAACTCACGTGGAGAGTAGAATGTTTTGCAGTTAATAAAAATATATTCCAGATTTGGATTTGGAGATCACAGTCACACCTGAAGACCAGGCGTTATTAATGTAAAAACAGACTCCTCCGCCTTGTGCTTTTCCCCCGGAGAGATCTCGTTGTCTGTCCGCACAGAGCAGCTGGAAGCCCTCAAGCTGTACGGCGCAGTCAGGGACCAACTCACTGAGCCACGTCTCCGTGAAACACAAAACAGGAGAAGAAGAAATGTTTCGGCTCATCGGCAGTGCCAGTTCATTCAGTTTGTTGGAAAGCGAGTTCAAGTTAGAGAGGAAAATCCTAGGTAAGAGCGTATGTGTGCCGCGTTTCCTAAGGTGGACCGGCTTGCTTTCCTCGTCTGTGGAATCTCACTCTATTGGCCAAAAAAGGACTAATCTTGCACCAGATGCTAAAAAACTGGAATTAGATCCATAGGAGTTGTAGTTCTGATGGTTAAGAGCTCTTCACGGCTGACACACAATTTGTGTACAAAACAAAGTGCACCAAAACACCATGGCCGAGCTATCTTGGATTACCGCTTGGATTTTACATTTAGAATGAGGAAAACAGCCCCACTGGAAAAGTCAGGTTGGTCCTGAGACTGTAATCGAGCCATGGACAGCTCTGTTCGAGTTGAGCTGCACAAAGAGCATCTGGCTTCCCTCCAAGTTTAAGTGTGCCAAACCTTGTCTTGCATTCCAGCACACGTCGCCTCATGCTGTGAAGCTACAATGCACTTTCACTAGATTCTCCCCAAAGGACCCTAAACCCTTTTTATCAACACACAATTCCTACTGCTCTCACCTGAGATAACCAAGACATAGGAAAAAAAGCATGAATCATTCCAGAAATAACTGTTAATAAAGGCTTCGCCTCCTTTCAAACGAAACGGAATAGGCAAAAGTATAATCATAAATTATTCATAAATACCTCACTGTCGCCACTAGTGCCAATTAATAGACTGAAGGATGTTGTTGATTAAGTGTGTAGGACTTAATTGAGGACTTAAAAATTCACAAAGTGCACTACAGAGTGCAATAATAAAAGAAAGCATAGACAAATGTGTGGTGATAGGCCAAAAAATAAATAAACATATATCACCATATGCTTTTCCAGAGCCTACTTCACAATTTCAATTTGTCACATATTTTACAAGAGTGACCTACAACTATCTCCATCTTTTGAGAGTTTGAACTGTTAAAATCCACCTGTCACTCTCTCAGTAGGAAGAATAAATGGAATACTGTGTTTGAGCCGCAATAGAAATCACAATTTGATTTTATCCCGTGTGTGTGTGTGTGTGTGTGTGTGTAAAAAAGCACAGCACTCTAAAAGCCTGTAAACCTGCAAAATATAATTTCTCTATGCCACGTTCAAATTCTTGTGTCTCAAACAAACTACATAATCAAATTAAACAACAAACAATAATAATAATAACCTTCATCTCTGTTTAAATTGTTGTTTTGCATGAACTCTTTTGCAGTTGCAGTCTTGTGATTGCAGACGGAGATACTTAATAGTTTTAGCCGATTCATTAATCAGCAGAGCATGTCTTTAGTCGACTATACAGCCCTAAAAATGAGTCGGGACAACTACTGCAACAGTCTGATCAACGATTTAAACAGAATCCATGCAATTAACTAGTGTGTGTGACCGTGAATCAACTGTGGCCTTGCTAAGTAAAAGACTTTAAACAATTGTGTACAGAATAAGCTCTGTATCTATATAGGTGAGGAAGTCACCTGTCAGTTAATTTCACTTCGAGTCCCAGGCTTTTCTTTACTTTGTCAGGCAAATCTCCATGAAAGCATTTGTAAACACGGGTGACTGAATGAATGATGAACTACTACATGTGCTAGCAGCGCTGACAGTCCAAACGCACAACCTGGGAATAGTTTGTTTTCATTCATAGCGCAAGTTTAGGCTATTTGTGTCACTCGTGCCATCCCGTACAACCGATTTAAGATGGCCCAAGGGAACCGCTCGCACGTCGGTCTGATGTACCCCTGCCACAGATGACTACAAGTGTGCAGAAAGCTATAAGCAAAACCCCACAGTGTGCTGATGTTTATGGGGCCCGCGCGTGCAGCGTTCCGACACTCAATCCACGCGCATAAACTCCAGGCGCTATCTTTGTCCCGAGCGAGAGGGGGAAACAGACAAACGGGACACATCGTACCCTTCAACCGAGGCGTGCGCCACCGTCTCTTGCCCGCGGAGATGCCTGGCGGTGATCCAGCTTGTCCTACACCATTTTCAGAGCAGTATCCTTCAGACAGAGCACGGGGAGCAGCGGGAGGACAATTTGCATTCCACACTGACCACGTGACCTTGTGTTTGTCTTCTGGGGAGTAGCGCGGAGGCAGCTCACTAGCGCCCTCTGCTGCCCCGGAGCGCGGTTTTGGTTGAGAATAGACGTTTTGTGCTACTTTTCAGGCACGGAGTATTTAACAGTGACAGAAGTAGATCATTATTTTAGATCGTGTTCATTGTAAACCGCAATATTGATCCAAAACAGCTTGATAACCTAACATGGCCATTGACTTCCTGTTCGAACCAGCAGTGCCGATAAGCCCCGCCTCTTGTGTGTGGCTTTTCAGTGTAACGCGCAGCAGATGGTCATTTACATGTTTTTTACATTTTATTTTATTTTTTTCCAGAATCCTATGTGTATCACGCAGAGTCTTAATGTTTCAAATAATTCCAACTAGGTGGGCTCAGGATTGCTCAGGAGTTAATTAAAATACAACTTTAAGGGAACGAATGATGAGGATGAGAATGGTGGCACTTAGTTGATTTTGTATCATTAAATGAGCAAACAATATGTGATGTAAAGTGACAGCACTTGTTGGTGGTAATTGGGTTCAGTCCTAACTAGACAAAGAATTAGACAAACCTTTTTGACCCACAAGGGACATTTTATTAAATAGCTCACGCATGATGATAACATAAACAAATAAAAAAACACAATAATGATAAGTGGCACTGAAAGGCGAATACAATGAAAAAGTATGAAGTAGCAAAAATAGCAAAGTTCTATTCCACCTCATAAACTACCACTAGATGGAGCTTTAAACTAAGCTTCACGACTGAGTTATAATTTGACATGAGGTGATGAAAGATACTTAGATATGTAGCACCTATAAAGATCAGGTAAAACATATTTATTCAGCTTCAACTGCAATATTTGTTACAAAGGTTGTGTTTAAGGCTGTTTTGTAAAACTTTATTTACAAGTCGGTATAGTAATCAATCGTCCAGGAGAGTTTCATTGTAGAAAAAATGCAACAGTGAACAGTGTCCAGATGACCTTGTCCTTCAATCCTCTATGACTTCATATTACACTTTGTATTGGCATAGCAAAAAAAAATCTGGAAATGCACCCAATATAAGCCCAGTTGCATGATTCCATATTAAATAAATAAATACATAACAATCATTTAACACATTTAAACCTTCTGTCTTTTTATTATATTAAAAAGATTTTACCGGTGCAACCAAAAAACAGGCATTATGTGTACATTTAGCTTTGGCGAGATTGTACACTGCTCAAACACTACTCAGTTTAAATAAAGATGTAACTTAATGTATGTGTCCTATGATGTTTCCCTCAGTAGAGGGTTTTTTTGCATTCATCCACTGATAAATTATTCTCATGAGATATATTTGGTCACAGACAACCGGCTTTGAGTGGTAAAAGAAATGGACAAGCAAGAAATTATACCTACCATCGTTTCTGGTTATAAAAAGGTGTTTGAAATAACTTCCAAAGAGCCATGTTAACTGAAACAATGAAGTCCTGAAATAAAAACCGATGTGCCCGTATGTTTGCTTATGTTCGATTTTCAAAGACACTGCAGTGGGCGCACCTTTGTTTTTGCTGTTACTTGAAAGTGCCTGGGAGTGGCCTCTGTGTTCAAAGTTTGATTATTAGTTCAGGATTTGCCCAGTTTTATTCCCATTGTTGCAGTTGTGACCAGTCCTATCCCAGTGTTTACGCAGCAGAGATGACTATTGTGAAGGAGGATATTTGGTCTGATGGAGCCTCAGCAGACATCCCCTCAGCAGGACCACAATGACTTCAGAGAAACTTGTCATTGACAGACTTTCTATGTGACCATGTTGGGCGATATTGCAGCTTATTTGAGTGTTAAGCAACTCTGGAAACAGAATCAAGGATATTTGTGATGCAACATGACCGTTGTCCTTTGCAGAAAAGACTGTTAGGGTTAAGAGTTTCATTTAACCTAATAATTCAATTAAAATTACATTTGTTAAGTCAATTACAAACCACTTCCTGTGACTTATTCTCCTCGCAACAAGTATTTCAAATAAATTATATTAATAAAACATTATATTAATAAAAATATAATAGAAGCATATACCGGTACACAACAGATGACTACAACTGAAGCTTTTTCTAATATACCGGTACTGTAAATCCACTCATAAAATCCAATTAAACTGATTTAATTGGGCTCCCACAGCATTTTTCTTTTTCAGTCCAACACACTTTTGTCTGTAATTGGAAACAGTCACCAAGTGGGAAACAGTTTGTTGGGTCATTTCACCTTTGTCGATGTGACCAAAGATATTTTTTCTTGTGAATGACTACTGTCCAATTTGTTTTACTTTTTTCAGTGTAGAAAATAAAATGAGGTCCTCTATTGGACTAAATGAAGCTGACATTGAACAAAGCATTAAATAACAAAATAAAATAATCACAACAAAGTTAGCCCCGATAAGACAGAATAACACAAAGAAGTTAGGACTTATATGAGCACGTACAATATGAGTGTGCAAGTGCTCAGTGGAACAAGTGCTCAGTGTTGTCTCAAGGCCCATGCAACACTCACAGCTCCTCTGTGTTGGACCTGCTGCTTCTCTCATTGGTTTGGCGCTCAGAAAATTATATAATAAGCAATAAGCTCACACAAGAAAACATGTGAGTATTGTTTTGTCAACACAACACAACAGGCCTGTGTAAGTAAAGTCCAGTGACACAAGAAATCTACTAAATCCTCCAATTAGCACATAATGAGCCTTAAAGGAACATGTACATTTTAACCGCTTGTACTGCCACTAGTACAACAAGTATCACTATTTTAACTATTTTATTTTTCACTTTTTTTGGTAAAGGAGTACACTATGTGTTTTTTCCCCCAAATATATATTGTTAAAACAAAATCAGACTGCTGCATGCTGTCTGCATCTAATAATAAAGTATTTGATGCTTCGTGCCAGGGTGGTCCACTCCAGCTTCTCCATGTGAATAAGCAGTTTGAAGCCGTGCAGGAGCTCAGTGCCTTTGGACTCATGGACACTTTCAAACACCAGTCACTTTAACAATGACTTAATTAACAACCACTCATTGCACTGTTCACTTTCTGCACTACGTCTGTAAATGTAAGTGTAAATGTGGTGTATATACTCTAAAGCCATACATTTAATATGTTTGTTTAATTTATGCCTTATTGATATATCTTGCTTTTATTATTATTCATTGTTGTATGTTGTATGTTGTGCCACCAAAGAAAGTTCCTATGTTTGTGAATTTTGTTCACTGAGCATGGCAATAAAATTCTGATTCTGATGAATGAATGATTGTGAATATGACTGACATACAAAAGGGTTTGTGAGAGTCAAATGAGGTAACAGTTGAGTTGAGTTCACAAGCCTCCACGTGGTTTGCTACCAGATTTTTTCCATTGGCGTTTTGGTATGAGTATGTGGGCAGACAGAAGTGAGAGCACGTGTGGCACTCCTCTTGCCACTGCCTGATTTAACCACAACCTTGAGGGGGCTGAAAACTCAGAAGTGTGACATTCTGTAAAGCTTCAGAGAATGAGGCACAGAGCACGTATGCACTGATGATTGTTGTTTAAAAGGGGAAGCAGTAAACGTGCATGACTCATTTGAGTACATAGTCAAATTGAAATTATATACTCTACTCGAGTTGTGTGTGCACGTCTTTACACTCTCCGAAACAACAAAAATGTTACTGCTTTTATTGCATTAAACAGCTTCAGTATCTGCACATTATTTTATTTTTTTATTAATAAATGTTTGCGATGGGAACTGAACTGGTTTACCTAGTTCCTAGTTACCTAGTCTTTAGCATTCCTTTGTCGATTTTATCTACTTATTAAGAGTAATGATTACATGCTAACACAAGCTGAAGCAGGTTTGAACAAAATCAATTATGTGTATATATAAATATGTCCTAGTGCTTTATTACTTTGAGACAGGGCAATGTAACTCCTATTCTTATTTATCATTATATCTGACATGATTACTTTTGGATAATGTGAAATATAATATGCCTTTGCATGAGCAGGTACAGTAGAAGAGAAGATTGGCAGCCTTGTTTCTGTACTGTAGCTTACCGCCAATGAGTGCGGAGTGAGTAAATAATGATCAACATTGTAAAGCGACTTTGAACTGAAAAGACTAATGCATGATTATTATTACCTCACATTTTATTTTGCCCCTGACATTGGTGCTGGTGATTTTATTCATATACCGTAATTCCAAATGGGGCTCAAAATAAGAGTTGCATAATCTGATTTTTGAAACAGATAGAAGATAGAAAAGAATAGAAAAGAGGTTGGACAGAGAAGAGCTGTCCTGTCACTGTCATGAGGCAGTGAGTGAGGCCAAACCAGAGTGAGCCTGAACGCACCAGGGCTCCTCTGTTAATAATGCATCACTGACAATAGCATAAGGTTTCCTCTGTTCATGCATCCTCTCGGGGCTATAATACAATGTTGAGAGTTAAATCTAAAGCTTTAAATGTATGTAATGTATTTCAGTTTAAGCTAATGCAGTGTTATTTCAGTAAATGTATAGGCTATAATAAGTTGGATTTGCAATAGAAGCAGAACAGCCCTGGCACTTAGGCGGGCGGACCACCTGAGTGCCCACTAACACTGCCACAGGATGTTTGGATTCTAATTGTGTACGATTTTGGGTGAAACAATGAGAAGTAATGCGAGAGTGACATTTTTGTAATTGGTCTTGATGATGAAGTGAATGGGGGGGAGTGTTCGTGTTGTGCAGTGGGTAAAAAACACACTTTGGGTCAGTCACACAAAAGTTCAGTTAAATGAAACCAACACCAAAGTCTGTGCAAGACTTCTGCCTACACTGCCAATACTGCCCGGTGGTGAGTTGTAAACACACATTTTGGAAAAGCAATATTCAAGTAAAGGGATGCTGAAGGAAATGTTCAGTAAATCATGTTTCATGCAGCTGTTTTGTTGGCAATTTTAATTATTAGAGGATTATGCACACTCACCCTGCTGCAGCTCTCTCTCCCCTCCAAGTTCCTCATGCTCAGGAGTCTTAGGGGCCAAAGGGTGCAGCCTTTGTGGGACCTGTGAGGAGAGCTGTCAGCATTCTCAGCGCCTTGTTAGTGCCACGTCAAACTGGGCATTGTGACAGAGCAAACTAGAGAAGAGGCGACGTTGTGAAGGATGATAGTTGATGGAACGGAACGAAAACACTCGTTTGATACAACTCTGCACTGTTTCTTCGCAAATTAGTTATAGTAGGCTTTACAGTAATTACCATAGTAGCTTAGAGCCAAAAGCAAAAGCAAAGGAGTATCACATGGACTGGCTGGTGAAATGCTGAGAGTCCAAAGATATGACTAGGCACTATTTGTATTGAAAACAACAGAGATCCTTAAAGAGCTAAACAATACGACCACAGAGAGAGCGGCTGTAGATGCACTAAATGTCGAGTCCAGATAAAAAATAGGGCTGCATTAGAAAGGATTTATCACATGTGTGCTAAATTAAAAAGGTGAAATCATTGACAATGCAAGTGTATTTTTCATGTGGTGCTGATAGAAGGAAGCCAATACAAACGAGTGAATGTGTATCTGTGTTGTAACATTTCAGATATGATTGTCTGGTCTTGAGCCATCACACAATGCCTTTGTTATACAGTTTGTGCTCTATCTTACAGTTTCACAACCCGCACTGTGTTGGAGTAATATGCCTCCCATATCTGACATGCCAACTCTTTAAAGGCCTTTGTACATTTGGCATTAGCACTGCTTTCAAAAAACACAATAACAATAAAATCCGATAGTATTACAAGTTTGAGTTTGGGCTGTACCGACTTTTTCAGTTTTTACTTCCCTCTTTCTATTCATTGAGAAGTCAGATGAGATTGAGAAGTCAGATGAGCGTGGTTCCTTGTTCCACATAATGACATAAAGGTCTTCAACATCGCATGAGTTAGAGGGTTTAAAAATGTACCAAAACCTCCCAAGACATTTAGCCGTCAACAATGAAATGTAATTTTATTTTGTAACACACAATCTGCTTTCAGTGTGCAGTGATTGGCACATTCATTTGGCACTGACAAGTTAAAAAAAAAAAAAAATCATGAAACTGTATACATTTGAAAACCTCACTTGGCCTTGTGTTGGTGTCATATTGGCCTTTGATTTTGAAAAATGAGCTAAACATCAGTGCCATGTATAGGCATTAGCCATGCTACGTCATAAAGCAGAATTTTAATCATGTTTAAAGAGTCAAGTAGAGTTTGATTGTCATGTTAAGTGACTTTGATCCAATTAATTAAATAACTTCTAATGATGAGTGAAATTTTGGCACTGAGCATTTGCTTTCTTTGTTCATAGTTTTGGTTGGTCTGGCAATCCCTCTATTATGTAACCTGCATGTAGCTTTAATCCATCCACTAAACTGCAAGAAAACATGTTGCCCCAATATCCAAGTAATTTCAGGTCAAAGTACAATTTACTACTAGTACTATGTGTGTCTCCCTCAGAAAACTAAATCACTGACTTTGTTTGAGTTGTAAAGATGGGTCAAAGAGGTCTTCTGTGGTCAATCGGGGAACCACTCTGTCATACCACATTCATCACATTCACACTGGGCACTTTTCATTCAGATGAAGAATTCAGACTTTGGATTATCCATGTGTTGACTGAAGATATTGTTTTTTAGGTTGAGATAAATAACAGATAAACCTGTTTAAAGATACTGGGGGTTGAATGGTACTGAGTGAAATTGTGCACGTACAGCATTTGGGCAATCAGCCAGTCCTGATAGAGCATGGAGGGACCGAGATTAGTCACAGACACATTCCAATTTTAGATGTGTTGGTGCTGTTCACAGACAGAGCCAGAGTATTTATACAGACCGTAATTGTGCTTATAATTAGCATTAGAAACTGTAAAGCTCATCCATTGAGTTTGTACACAGTCAAACAGCTACAGTTTCATTGAGTTCCGGTATCCACGGTCTGGGAATCAGCCCAGTGGACATAACTAATTATCCTACAGCCAAATACAGCCAGAGTCAGACTGGCCTTAGTCCAGTCCAGCAGACACTAAGACAAGGGGACCTTACAACAAGAGACTCATCCAAGAACATTACTCCTGATCAGTGACAGAAAACCGGGTCCACTGGACGGTCAAGCTTTGGACGTCTGCGTCTGAGACTAAATGTGATGCTGTACTGTAAAGTTACAGTGTGGTTTAAAGGCAATGCCAATAAGACAAGATAACATTAAATGATTATTAATTTGTTTTTCTATTACATTTTTTGGTCTATCCAGCTCAATACACTTTTCTCCAATTCTGTATGAAGATGTAAGTGATCTTCTGTGTAGAATATACAGATAGCTGGATCCCAAGCTGCATTACTGTAGCATTACATTTAGTCATATTTGAAACTAGCTTAACCACTGCAAACATTTTTTTTTTCCCAAACGTGTTAGAGTGTATATAAATAGACTATTATTTCCCCATAATTTTAGACTGTGTAGGCCTAAAGTAGCATTCAACAACCTAAAGGCTTGTATTTGCACCTGAAAATGAAGATGCATTGCTTAAATAAAAGCAGGTAAAGCCAATAGCTGACACAGGGGTCCTTGGCTTTGTTATAAGCACAGACTTCAAATAGAAATGACCTGGCACCGTCAGCCTAATTTACACAGGCCGATAGGCACTCTGTGTGTGATCTCCCAAAGCCTCTGGTAAACAGGCAGGCACCACAGAAAAAACACCTTTGAAGCGTTTGTGTTAAGAAGGACCACAACCCTGTCTGCAAGAGAACCGGAGACTAATGTTGGTCACTTTATATTTAGTGCGAATTCCAGACCAATGAAAACGTGTTGGTTACGTACAGGACTTACGTAGACCTTCTTCCTGATGGCGTTTTTCCTTCAAATACCGTCAATTCCTTACCTTTGAATTTCTTAGACACAAAGGCTGGGTGACATTAGGTCAAAGGCAACATTACAATAATATGAGATCTAATAGCTTTGTTTAGGGACCATTTTACCACAGCAGGCATTTCATTAGACCCTCAAGCGTTTTGTAAATAAACAAATAATAAAATTGTGTTGAAACATAGAACAATTGTTATATCAGTTGGTATCCTCTATGTAGCATGATATGTAACCAAAGGAAGCCGTGGCAATTAAACTTGCTCCTAAATATTAGCTCTACTTGGCCTCATTTGGATTGGTTTTGTTTCCATTTCTATGTAGAATCTGGTATTGTATCCATGGATACTGCCCACAACAATGTGTTGTAACTATAGATTCAACTAGCACGCTGACAATCAGTAACTAGAAGTCAGTTTAAGGCGTTCAACTAGTTTAATGAAAATGTACCTGTTGCTGGTCAAAGTGCATATGACAGGTTCTCACGGGTTTTTTTTTCTTATTGTGACATGTGTGTTTTATCTAGGATTAGCAATTGTCATCTGTTGTCAATCATAACTATTATACAATTGATATAGATTTTGGCACTTGTTTACAGTATGCTGGCGAGGTCCAAACCGGACTGAATCGAGTAGTTATAGTAGGAGCTTTAGTGGCACAATGGGTTGCTATGGACACTGGTGAGTAGCAGAGAGCCTACGTGCTAGAGGGCACACAGTCAGTCCCGGGCACACAGAACATGAGCTTCTAGAGGAATAGTGTAAATCACTCTCAGATGTCCATCCAGGTGTTAACAGCATAGTACTAGAGAGGACAACGAGAGGATGCTAACTGAAATAGCATTAACATTTTAGTTTAGTATATTTTTATACTCAAATCTCAAATTCTTACTCCAAAGTTATCATGAAGAAAAGACGAGGGTTTATTTTGGGTGTCCATATCAATTTTGTTTTCTACATGATATACCATTTTATAAATGCAGTTATGTTTATTTATTTACAAAAATACCTGTCATAAAAGCAGAAAACGTAATTAAACATTATATACATGTAAATATGCAGGATTATAGCCAAAGCTAATTTCCATTCTTTCAAACCCTTTGTAACTTTTCTGGCAGGGGCCGGCTTGTCTGAAGATGAAGATGTTATTGCTTTGCCTGCCTTTATCTTGTTTTTATTAAATCTAAGCTGTTTTACTTTAATGAATATCTTTAAAAATAGGCCGCGCAGTTTCAGGGACCCTAACCCTAACCCTAACCCTAACCCTAACCCTAACCTTGACCCTAACCCTAACCCTAACCCTAACCCTAACCCTAACCTTAACCCTAACCCTAACCCTAACCTTAACCCGGTGCGGTGTAAAACGGCGCTAAAACGCGGTCAAATAGCGGCGCAGTTTCAGGAGCGCAGCCGGCACAAAAATAACATGGCAGTTTCGGCCGCGCACCGCGGCTCTGCAGACACTCCCATAAAAATATGCATTCTTCTTACTAGTTACTTACTTACTTGTTATAACACTGTCACTACGGAAACATTTGAACCAGGGCGAAAGTGAATTTACACACACACACACACACAACACACACACACACGACACTTAGGTTTGAAACAAAAGGTTGTAAAACAGATAGGACCTGCGAGTGTGGTATTACACACACAGAGCAGACTGAGCTACAAAGGATGTAGCCTTGCCCCCTGTGGAGGCTTGGCCAGAGTTGGGGGTTTTGTGGAGGTTTTGGGATGTAAAGGGCAGAGGTGAGATTGCGTTAGCCACGAGCAGCTGCAGTGCCATCTCTCTCCGCAGATCAACTTTGTAAACCTTCTGGACTCCTGAACAGTATTACATATGGAAAAGGATATGAGTTTAGTCATTATTCAAGGAAAGCCACCACAGGAATCAAAAGAACTGGGAAGAGGGTAGATGAGGATTCTGAGTGACCTCAGGAGGTTAAACCAGGTCTCCTCTGGAGAGAAGGAATGCAACAAGAGTTAAAAATAGATTAAAAATTCTCTGACATTCTAGTGACATCAACTCCGGACGCATCAGCACAATTATGCTGTACTTATAATATTGAAACGGACGTGACGGACGTCTTGGAACTCGTGTCATACAACATTCTATATTGTGTTCATTTTAAACAACAAGGCTGAATATATGGAACTAAATAAGTGACAACTTTGTTCTGATATTAAGAGTGATGTGAACATTAAATTTTAATGTCTTTTGTTATTCTACATTGTAAAAATTGTGACATTTTAAGAACCTTTTTAGGAATATGCATGAATCGGAAAACATATTGTATGGAGGGGTTCTTCAACTTGGCAATACCCAGCACTAAATACAATGTTGTTACACAACTTGTTAGACTATCTTTTATAGTCCAGACCAATAGTGTCAGTGTGCACCCTCCTGGACATAACCCATACCGTTTGAATAATAACATTTCTATTATTGTTTTCACTGGTATTTCAAAGGCTTGCTAAAACAAAACAAAAATGTTAATGTTTCTTAACCTTGCCCTCGAGGAATCTTTTGAAGTATGAAGTTATGGATGTACTCGCCGATACTTACAGATGTTGCAATATAAGTTAGGCTGTAGGCCATTGTCCATCAAGTCTCGTCCCTCAGACTCAAATAGTTGAGATCTAAAAAGGCAGAAAAGAGAAGCAAAATAATGTTAACAATATGCATGTTCAAACATGTTTTACTGGTGGAGGATTTGCCACCGCCTTATCTCCATGAAGATTTTTTTTCTAACTGTGTTTAATCAAATGGAGGCCACGGGAACACACATTAAGTTCAAATTAAACCACTATCCCGTCTGGACGTTTGAGCTTCTACTGCAAAAACACGGGCATTTCCGTTCACTTGTTCCTAATTATTATCATAACACACACCTCTACTCTCATTCAAACAGTCATTCATTTGGAAAAGCTGTTTGTACAGGGCTCTGTTAAAACAAACGGGCCACATAGCAGACAGGCCTGTACGTAGAAGGTAAACATGTCCCTTAAAATGAAGATGAAGCATTGAACTCATTGTTTGAAAACGGGGCATAAATGAGAGCTTTTGATCAATGGTTCATTCTTCACAGTTGTAAAAAATCATTAACTTGAATAATCAGAAAAGCCAATAATTAGATGTCTTTCTGTATGCACAAAAGAAATATGATAATCAAAAACACACAACAGAGTAACTCTTTCAATCTTTAGCTTTTCTTTTCTTTTCATTTTTGTCTTTTCCACATTTGTTTGCGTGTGAATGATCAGAAAGAAATCCGATTACCGTACTCACATCACATGTAACTGACATGTTCAGATTGTTGGTGTGCATGTAAACAAAGCAATTGTCAGACCCAACATGTGAATTTAAATTACAACAAATTATAGCAAGTCAGAAGTTATGTATTGAGATAGGAAAAACAGTACAGTACGTTATATATATGTCAGTGAATTTCCACAATACTGACAAACCATGGATGTTATGTTTTTGTCTGTGTTTGTTTAACAGAAAACGCAATAAAGGAAAAATATCTAGTCCATTTTCTTTTATCTAACTTTCACAGAAAGCAGAAATGTATAGCTTTGATCATAGACTTGGATCAGCAAAGGGGCTTGTGATTAGTGTCGTTATTCGTGCTGGTAGGCTTCATTATGGAATTATTACAGAAACATCATGTGTAAACAATCTGAATTACTTTTTTGTGCTCTGTAATAAGTGAATATGACTACCAAGTGCAGCTGTACACATGAAAGTAAAGTGTATTTGTTTACTTTTGTAACTTTTGTGACTGAATTGAGTCATAAGTCTGTTCTTTAGAACTGTGTTTCAAAAAATGTTCATGCATGTTCCATTTGGCCACAAACAAAGACTGCGACAGGTCTAAAGGGCTAAACAAGTATTGGGTATTGGGTATTATTAACATTAACATTAACGTGGACAGAAATGTGGAAGAAATTGACGCACTTTAAACAAAAGTACAAGTTTGAGAAACACTGCTTTAAAGTAAAGTAACCTACTTTTAAACCACATTCAAGTCAAATTCCACCTTTTGTATTGTATGCTGTGGTATAATTTCATCGGTCTATTCATGAGTTTCAGAATGCAGCATTTGAACCCTTGCCATAGCCAATACCAATTTAAAACCAAATATGTTATCTTCTGAATGGGGGAAAAGTCCTCAAAAGTATGTTAGTGTTTGTATATTCATAATGCAAACCTTTATGTGAATATTTTATGCTTTTACTGATGTTGTGACTGACACGTTTCAGCACTAGCATGTCTTGTTTCTCCTGCCAAGTCAATATTTAATTATCTAAATCTAAAACGTTCCATATAAATGAAGATAGTTGGTGTAATCCCTCATTCGTCCAGCAGGCGTAGTTCCATCGTAGTAAAGCATCTACTACCGCGAACCCTTAAATCCCTCTCTACTCCAACACATGAAGCTGAATCCCACGTAGTTATAGATGTTTATCACAAATTGCAGTCGAATCAATAAGTAAAAAGAAAAGTAAAGTGTGAGACTCGAGCTCTTCCAGACGTCTCACTGCGCGTCAAACCCGTCGCCGAATGACGTCACTGGCCCCTGCTCAGGACGCGCCCCCATTGGTTCACACGTGGAGGTTTGGTCTTACCCGTGCGGGACCAGCCCATGTTGGAGACGATATATGGAGCCCAACCCGGCTCTATTCCAAAAAGAAGAGAGCCGCGTTTCAAACTAGATTTCACCCAAAAACACACGTCTACTTCGGGACAGACCCCGCACCCAAAGACGCGTCGAAAACAACTTGTTACAACTCCTGTAACTCTGCCGTCACCACGCCGAGGGGGTCGCGGGAATGGATCGCCTCTAAAAGAAGCTCTGGAGGAGACTAAAAAGCAAAAGGGGGGCTCGTCGTTTCCAGAAAGTTGAAGCGTGATCCGCGTTGGTGTTTTCTGCTGCTGCTGCTGCTGCTGCTATGGGCTCCGACAATGACAAGGTAACAACAACACAACAACAACACGCAGCCTCGCGCCCCTGTAAACGCACGCGCCCGAGGCTGTCCGACCGGTTCCGCGCACAATCAAACCTTTAAATGCGTCACTTTTGTCCACGTTGTCTCTTTTCTTTCTTTCTTTCTTTCTTCCTCGTCCATGTGGAGTGTGTCGCGTTTAAACGACCACCGCCTCTACTTTATTTTTTTTATTTTTTATTTTATTTTTTAAACGCATCATCGCCGGCGCAACTTTACAACTTACGCGCATTTGTGTAAAGTCTCTGGTGATACCGAATAAATAATCGACACGTACAATGTTGCGTTTTGAGCGTAACGACCGGGCCCTTTTGTGGCGTGGGCGGCGCACCGGGTTTGTACGCGTCACGGGCTTTTTTTTCCTGGAGTTTGCGTGTTTACAGCCCACTATTAGTAACAAGAGAGAGAGGGAGACCACGAGCATCCTTTATCACACAGCGCGGGGAAGAGACGCTTTACTGCCCGATATTAGACACATGCGACGCGATTGGGGCGCCAGCGAGGAGAGCGTTGTGAGATGAGATAAGATAAGAGAAGCTTTATTTACACCACAGTCCTGTTTGTCTGGAGAACCACCTTTAGCTGTGCCCCCCACCTCCTGTAAGATAAATAAAAGGGTTTACTCTTTACTTACTAGGCTACTATTTGTCTTAAAGAATTCCCCTGAAGTGCCCCAGGTTTACACCACTGTGTGATTTGGGGGGGTTGGTTTGCAAAAGCAAATAATAGTTTATTTACTCACTTTGATTGTCAAGAGTTTTTAATTAAAATATCCTTTTAGTTATTTTCGGTATAGACAGAGCAAATGAAGTGTGATTTAATACAAAAGAATAGTCCAATGAAACTTTAAACCTTGATTTGATTGACTGTAAGCTTTCTAGTCACAACTATGACTATTGTATAATATGAGAATAGCCTGGATATAGTGTAACCAAACAGCAAAGCTACACAAAAGTGGGCTGTATTGTAAAACTTAACATCATTAAAATCATAACAAGTTGTAGTTTTTAACATGAAAGCTACTCATCAGCCGTCTGGTAATATTGGCTCCTTCTCACTGCAAAAAATCAAAAAATATAAATCACTTAAACTAGTGGAATGGTGGATTTACATTTCTGTGGTTCTGTTTTGTAATCGGAATGTTGTGGTGTCATGGCCCCTCAGCTGGACGTGCTGGGAATGGGTCCCTGTTCGTGTCCCACTTTGGGAATAAACAGCATCACCAGGATGTTTGTAGCAGGCCATTTAAACACTTTGTTGACATATGTGTGTCTTCTCTTACTTAAAGAAATACTATATGCTTAACCCAAACTATTTAAACATCCTTCAGGGGGGAAACTAAATGTCTATCGTCCAAGCATGTTAGGGATGAAGTATTTGGGGTCAAGTAAACCTTTCTCATGTGCAAACCTTTCAAAAGAAGGACAAGTCACACATTGTCCCTTTGCCAAATTTAAGTCCTAAAAAACCTGACCGTGGCCAACAAAAAGTAGCTGAAAGTTTAATCTTGATTGAGTTGCTCTGTGTCCACATAATTACCATGCATCTGACGTTTAGAAATGCTGCCCGTATGACACTCAAGTCATTTTTCATGAATCGCTCGAGTAGCTCCATTAGTTACGTTCAACAGTTTGTCCGTCAAACTACTTTTAAACGAAGCACGTTGAAGTGTTTCAGTGAATTTTGAGATTAACTGATCCAGAAGGGATTTACCGGTAACTGAAAGCAAGTTTGAACGTCTTTAAGTGTAATTCTTTGGCACACAAACAGGTTCATTGTGGTACAAAACGGCTTACACGGTTACATAAGAGATAATAGTCGGTCGTTTAATGGCACTGTTGACATGTAACGCGTAGATTTAATAGATATTGTGTTGTAGACATAGACGCACGGTTAACATAGCAACCAGAAGAGAACAAATACTTCGATCATGAATGTTGACGAACTTGTTGAAGTTGTTTTGTGCCATTACCAATTTAGAAACAACTAATTCATGATTTTAGGGCAACAAACGGCGAGACGGTCTGGGGCGGGGAGACAGAAAGTGTTCCTCCTCCACAGATGTGCAACGGAGCGTCAGCTACGTGATGAGCGCAGCGTAGACTTTTCACAATTCTGGTGTTGTTTGGCAGGATACTCAGAATTGCTCATTCCAACCACAACCATGAGTCATAACATCAACGAATCTGTAGTTGCTCAGAATAGTAGTCGCCATTTCCAGTAGACACACTTTCAAATAAGGCCGCATCATACAGACAAAAATCAAATGGAAATCGCAGTTATCAAATAGCAAAGGCTAATCTCGCTGCTGGAGTTCAGATTTATACAAAGAATCAAGAAATTGTATTTGTTTATGACTGTCAACGCTCCTGGATGTGTTTAAAATGTGCACTCTAAACAGAATTGCTTTCAAATAGATGGGTAGATGGATAGATGTTTATTAGATATGTTTGTTATTTTCAAGGCCGATGTATTATGTAGGACAGATTTACAAAATTTTTCCTAAAATATATGATTTGAATTGACTACAAACGTAATTACTGACTACACATTGCATTGCCCTACATAGTAAAATCATAATGATATTAATACTATGGAGCAGACTATCATCTGACTAGTAACAACTTGATTTATCACGGCCAGTGAACATATTTGGTCTTTGTTTTATTTCTAAAATGCAGTTTGCATCGTGTTGATTGTCCTGCTCAATGCTTCCTGGTCAGTATTCTTTATCTTACTGTCACCTTTTGTTAGTCTCCATTGATCTTGTGGAGACAACAAACTTTTCTCCGTTCAGATGCTTCCTGTTTGGAACGTTTTCAGACCTTTGTGTTGGGATTTAGTCTTCATTTAGCTGAGCTGCTGTGTGAGGGTTACAATGCTACTTTTGTTTGATAGACACAAACTCTCTGCAGCATCACATGTTCGGCTGTCCACATGCAAAAAGAGTCTATTTACATAAAGTGCAATGTCACCCTTGTTTACACTTTTCTGACCCAGGAAGAATGGAAAGCCAACGAATTAAGTTAAAAAATAAGACAAACAAATCAACCTAAAACCGGTTTGCTGTGTGCACCATTAACTTTTTGCCAGGTCTCTAATCCCGTATTAACATTCCTATTGTGATATAGGAGGGTGTTCACAGATTTTGGTATTAGTTCTGTTTTGAACCTTTCACCAAAGCTTATTCTAAGTTGTCCCAGTTTCTTTGTGTCCATTTGTCATTAACCGGTTTGTCCTCCTTTGCTGCAGATTTTCCAAATTTGAATAGACTCATCACACATCCAAGCTAAATACATGTTATTTTCTGTGCACTTTACTTTGCCTTTCCATGGATTGTAAATTCTTAGTTGTAACTGTATCTGCAAATATCAAATGCAATACAAACGTCAGTATAAACTCAAGAGCTCATATAAGACCAGCCCTGTATATCTTCTAATAATGATTTGCCTTTTCTTCACTGCTCACAAAATCATCTGTGTTATATTTAAAAGGCAAACTAATAAAACCTCTTTTGGCACAGGCAGATACTGGCCCTTGGAAACAAATATCTTGGTTCAGCAGTGTAAGAGCAGCAGTTCCAGGTAGTTCCTCCATTATCTAGAATCATGAAATACTTTGAGCGGGTGTGACAGCATTGTTTCCCTCAAAAGGAAGCGGTGTATTGCATCTATATTTACAGCGTACTAAACTTACAGTAGTAGTAACGACGCAAGAAAAGTAAAAGTACAGATCCTTAAAATCGTATTTAGGATCCATTTTTCCCCCTGTTAGAAAACCTAAAAAGACCTCGACTGTGCTCAAACCTCAAGGCCAGTCTGCACAAGGAGGCGCTGGTGAAAGTAGGTTAAAAGTGAAGTATTATATTTCATACAAACAGTGGCAACTTTTCAGGGCAACTGCTGGTTTTACAAAGCGGGTTAGTAGTGGAAACACTATCTTAAGACATCAATAGAGTTTTTGACTTGAAGAAACGATCTGTTTGCATATTAAGTTAAGGAGGAATAACATTTAATTTTCTTGTTTATGTTCACGAATTCAATATTAAACTTAATTTGTATTTGTTTTTATGAAAGAAAATACATTAAAATACAACATCGGAATAGATAAAGGTGATGTAAAATATATGTATTTCATTTTTAATCATATTGTCGAGGCCCTACTTGTACGTTCTGTGAGTTTTTCTTAGTCGGTTGCTTCTGGTTTGGTCAAAATCCAACGTGTCCCCTTTAACATACCCCCTGAAGAACTGAACGTATACACTGCCACTAAACAGCTTCGTCATGCCCCTGATGACCCGGCACATGTGGACGCTATTGGTTCTCTAAAGTAGGCGTGGTCAACAGAGAGTGAAGACGCCCAAGTGCAAGCCTCCAAAATATGTAGAGGACTTTTTCCTCTTCGTCTTGTCAGAGGCGAGAGAAACAGAGTAAAGGGATTTCGCCTCCAGAAACAGGCCTCGGGCGCAAACACTGCTAATATTACTTTGCAAGTTCAGCCTCGAGAACATTTGTAAATGCTTCCCAAGACGAGTTAATGAAACCTGGTGGGGTAGTCTTGTCTATGTCTGGCTTTAGTCACAGTTGGATTTGAAGTTATTAAGCAAACTAAGCTTAAATCCCACGTTTGACATGAACGTATTCCATAAGCTTATGACTTTATTAGAAGAAATGCCACAGAGTGTCACCCTTTGTTCCTTAGCAGAACGTTTTTGAAGTGTTTAATGCAACCAATAAGCCATTTCATTTGGCAACAGGAAAATGTATGGGAATAGTTTTGAGCAAATCTTCCTATTGCCAAACCATAAAACAGCCCATGAGTCTTTCCTTCACAGAGCTGGGGTCCCGCATAAGATAAGATGGCCTTTATTTGTCCACACAATAGGGAAAAACTTAATATATGCTCATTTATTTTGTTAAAGCATGATGGGTTTCTAAGCTTTTTGTGTTGTCTGGAGGGAGAATAACACAAAGTCATTGTTTATTATAGCCTGAGGCATTTTGTCTGTCTGGGAAGCAGGAAATGGACATTGACGTCCACTACTGCTTTATTAACTTGGTGGTATGAAAAAAATCTGACCTAATCTATTGGGCTCTTGAGATTATCCAACAAATGAACTCGGGAATAACATGGAGCGACTGCTGGACGTGGTCCAGACTCTGGTCTGACTCTGAACAACAAAGTCCTTTGGGCTGAGTCCAACCTAAACCGTGTACATTTTTCTAACTGTTAACCATATGCTCCAACATTAATTTGAGTGTAAAAAATCACCACAATGTTGTATTTTATAATTGATCGTATCCAATGATAGGTCTTTGTGTTTATGTGGTTACGTGAGTCTAGTTTCCACATATAATTGTAAACTAACTCTTGTAAAATATGTTTCATGGCTGCGATGTGGAGATGCCTCTGAACTCTTGTTTGACTTTGTGCTTTATGTTTTTTTGTAGCGTCTGACATTCACGTTGTTGCTGAGTGTGGGAGCAGCAGTGATCGGCTCGCTACAGTTTGGCTACAACACAGGGGTCATCAACGCTCCTCAAAAGGTAAGCTACCATCACCATCGACTATTTTGATTTATTACACAGCACAATAAGCAGATGCAGTAAGTTGTGTTTATTTTGTAGTTTCTTACATGTTTACATTAAAAGGCTGCTACGGTGGGACACTGAAAACAAAATGCCGGTAATTATGTCATTGAGACCAATGGACCCAAGGCAGTGTATTATGGGCCAGACAGAGGGATTCCTGTCCAAAAATGGTCTTACTCAAGTCTGGGAAAATGCCCAGAAGGGAGGATGCCGATGAACCTACTAACTATTTCAAATGAAAGTAGAAAAATATAAGTCAGAATGCATTATATAGGATTATTGTTATATTGGACAATATTAACCCCCAGAGGCCATTCATTTCCTGAACTGTCCACTTGTGTTTGGGTGATTAGTGGTGGGTTGGTCTGAACACATCCTTTGGCAACACAGCTGTCAGTCAGAGGGGAAATTTCCATTCAATCTTGTTCACAGCTGTTGTTTAGTTTAGTTTTACAACCCTGTCATCCTCCTCCTTAGATCTCTCTGAAGACTACTGTATGCTTTTTATTACTGTTTTTTTTTTGTTCACGGCTATCCTACACTTTTGTTATTTTAGATATTTTGCTTTGTTAGTTTATTCCTCAATACAATAGCATGTTAAGCCAGACAGAAACATGTTAGTTGAGCTTTCAGAAATATCACCTATAAAAGTAATGAAACAATAAACAAAATATTGTGATTACGTATTGTCTCATTATGCCGAATTATAAACTTTTTTGCTTAAATTAATTGTTTTGTTGCAGCAACGGTTAAATAAATAGAAGGAACTACACAGTACTACACAAAACATCAGTGTTATTAAGCACTTTTATAGCGTAAGTCTTTTAAATAGGACAGTAAAGAGGGCTGTCGAGAGTATCAATACTCAGATACAGATACCAATACTAAATCTAGCGTTGAAACTGTCATATTTAAATTAGAAGAATCAATAATATCACATTTGCCTCAATCCTGTTTTCTTGTGACCCCGCACGTGTCGTACGGATGTGACCTGAGAGTGAGTGTGGTACTTAAGCTTATGGTGGGGCCCCCGAGTCTTTATCCTCACTGCTGCAAGCCGTAATGATTAGCACTGTCACATGTGGGCCGCTTAAAACCACTCCAGCGAAATTGCAAAACACTTATTATGTCCTCATTTGGCACTGCACTTCCCCTGAGTCTACAATAGAAGCTCCTGTGATGCTGCTGGCTGTGACGAAGGCCGTGCACTGCGCTACAGCGTCTATGATTAGATATGCTCTTTCAAGGGCTCCCTGGTTCCTCCTCGTCCTCCTCCTCCTCCTCCTCCTGCTGCTTGTTCCACAGCGAAAATGTCCTCCTTATTTGGACACCCATTGAAATTACTTTATCTTTGCCAAATATCACTTAGTCTTTTACAGTTGGTCACATTTTAGGCAAGATAACCAGATCTTTCTGCAACTTGAGGTGATTTCTTTAGATAGCTTTCATATTTTTATGAAAGGTTTCTCTGTGTTGTGCAAGTTGAATGCCCAGTTCCCCTTGGCAGCCCAGCCTCCGCTCTGAAACTATGAATAGACTTCTTGTTTGATTGTGTTGCTGGTTTACACAACAGTATTTTGATCCCGTGTTTAGAATAACAAAGCAATTCTGATGAGATTAATGTTGTGCATAGGCTAAAAACATTGCATGTGTATTGTAGTTTTATACTATTGGCAGTTTTCTGTACTTGAGAAAAACATATTTTACTTAACTTAAGTGCATTTTACTGCATTTTTACTTCACCACATCTGAGAGCAGGTATCTTTATACTCCACTACATTTTTGAACCGGATTGAAATGTAAAAAGTAATTTCTGTTCGTTTTGAGGGGTTATGTTTTTGCTTATGTATGCTGACAATTACATTTCAATTCAATCCTATTTATTTTTGTAAAGCCCAAAATCACAACAGCAGTTATCTCGGAGTGAAAAACGGATTAAACAGTGTCCATAGGGACGAGGGGCGATGTCCCAGGGCCCCCTGTCCTTAGACCCTCCTTTTAGGCCAGGAAAAGCTACAAAACCTCAATGGGAAAAAAAGTTGAAACCTGGAGGAGTTCCACAGTGAAGGAGAGATCCGACTCCCTCAGATGGACAGGTTGACGCAAGATAGACTGTGGAGCTGGACCCACTCAGGAGGAGAACCAGTTCTTCGAGGCAGATGGAGACCGTTCATATGCAGTAGAGACCGCTTTTCAGGGACTCGAGTAGCATCGGGGTCCACAGGTCATCCTGTCCCACTCCCACCGGAGTGGCAGGGAGTGGGAAAAGAAAAAGAAAAGGCAAAGAACAGATTGCAAGTGAAATTAAATCATAAATATTGTTTGATAGAATAAGTAGTCAGACTTATTCTGACTACAACCTGACTCAAGGTTTTGAATTCTAGTCCTGGTTTTGAGCAGACAAAAATATACATATAAAAAGTCTAGAAATGTTGAGAAATTAATTTCCATTTTAAAAAATCTGCATAATTCTTTATCAAGATCAGGCCATGTAACTCTTTTTAGTTTTCAACAATCTGCACAAAATACTTTTTACTCTTAAAGTAAAATTTTTAAAATATACTTTTTATATGTGAGATTTTTACTTGAGTAAATCTTTGTCTATCTGTACTTTTGCTTAAGTAACTAAATTAAGTACTACTTGTATTTGAACAGAGGAACGTCTAACTGTTAAGTTGGTAAAACTGGGTCATAGGATTGATGAATGATGTTCAGTGTCACATTCTTTATCAGAACAAGCTAGAACCAGCCAAAGTCATGTTAATGTAAACTTCAATATTTTGTGTCCTTGAAGGGAACGTCAAGTGTCTCACTTAGAGTTGGGCACATCATCGGAACCGCAACTAAATTATGAATGTTGTATTGAAGATGTGCTAAATTTGGATATCGAGTACCGGTATATTGTTTATAAAAAATTAAAAAAGACAGCTCCAAAAAGAGCTGATAAATTAAACATTTAAATGGTGAAAACATGCTGTGAATATCCTTTATATAAGGATATAAAGTGATACTTCTGCACTTTTATGTTATTTACCATTTGAAACCTCAACTAATACATGTTTGTCCTACTATAAACCCTTGATACTCAGGTTAAGTTGACTTCAAATCCCAGCAGGACTATGTTCCCCTGCGCTTACACAGTGTCATCTTATCTGTTTATTTGGTCGGGACACGGGACAGTGCATGTTAACGAACATACATGATACATATGCCGTAAACACACTGGATTGTAACCATGGGCTAATTTCCAGCCATTGTCCCACCCTCACCAACACACTCTCTTTCATACTCCAGCACACATGGACACTGAGTTCCACATGACCAAACTGGAGCAGACCTTTGGGTGTTGTGACAGCTGACGGTGCAGGGCACATCGTGGTGAGGCCACAGAGTCACAGGCAGGACAGGTGCATATTTGAGTCACATGATGATATTTACACTGCACCATGACACCAGGACAGGGTGTGTTTATCAACCACACCATTCAGTCGAAATCTGACACCAGCTGCTTGAACTTCCTGCTAGGCTCGTGATTGCACAATACTGCCCCCACCTGGCCAGTCCTTCTTTACCTGTTACCTGGGGAATATTGACAGAAATGAATGTCTCAATTTAATAAGATAATTTCGACAACAATATTCAAACTTGGCCTTGTTATCTCTGGTGGCAAACATCTATATAATGAATAAGCTCCTCATTTTGTGTAAACATTAACTTTATTCAGTTTCAAATTTTCCATAGACTCCATTTCTCATCATCTTTGCGGGGTATGTTCTGGTCATGTCACTGCTTTTAAAAAAGTGGGCTTTCATATTCAAAAGCATGTCATCCGTTTGTGGGCAAGGGTTTAAGGTAAACCCCATAACAGCAAACTTTGGTGTCGTGCCATTTGAGGAAGGTCTATCTCATCCATGTAAAATCACAGTTTGCCCCTTGTGTACAAGGCACTGTATCTTTTTTATTTGGAGAGCAAAGATCTATTTGCTAATGGCTGCTGGAAATATTCTCTGAATTTAGAAAATATGAAATATCATATACAGGTCCCTGATACGCCCTTATGTATAAACTAAAATGATTAATATGCACTTACATTCATAAGATGTATGCAATACAATAAAAACATGCATCAGGAATGTGTTCAAATGTGCCTGCCAATGTCCTGGTTGAAGTTCAAGTCTAGAACAGATATTAACAGATTTTTATTTTTTTAATTATATGCGATACGTCTAATTTTGCATATCTTTAAAACAATTTTGTGATATTATCAATTTTGAATATATTGCCCTTCTACTTTTTTTTCAAATCACAATATACATGTAATAAACCCCCTTTTTTTGTGTGTTTTAGGTTATTGAGCGGTTCATCAATAATACATATGAACAACGCTACAATGAGCCCATCTCTAAAGGCTCGCTCACCGCAATCTGGTCTGTTTCTGTTGCTATCTTCTCAGTCGGTGGCATCGTCGGTTCCTTTTCTGTTGGACTGTTCGTGAACCGTTTCGGCAGGTACTACAAATCAGTTGTGGGATATTAAAGTGTCTTCCCATCTTACATACAAACTGTAACTCCAACTCTGACCCGCGCAGGAGGAACTCCATGCTGTTAGTGAACATCTTGTCCTTCATTTCCGCCGCTCTCATGGGCTTTTCCAAAATGGCGAGCTCCTGGGAGATGTTGATCATTGGGCGGTTTTTCGCGGGCCTATATTCTGGGCTCTCGACAGGTTTGGTGCCCATGTACGTGGGTGAAATTTCCCCAACCGCACTACGAGGCGCTCTGGGTACGTTCCACCAGCTCGGCATTGTCCTTGGCATCCTAATTGCACAGGTTTGTAGCTTCTGTAGCAAAACATCTTTAATTATTAGCTATAGTTGATTAGACTCATTTTCTGTTTTGTTTCATGTCTTTTTTTCATTTTAGGTGTTTGGGTTGGAAGCGGTTATGGGTAATGATGATCTGTGGCCGCTTCTGTTGAGCTTCATCTTCATCTTCGCTCTAATTCAATGCATCATACTTCCAATGTGCCCGGAGAGCCCCAGGTTCTTGCTTATCAACAAGAATGAGGAGAACAAAGCTAAGAATGGTACGTTTTGCACAGATTGGACTTTGTTTCTTTTCATGTTCTAAGATGTGGAAAAGTCACTGCAGGAGGCCATTTTTCAGTACACTCTTACACTATATAAATATCCATGCCCCATCCAAACTCTGCACGCACTCACCTCATTTGAAACCTAGCAATATTAGTCAAAAGAATGAAATTAAACACTTGACTGTGTTTCTGCACCCTGTAGTGTTGAAGAAGCTCAGAGGGGTCTCAGACGTGAGCACGGACATAAAGGAGATGAAGGAGGAAAGTCGTAAGATGATGAGTGAGCCCAAAGTGACCATCCTGGAGCTGCTCCGATCTCAGAGATACCGACAGCCTCTGGTGGTGGCTGTCGTCCTGCAGCTCTCCCAACAACTGTCCGGCATCAACGCTGTAAGTTATTTTGGCGTTCATTCTTAACCTCCACTTTACCTCTGAATAAAACAATATTTCTGTCTCCTGTAGGTATTCTATTACTCCACACGTATTTTTGAGAGAGCAGGAGTCGAGCAGCCAGTCTATGCTACTATTGGAGCTGGAGTCGTCAACACTGCTTTCACCGTTGTGTCGGTGAGTACGCCACATTGTTTTGAGGAATAGATATGTTCTGTTATATTTCATTATTATTTTTTAATTGTGTGCTGTTTTCTGTAGCTGTTTGTCGTTGAACGTGCCGGACGCAGGTCTCTGCATCTCACTGGGCTGATGGGAATGGCTGGAGCCACTATTCTAATGACCATTGCCTTGGCACTGCTGGTAAGTTTTAGATTCTTAATTTCAGTATTACCGGTAGGTGTTTTAGAAGTCCCTAGGTTACTTATATTTTGTATTTGCAGGAAAAACTCAAGTGGATGTCATATTTGAGCATTATGGCCATCTTTTCCTATGTGGCCTTCTTTGAGATTGGACCAGGTCCCATTCCCTGGTTTATCGTGGCGGAGCTGTTCTCACAGGGACCCAGGCCTGCAGCCATGGCTGTGGCCGGTTTCTCCAACTGGACCGCCAATTTTATTGTGGGAATGTGCTTTCAATACATCGAGGTGAGATGAAAAACGGTGTCAAACAGATTCAAACAGAATCATCATATCTGATCCCTAACTGTTCTTGTCTTTCCACAGGAGCTCACCTACCCCTACGTGTTCGTCATCTTCACCGTGTTACTGTTCATATTCTTCATTTTCACCTACTTCAAGGTTCCGGAGACCAAGGGCCGGACATTTGATGACATTGCGGACGGTTTTGGTGGCAGACAGAAATACTCGCCTGAGGAGTTTAACAGTCTTGGAGCTGAAGCTCAGCTCTGAACTGTCTGAAATTACCAAGAATGGACAATGGTCTACTCACTAAAAGTAGACTGGTAGTTTTTTTTCACACTGTCAGCACATTTCGGGCACCATACCATATTGTTCTGTGTGATTGTCCAACATGATGCTTTCAATCGCCCCTTCTTCTGACACTGAGAAATGTTCCACAGGCGTGAGGAGCCTAGTGTAATGTGAAGGGGCGGAGAAAGGTTTGGAACATTTTTTTAATGAAAGGAAATAAGTATGCCTGTCAATCCATCTATTTTTATAGTACCCTAATGTTTTATGAATGAATTTGTTGTAGCCTGAACACTGTAGATGTAGATATCCTTTTCACTGTGCAGAATACTGGTTGTTGGATTGAAACGCTGTAATTCAGTTGACACTACAATGTTGGTGACGCCTTTCCTCCACTAGATGGAGCCATGCACGTAATAAAGACCTCACTGTTCATTTCACAAGGAATTATACTGAAGATGTCACTAGAAAGAGACAAGAGAATATGAACATTACTAAGATTAGGATTTTTAATAATTAATTTGATTACTCTGTATATTTTATTGATTTGCTAAACCCTCATTTGAGTATATTGATTCTTATTCTAATGTCTGTTCGATGTCTTTTACATTTGAATTAGCGTGAACATTGATTATAGTACAAACAAATTATTTATGTTTAATCTATTATTTCTAATTATAATCCATTCCATAAGCAACAAGATGACATTTTCTGGGAAACTATTGACCACGATTCTGTATTTTTTCTACTCTCACTAATGGGAGCTCTCATGTGACAACCAGATTACTTATGAGAAAATTTCAAAAATGGGGACCAAATTGAATGATTTGGAAAGGTTTGAATGTACTGATGTTTCTTGAACTCGCATCTCCGTTACTGTAAGTGCTGCAGAGGATCCACTCTTCAGGTGATTGTTACAGTATTGTGTCTACTGTATTGTGTCGGCCGGCTCTTTCTACCATCACTAAACCATGTGTAAGTCACTGTCTGCGACTGCTGTATCACCAGATGAAAAATGTGTTTCCACAGCACTTTATTATATTCACAATGACATCTCTTCATCACTTTGTGTTCAGATATTTTTATTGTATTATTTTATACTCACGATGTGGAATCTGTTACGGACTGAATTACTGCTGATGATGGATTATTTAATGTTTTTATAGTGGAAAATGGAATTGCTTGATGTGTTTAAGTAAATATGCTCATATTTCTTAGTTTAATGAGTCATTAATCCAAAATTACAAAAAAGACCATACCCATTCCTGGCTTTTTAAAATTGGGCATTGAAACTCACATTTGAAAAGATGTGTAACCTCTTTTGTTACTTACTGTGCCTTTATCAGCATATTTGTCAATCACAATCTCACATGCGATTCCTACTATATTGCATCCTTCATACAAATATGCCTTGGTATTATGTAAATAGAAGTGCTCTCAGTGGTATTTTAATAGATCTAGAGAATAAATATTTTTAGTACTGCTTTGTATTTAGCATTCGTGTGACGATTTGAATACTGTATGATGTATGAACAATCACACATTTAGTCTGTATTCTATTTTTAAAACTAAATTATTTTTTTCTTTTGTAGTCCAGATGTTGTTTAAATATAAATATAGGTGTTAGATATGTGAGATTGGTGGTGAACCATTGTCTAGAATGGTCAAATATGGAAAATGGAATTTGCTTACTGGCTATTATAAAACCATTAATTCGTACATTACTGATATGCACTGAGTTTTGAACATGTTCCTGTCTCTTGACAAAGTCGAAATGGATGAGTATACGCCTATATCAAATCGCTACCTGTAAGCACAGTCGATTGAGTTGTTATTTTGGATGCAATTACCTTCTGCTTCACTTTATTGAAACAAATGTTTGAAATAGAAAGCTAACTTTGAACCATTTTTTCTTATTAAAAGGCATACCTGTTCTGATAACGTTTTGCTGTATGTTGCAAAGAAAATTATGATGGTTATTGTAAACCAGATTTAAAATAAATATACCATCTAACTTTGGTCTTGGACTGTACCTGGTTTATTTTGCAGGAACAGCGAGCAAGATACAATGATTAGCATTTCTGTAAATATACCAGAATTCTATTCTGTAAAACCTGCAAACTAAGGACATGCTCAAATTATTACTTTGCTTACTTTCATCGTTATTTTTGTATTGTCAAGTACATTACAGTACGGTACTCAATTATTTATATATTAGTGAGACAAGAAAAGTTCTAAGTATCCACAAACACTTAAAATTTAGCCTTTGACTCTTTTATTGTCAATCAAAGAAACAGTGATGATGCATCACAACAGCAGCTTGTAGTTTGTACAAGACACAGTGCTCTTACAGAGCAGAGGACAGTTGTCTTTATAAAAGACACAGTTAATCCTGGTCCAGACCAATGTGGACCTCATCAACAAGTTCAACAGAAGAAACTTTACAACAAGTTCCACTGACACACACTGTCACCAAAATGTGACACAGTTACATTACAGGCCTTCACAATCAAAGGAGCAAACACGATATAAAACCAGCATGTAAAGAAGTTTACACTGGATCATACACAGTTTTTGTCAGAGAAAACATAGAAACAGAACAATCCCACTAAAGGAGCAAAACACATTATAAAACAATGTGTGACATAACAATTGCTTCTATAGAAAACAGCAGAAAATCACTGAGATTCATACAACATGTACAACAGAGTATCTTTTAAATGAAAGTTATATATGTTGTATACTTTCCATAGGAAATATATCATTGACAATCCATGACTTCTGCTAACACAGAAGAAAACGTCTGAAATCAGACACAACTTCTTGTCTTCAAATGAATTCAGTCCGTCTTGGACAACATTTCCATGGGAAATGCAGCATTTTAAATTAGATGAAACATGTGTCCCAGAGGATTTTGAAATGCAGAAGAACACTGAGGCGCCCAGACCAGTGTGGTCTATAGTTACTGTCAGTCTGTGCACGGTGCAGCCTCTACCACGGCCTCCAGGGGGTGCTGTTCACTGAACTCTTGTCTTTACTGGAGCTGCTCTGGTGATGCAGCTCAGTGCAGTGGCTCTGAAGGCTCTTCATGTGGTTCTGGGACAGGGAGTGTGTCTTCTGTTGCTGCAGAAGTGTCAGCACAGAGACGGTCATCTCCAGGATGTCTGCTTTCTCCAGCTTGGAGTCTGGCTGCTGTTGGAGGAACTCTGCACACACGAGAGACTTGAGCTGCTCAACGCTGCTGTTGATCCTCTCTCTGCGCAGTTTCTCCACCACAGGCTTTCTCAGCTGCAAAAACAAGAGACACATGAGTTAATTTGTTCCACAGGAATGTCTCAGTCAAACTGCAGAGGCCTGATAAAAGCGTCAGTAGAAGAATGAAACTGGGTTTACCTTGTGAGAGAGGCTGAGGTGCTCCTGAGAGGGGCCCATTGCTGCAGTGATTGTAGGAGCCATGTGGATGTGAGCTGTAGAGCTCTGTGTGGAGAGTCTGCTGTGTGCTCCTTCACTCTCATATTTATAGAGCCACATCTCCATATGAATGTGTGGGTCTAGGCCTGGGACTAGTTTCTCACACTCTCAGCCAATCAGAGTGCAGCACAGACAATGGGAGCTGGAGCATGGCACATGCTGTTATGGCCTGGGGTCAGCTCTCTGAGGAGCAGGTGGACACTGCACACGCCTCCTTCATCTCAGCCTCAAACAGGAGTCAGTAAACTATGACATGTACAGTCACTCACTCAAACAGCCTTTTGCACATACAGGTTCTTCCTCAAAAACACAAGATTAAAACGTGGTGTAAAAGTAAGGAAGAGTTGAGAGGTGAATGTCCCATGAGTCCAGCGTGTTCAGGTCAGAGGTCTTCATCTATTGTCCCTCTGCGGCTGTGAGTGTGTCTCCTCTGGTTTCCCACACTTTGCCTTTCACTGCACTAACAAAAGAAGTGTGCTCCATTAGTTACCTCGTCACAAGGGGCAATCAAAAAACTCCTGTGATATGGATCATTGTGGCAAGTTATTTCTTCTGAAGTATTAGAAACTCAACAAAGGTGTTTTTACATCAACAAGTAAAAAAGATCATATAAGACTTTAGTCTCTATTCTTGAACAACAGTAATGTTGTTTACAGACTATTTCATTAATTGATTTTGACTTGTATTTTTTAGTTTTTTATATCCTTCCATTGATATCCTCATCATTTACATTGGATCAAGTCCTGACATGATCCAAAAAAGCCTGTTTAAGTGGCAAGATAAAACACCTAATTGGATGAATTCAAAACAAATGAGTTTAAATGTATAATGTGGATGATTCTAGGCACAGAAATAACATCTCCCTGGAGACAAGAAGGCCGCCCCGCTCCAGAAAAGTTCCTTATGTACAAATATCAAGGAGTATTACATTTATAAAAAGAAAAATGATCAGATTCAAGTTTAAAAATGTATCAGATGATTATTAATTATTTATTTCATTTTTTCTTTCTTTCTAACATGAACCTGTATAAAATAGGAGGCTCTAAGTCACCGTTCTTCACAAATAGTTACCAGATGATTGAATGAAGTAATAATACAAATGTTTCTTCCGTTTGAACGTTTATATCCATATTTTGAAGCATAAATGTCCTCACACACTGCAGGCAGTGGACGAGTCCTGACATGATCAGAGGAAGTCTGCTTGAATCTGGTGCCAGATGTGTGTCATGTGACATGTGTCTTTAGCGCTGAGTAAAAAGCGTTGCTCCGTTTCCCACACAGTCTTTGTGTTGTGTGTTCATTGAAGCTTAGGAGCCTGAGGAACAGATGCTCACAGTGTCGTCATGGAGATACACACTGACATCATCAGGGACTTGGAGGGAAAGCCTCTGATTGGCTAAAGTTTTAGACTTGGAAAAGTTTCTCTCTTTCGCTCTCCTCTCACTCTCTCTTTCTCTCTTTCCCTTTCTCTAATTCTCTATCTACTTTTATCTTTGTTTCTTTTAATATTTATTTTCCTTTTACACGGTATAGCATAAAACACATACTTTGAAGACGTACAACTACAGTAGGTGATGGTAAATGCTCCTTTTCAGTTGGCTGCCAACTGCCATTCAAAGTAACACAACTTCAAGCACTTGGAAAAGTGTATTCACAAGTATAATTTTGACTTTTAGGAGAAGGTCGCTTTGTTGCACACGATTGCTGAAGAATGAAACTGTTTTTGTTTCCCGTGTCCAGTCGACCTCATTCGTCTCCTACATGTGGATGTTGTGTTTGTCTGAACCCTTCATTTACAGTAAGACACAGTGTGAGTCACAGGACCAGAAGCTGAGCTTTTTTTATTCAAATTCTCTCTTTTAACGAAAATGTCCTATGAGGAGGGAAGCCATTCTCTCTTTAATTCTTTATGCTATTTATTTTTGGCACACAGTCGATTACCAACACTTCATTTCAAACCACAGCCACAGATTATGACCCATGGCTTTAAAAAGCATGTATTGTTATTTTCTTGATGTAGTATTTTGTATATTTGGACTCGCACTGTCAGAGCTGCAGTTGCTTTACAGCACGTTCACACCGCGGCATAAAAGCATCCAGTTTACAGTAAAAGTCTATGTGGACACAGGTCTTTGATACTGTTCATTAAAATTGTACATTGTTCAGGGAAATAGAATTTTGATTTACACATTTATGATATTGAATATTTGTTCTAAAAATACTTTCTTCCCCCATAAGGTTTGACCAGCATCTGTATTTGTGTATAGTTCTAAAATGTGGTATTGTCCCATCATTCCTAAACACACAATTCTGTGAAAAGTTAGAAAATAGAGGGAAGATGAGAAGAGTCCTGAAATGATTTACTCAAAACCAAAACATTCAAATTCAGAAGTTTTATTAAAAAGCTTCAAAGAAACAGTGATGATGCATCACAACAGCAGCTTGTAGTTTGTACAAGACACAGTGCTCTTACAGAGCAGAGGACAGTTGTCTTTATAAAAGACACAGTTAATCCTGGTCCAGACCAATGTGGACCTCATCAACAAGTTCAACAGAAGAAACTTTACAACAAGTTCCACTGACACACGCTGTCACCAAAATGTGACACAGTTACATTACAGGCCTTCACAATCAAAGGAGCAAACACGATATAAAACCAGCATGTAAAGAAGTTTACACTGGATCATACACAGTTTTTGTCAGAGAAAACATAGAAACAGAACAATCCCACTAAAGGAGCAAAACACATTATAAAACAATGTGTGACATAACAATTGCTTCTATAGAAAACAGCAGAAAATCACTGAGATTCATACAACATGTACAACAGAGTATCTTTTAAATGAAAGTTATATATGTTGTATACTTTCCATAGGAAATATATCATTGACAATCCATGACTTCTGCTAACACAGAAGAAAACGTCTGGAATCAGACACAACTTCTTGTCTTCAAATGAATTCAGTCCGTCTTGGACAACATTTCCATGGGAAATGCAACATTTTAAATTAGATGAAACATGTGTCCCAGAGGATTTTGAAATGCAGAAGAACACTGAGGCGCCCAGACCAGTGTGGTCTATAGTTACTGTCAGTCTGTGCACGGTGCAGCCTCTACCACGGCCTCCAGGGGGTGCTGTTCACTGAACTCTTGTCTTTACTGGAGCTGCTCTGGTGATGCAGCTCAGTGCAGTGGCTCTGAAGGCTCTTCATGTGGCTCTGGGACAGGGAGTGTGTCTTCTGCTGCTGCAGAAGTGTCAGCACAGAGACGGTCATCTCCAGGATGTCTGCTTTCTCCAGCTTGGAGTCTGGCTGCTGTTGGAGGAACTCTGCACACACGAGAGACTTGAGCTGCTCAACGCTGCTGTTGATCCTCTCTCTGCGCAGTTTCTCCACCACAGGCTTTCTCAGCTGCAAAAACAAGAGACACATGAGTTAATTTGTTCCACAGGAATGTCTCAGTCAAACTGCAGAGGCCTGATAAAAGCGTCAGTAGAAGAATGAAACTGGGTTTACCTTGTGAGAGAGGCTGAGGTGCTCCTGAGAGGGGCCCATTGCTGCAGTGATTGTAGGAGCCATGTGGATGTGAGCTGTAGAGCTCTGTGTGGAGAGTCTGCTGTGTGCTCCTTCACTCTCATATTTATAGAGCCACATCTCCATATGAATGTGTGGGTCTAGGCCTGGGACTAGTTTCTCACACTCTCAGCCAATCAGAGTGCAGCACAGACAATGGGAGCTGGAGCATGGCACATGCTGTTATGGCCTGGGGTCAGCTCTCTGAGGAGCAGGTGGACACTGCACACGCCTCCTTCCTCTCAGCCTCAAACAGGAGTCAGTAAACTATGACATGTACAGTCACTCACTCAAACAGCCTTTTGCACATACAGGTTCTTCCTCAAAAACACAAGATTAAAATGTGGTGTAAAAGTAAGGAAGAGTTGAGAGGTGAATGTCCCATGAGTCCAGCGTGTTCAGGTCAGAGGTCTTCATCTATTGTCCCTCTGCGGCTGTGAGTGTGTCTCCTCTGGTTTCCCACACTTTGCCTTTCACTGCACTAACAAAAGAAGTGTGCTCCATTAGTTACCTCATCACAAGTTGCTTCAGAAATAGATAACCTTCCCAGGACTTATTCAAGTCAGTTTGAATTCCTTCCTAAACTAAAATTGGTATTAAGGTGCATTTGAGCTTTTACATAAGTAAGCAGCAAAAGGTTCAAAGCAAGTCCAGCAGAAGTGCAGTCCACAATAAACATGGTGTAGGTAATGAGGTCTGAATGATGAGGCTGGTGGAGCCAGGACTAGCATGCAATATTATGAAGTATTCACATCTTAAAAACGATCTTGGCGCAGACTTCAGAATTTAAATAATTGGGATTTGTATGTACATAAACCCCCTTCACATTAGTTGAATCTTTTTGGGCAACGCCCCTCTTGGCTCCAGTGCTGGGAGCGGTTTCCCACAGTCCTCAACACAATAGAAGTGTGTCTGCTGCAAAGGCATCCCATCTGCCATAGCCTATCCTCCTGGGCACGTGTAGTGTGGGAAACTGAAGGTTTTTCTTAACCTGACAAATGTCTGTATGAACTGTATATTCAATCTCTATTGACACATCATTATAATGTTCTTTAATGATTGCAATTGTAGAGAAAATAAATAAAATGTACGACATTTTTAAAAAATGGACTCACATCAGATCTAAATACTAGATTTAAGGATTTAAAACAAAAAATCTCCAAGATTTATATTGGTTTATTGATAAGAAAAAGAGAAAAATACTATTTTCTAGCCACAAATTGTATTTCAATTTCACAAAAATATAATTAAACATTTGCCTTCATCAAAAATGTGAAGCGGCTGTCATAATCACATTTTTTTTTTTTTTAAAGCAGACTCACGTGTATCCCAGTGGTATTCCTTTGCCAAATCTACCATTATATTTAATATATATCTTGTGATATTCAGAGGTTATTCCCTATTTCTCCATTGAAATCAAATTATTTTCCATTTCACTTTTGTCTCCATTCTAGAATTTAGGATATTTTTGTTCACAAACTTTTACAGCATTTATTACTGAATAAATAATAATTAAATTGCCTGTATCAAATATGCACAATCTCACCCTAATCATTGGCCATTTGTATTCCATTCCTAAATACACACATATCAAAGTACATTAATATTCTATGTCCACTTGAGGTCAGTCACTTTCCCACCGACCTCGGAGAGTTCCACCTGTTCAGCGGGGACACACATCATTCACCCCATTGTCCCGCCCTTGCTGCTCACTGGTTGGCTGAAAGGATGGCAGAGGCCTTTGGATGAGACGCTTAAATACAGGGCATTTGAACCAGGCCGGCACCAACTTCATTCCTCATCTCTCGATACAAGCAGAACCAACAGAAACGGCAAAATGGTTCAGTACTCAGACTTGGACCTTCAGGACAGCATCAAGGAGCAGCTCTTTAGGTAAAATTCTTTTTTTTTCCTATTAAATGTTGACTGACTCTTTAATTTTGTTCGCATCAAAGTTTAATAATTTTTTTAGCAGATCTCCAATTATATAGATTTTTTTTGTAAAAGATTCACCAAATGAGTTTAGCTAAAACTGCCAAAGACAGGCAGGTTTTATCAGTTGCAAGGAGACATTATAATCAAACTTTGTCCTCATTTTAGTATGATGAAAGTATTTAAAACACAAAAAAATTATACAAATTGTTTCCTAAATCTTTGTATTTTTGTTATGTTAAGTAACCATTTAAATGTCCTTTTTGCCCCTCAGGTGTAAACTCCATGTACTAGAGAGGAAATGCAGCACTAAACTGGAGAAGCTGAAGGCTCTGCTTGAACAACACACACAGAATGGGATGTCACTGTCAGAGCTGCTGGACAAAACACTGTCTTTATTCACACTGAGGAAGACTATAGTGGCACACAACGGCTACTCCAAGTACTCGCGGGACATTTTACGGCTCTTTCCTGAAGCAGAGGATGATGTGTGTCCACTGTTGCTTTAGAGACCAAAAAGGACTCAAAAACACCTTGAAATGTCTCTGACAAGGCAAGAGGTTGTGCTACAATGTTTATAAAAGTATATATTTTCATACAAATGTTTTATGATTCAAACTTCGCTGACAATGAAGTTCATAAAAAATATATGTGGTTAATTTTTGAACCACAAAATGTGATCTAATTTATGTTTAACAAATGAGTTCGACCCAGACGTTAAACACGTGTTTTTGTTTTTGCTCTGTAAAGGGTGAAAAGTGTTACAAGAAACCTTTTATTTTGTAAAGGACAAAAAAACTTTTATTTTGTAAAGGACATTTTTTATTACTTTTATATTTCTTGGGAGATTGCTTGTGGATCTTCTAATTAATAAAATGATTGTGCTAACATGCTGTCTTTTTGATGAGTTAATGTTGTTCATCCTCATATATCAATTGTGATTATAAGTTCAATTTTAATTTTTCTTATTAAGAAAAAAATATGGGTTTCAATCTCAATTTTATGAACACAAATCAGTGCCATTTAATTCAACACAAATATACCGTTTACTCCATAGTCTGACCTCTGTAGAATTATACACAGAGTCATTTAGTTCATGTTGCATGTCCCTCTAGATCCAATCAGAGCTGTTCCTTAATAAACATATTTTCTTCTGCTTTGTTTTGGATAGACAGAAGAACATTAGTCAGACAGAGGAAACAAACACATACATTTTCTGTGGTTCAAGATTGTGTCTATGATAATGGAGAAACCTGATGACTGGTGTTCACACTCCAGGTAATTTCAGTATAAGAATACGCATATAAACATTCTTCTTTTATTAGATGAAGCTGTGAATACTGTAGTTCATGCTCACTGATCCCAATTTGATTTGATTTCCTTTCTGTTTACACTGGACTTATCTAATAAGAAAACAGGAGTGGAAAATAAATAATTAAACATATTCAAGTTCATGTAATTGAGAAGATTTTTTGGGGTACTCGTTCTTTTTTAGTAGACTTTGTGCTTGCATAATTTTAACCACCTAAATGTTATAAATTCCCAAGTACAACACAAGTCCCAATCATCCCAGTCCACCATTGTCTCACGGCTGTCTCTGCTCTGTATACGGACAAACACACATAACAACACTGAATCCCCTGCTCTGATTGGCCAGAGCTCAGAGAAATATGGATTTTGGGTAAAAACAACTTCATCTTTAAACGGGTTGATTTATAAAATTTTGATAAAAGATTGATCTGAAATTATATCATGAAAGAAAGTATTTTTCATGCATACTATTTCAGTATAACTGTACTTTTTCTTGAGTACAGATTTTCAGCACTCTTTCCACCACAGTAAGGAAATGACAAGAAAAATTAGGGTTTGTTTTTTGTGATTGTTTTAATGCGCATCACTTGGCTTGAAGAGATACATTCATTTAGTAGAAGCTTCACAGAAGGCATGAGTGCAGACTCTCAGAGTCAAAACAGCACTTGAGTCTCAGAATAAAGAGCCTGTTAAAACACAGACGGCTGTACACAGTACAGTCTACTACAGACACCTTTCAGCAGGGGGTCCATCACATTCATATTACGAACACACAGCAGATCTCCCAAAACATGGGGCACATAATGTTCAACAATATATTCCAATGTGGAAATAAACAATTTCAGGAAAAAACTGACAATTGTGACGTATAACATATACTCAAAAAACGAAGAGACATGCTTCTTATATCTGCAAATATTACAGAGAACAGCCTGTTTAAAAGGCGATGTAAGAAACAGCAGCTTAAAAAAATACCGGTTATAATAAAAATAAATCAAGCTTCATAAACAATAGACATAGTCCATTTCTAATGTGGACCAATGTGGTCAATAATTTAATGCTGTTGCATTATGTTCAATGTCCGGCCTCTACCACGGCCTCCAGAGGGTGCTGCTCCCCTGAGTCTTGTCTTTGTGGACTGTTCTGAGAGTTCTTTCTGTAGAGGAAAGCAGCAGAAGTCTCTGGGACTGGCTTTTAAGATTCTCCTTGGATATGAAGTGTGCCACCTCTTGGGCACATCTGGAGTAGCCCTGACTCACAGCTCCATGCTGCTGCTGCAGACGTGTCAGCACAGAGACGGTCATCTCCAGGATGTCTGCTTTCTCCAGCTTGGAGTCTGGCTGCTGTTGGAGGAACTCTGCACACAGGAGAGACTTGAGCTGCTCAATGCTGCTGTTGATCCTCTCTCTGCGCAGTTTCTCCACCACAGGCTTTCTCAGCTGCAAAAACAAGAGATACATGAGTTAATTTGTTCCACAGGAATGTCTCAGTCAAACTGCAGAGGCCTGATAAAAGCGTCAGTAGAAGAATGAAACTGGGTTTACCTTGTGAGAGAGGCTGAGGTGCTCCTGAGAGGGGCCCATTGCTGCAGTGATTGTAGGAGCCATGTGGATGTGAGCTGTAGAGCTCTGTGTAGAGAGTCTGCTGTGTGCTCCTTCACTCTCATATTTATAGAGCCACATCTCCATATGAATGTGTGGGTCTAGGCCTGGGACTAGTTTCTCACACTCTGGACCAATCAGAGCGCAGACAGGGACAATAGAGGTTGCACTTCAGTGAATAGGGTTATTGCCTGAGGGATAATGGAGGGTCTCTGGGGAGCAGGTGGAGGACTGGGGCCATAGACCGACTCTGTGTGAATCTGGGAAAGTGCTGACCCTGAGTCTGATCAATGATATACACTCATCATTAAACTGAAGACTGAGGTGGGAAAGTAGACATAACCTGTACTCAGGAAAAGTGACGGTGGCAAAACTATGCAATAATAGATTTTTGGACCTTCAACATATTTCTTAAAAGTACTTTTTTTCTTTCCATCCCTGAAAATTCAATTTGTCTTCAACAGAAACAATATAGTGAAACCAATCAAAAACATGTTGAAACCAGTCTTAATTTTGTCTAAATAAAGTAAAGAATGACAAAAACTACATTTTGCCTGTAGGCTTTATTTGACAGGAAAGGACAGTGTGAAATGGAGATGAGAGAGAAGGGAGGACAAGCAGAAAACTGTCAAAGTTGGGATTCAAACTCACGACACCGCGCTGCACTATATAGTATAAATTTTCAAAGTCTATTTTTTTGAATAATGAAAACTAAACATTGACCTAAAAATAGAAGTGGAGATGGATCCAAGTTCCATATTTCATTCCGAGAGCTCCAAACCAGACCATAAACCAACGCAATATCTATAGTAATAGTAAAACATCTCTACATCTCCCATGATGCAATGCAATACAGAATGATTTAAAATTAAAATTAAAAAGGTTTCGAGACATCCAAGCAGATTATTATTTCTAAAGAGACTTAAACCAACACAGCTGGACTTATTTTCCGCAGCTTCTTCGGGAATTGTGTTAGTGACTGTGGATCCAGCTCTGTTTGTTTTAGTTTAAATAAAAATATATTATCTGGTTATAGAGTAATCGAATATATTGTGTCAACTACAAATAATCAACTCAAACTAAGACTACATTTATTGTCAGCTTCTTAAAAACAATAGACTCAAAGCGACTCCGAACAACATTATTCTAAATTCAAGCCATTTTAACTCCAGGGCTCCAGGAACATAAATAACTTACACAAAAAATATCATTTCGGTAAAATTTACTGTACAATGCTACTGTACAATTTAGGTTTTCAGCCTTGCATTATCTTGTATACGTTTCTATTTTGTATCATTCGGCGTTAGATTTATTCTAACTTTCAACATTGTACAACTCTGTCCCCTCAATAACCTGGAATGAATTTATGAATAATCAGAGCAAAGCAGGACAAAAATATCCTGTGAACGTTCCTTTAATCCTCTCCCTGTCTGCATTCCTCCCGCTTCACGACAAAAGCCCGCCACGATGAGTCTGACGATGACAGGATTTTCCATTGAGCGACCGGTGGGACTGAATTCGCCAATACCGACTCCATAATTAATGTGATGCTCCCAGACACACTTCTTTTGTCCAGGGCCGCCATGAAAGGACGGAGTGTGGGAAAGCAGGGGAACCCCAATCACACACGAAGCAGAACAAAACAGGGCCATAGATGTGCCCGACAGAAAGCATGCAGTTAGTCAAGTAATGGCAAAATTACGTAAAATAGAGGGGTTGGGTTGAAAACTGTCTGGGATAGTTTTAATGAACAAGCATGATGGTTACTGTATTTGAATCTGTTCATACTTCGACAATATAGACACCACAACATTTAGATATATATATATATATATATATATTAATGTAGCTATATAACTATAATTTGCTCTGTTTTAGCGCTTGTAAAGTAGTGATCAGGGATGATAATTGGATCGTTGGCCGGTTTAATATAATTTTCATTCTTTAGCTCAATTTAATTTCTGGGGTAAAAAATAGACACATCCATAATGAATTTGAGAGATCTTTTAATTCCCCATGTTCCTTCAATTCAAAGTGCCAAGAAAGAATGTCTTCCATCTTCTGTCCATCATCTTGTAAATAGGTGTGTTCAGATACTTTATTCTATTCTTCTTGTACATATTACAATTATTTTTGCCTTATTTTTTCCCTAATCGGAAACAACTTGCTGTTTTTACTACGTTAATATTTTACATTTCTGTTAACTTTTTTTTTTTTTTTTATCTTGTTAATATATTGCAACATGTGTCCTGCTGTGTCTGAGTAATTTCCCATATGGATCAATGAAGTTAGTCTACATTAAAATCACAATACAAACAAATAAAAACATAAACGATGAGTAGAAAATGAGTGTCTATTCCGCTAGTTAATGAATGATCGCCTAAACAAGAAACTCGGGGGCCTCAGGGGCCTCAGGGGACCACTGCGAATGTGTGTGTGGAGGGGGTCTTTAGGCATCTTTACTGGGCACGTCTATTGTCCGTGGCTCGCTGTCAATGGGCCGAGTGTGGGAAAGCAGCGGAGGGCGCAGTCACAGTTCACTCTGATTAATCTCCAGAACCCACCGGCTCCCGCCTCGTCTCAGGGGGAACTGGCACACTTCACAGCGACGAGCGAGGCCCTACTTCACGTCTCGGTTTGGAGCCAATGCAAACGTTTGCCAATTTCATTTCAAGACGTTTAATGGACCATTGAAAGCCCTTTTGTTTTTTGGTACAGGTGTATAACAAAGTATAACAAGTATGACTACTGTTATTATTAAAAGCCTATGTTATGAGACAGTTGAGAATTAGTAGGCCTAGAGTGTTTTTTGTATTTCCAATAACTGAATGTATCGTTTCCCGAATTTCTGCTTATGATGAAAGTTCAGTAACAGTTCAGAATGTACTCTAAATCTGGAATATGCCAAAAATACTTCTGAAATCGGACCATGAATTTGAGTAGGGCTATACATTGTATTAACATGCTCAATTCTGGTTTTGTGTTGACATTTTTACAGATGAAATGAAATACAATATGATTAAAATGGGTTAACCATGAGCATTAAAAAATCCTGTCAACTAACATAAAACAAATGTTGCACCCTTGAATGATACGCCGATACATTCCGTTTTGCAACTTTTATTAAGTCCACGGTTCAGAATAACACATTTGAGGCACGCAGGGTACAACACCCACAACACACCTGGGCCACACTCAACACAAATGAATAGGCGTGGCTGACCTACTTTTAACGCCACACGCCGTCCAGGTACAGCCCCTTTCATGAACGTGCACTCTAATTAAAGTGCTCCGTGCTAACATGTACAATCTAACACACAAAAGTAATAATAATTTAGCAGTGTATTGTACCATCACAATTAAATATCTGCATAATAAACTAGATGAGCAACACCCTCCCCCACTGAAAAGAGAAGTGCTCCCCATATATTTTTTTGGATTTCATTTTTACATTTTACCAAAGTGAACAAAACAATACAATAATAAAAAGGTTGCTCTAGGTATCAAGTATCCTGGTTGGGACCGTGGTAACGATGACTCACTATTGCACATTTCAATAACTATAAAATATCCTTTTTCCCTTAACAGGGACGTTCAGTCCGTTTGGTATCAATGGGTGCATAGTCCAGTGAAGAATCAGTGGGCCCCCCGATATTCACACAATGGGACAAGGAAAATACTTGTTTCACCCAAAACATTACAACATAAATTTTCTACCATAATCCTTACTTTCATAAAATTATCAGATACTTCCACAATATCATAATTCTAATTAGTACATACGCTTTTCTACTTTGTTATTGTTACCATTTACTTCACCCACTGTCAAAACCTTAATCAATAAACCACTATTTACATTGGCACTTCTACTTAATAGCGTGAAAAAGGACACGTATAGGGTCTTTTGTAGTCATTGGAGACCTCTCCAGCTCCTCTCACATCAACGGTACAGCTATGCAGCTCCCAGACCGATGGTTCACCTAGCTGCTCGTAGGTGTAAAGACATCGTGGCTGTCTCACCCTCACAGGTCTTGATGGCGCGGCTGTAAGCGCTCTTTGCTCTCCTTCAGACTGTATCAGAGGCTTGTGAACCCTCCTGGGGCTCTGGCTTGCCTCCAGGAACTTCAGCGGCAACAACGTCCGGCTGGTGAGCAGGCATAGCTCTCTCTACATGCCTCCTTCTTATTAGGGGTTCTCTTGCAGCTGCTCTGGTGACAGGGGGAACTGGTTGTTGTGCGGCCCATACAAATTCTTCTTCACTTGAACGCTCAGTGTTGGATCGTTGCAGCTCTGGCTGGACTCTCGGTCTCCTTGTTTGAGCTTGACGGGGACTTGAGCTTGGCTGAGGAATGTCTGCTGGAGGCTCCTCTACCAGGTAAGGGCAGGGCAGTAACAGATTGCGGTGCAACACTCGTCTCCTCCCAGGACCTCGCAGGGGCTCGACTGCGTAAACAGGACTGTCTGGACCCTTCCTCTCGCTCACAACATAGATGTTCTCCTCCCAATAACTCTGCAGCTTTCCAAGACCACCTCTAGGGGTCAGATTTGTAACTAACACATGGTCACCAGGCTGAAGCGTAGAACTCCATGTGCGCTGGTTGTAGCACTGCTGCCCTCTTCTGGCCAATTTCCACATATTTTCCATGGCTGTGGCATAAGCCTGTTGCATGGCTTCCCTCCACTTCTCTGCATACACCACCACAGACTGATGTTCCTTCTCCTTTCTCCTGCGAGGGATAAGCAGATCAATGGGCAGAGTAGGCTCCCGGTCAAAAAGGAGGAAGCATGGAGAAAATTCAGTGGCTTCATGGGCAGTCGAGTTATATGCATGGACAACTTTACTCAGATGTTCTTTCCAGCGTGCCTTCTGGGTGTCTGCCAGTGTCCTCAACATGCCTAGCAATGTCCTGTTGAAGCGTTCCGCTGGGTTGGACTGCGGATGGTAAGGAGACGTACGGGAGTGTTTGACACCAGAATAACTCTCAAGCCTACGGAAGAGCTGATTTTCAAATTCTCTCCCCTGGTCGTGATGAGTTTTTGATGGAAATCCAAAGCGAAGAACAGTCAAAGATTTTCTTGGCCACCATTTTCCCAGACTTGTCTCTTGTAACGTAGGCCTGTGCATATTTTGAGAAGTGGTCGACAAGTACCAGGATGTACTCCTCCCCACCGCTACTCTTCTCCAAATGCAGGGAATCAATGAAGACCATCTCCAACGGGGCTGATGTTTTGATACTCTGGATTGGTGTCCGAGTGACTCCATTTGGCTTTTTTCTCTTTAGGCAGCAGCAGACACGTGTGACATGATGTTCAATGTCTTGCCTCAGTTTAGGCCAGAAAAAATGTTCGCGTGCCAAGGTGACAACTCTATCTGCTCCCAAATGTCCCATATCCTCATGCAGGTGCTTATAAATAAGGGCCCTCATGGACTCTGGAACAACCAACTGTGCCCGGCCGGCTGTCTCCCTCCAAAGAATTCCATCTTCATCTACATGCAAGCGGGGCCACTCTCTGAGCAGGTGTCGAACTGGTGCACTCTCTGGCACTTTTTCTTTGTACTTGAGGTACAGCTTTTTCTTCAGGCACAGGACTCTGGCTATGGTTGAGTTAGACCCTTGTGCTGCCTTGATGTCTCTAACTGCCAAGGGCTGAACAGGTGGAAAAATGCTGACCTCTTCTGGCAGTGCGTCAATGTTGCAGGTGACAGCTGATATCCAGTTGATTTCACCGCTGCTCTCTCCTTGCACACCCATCCCAATGCATTCAATGTCCTCTTGAGGGCAATCCTCAGAGCACTCTTCGATGAGTGTGTGAATAGGTCGGTGTCTTGACAAGAAATCTGCGTCACGATTTGCAGTCCCAGGCCGGTACTTAATTGTAAACCGGTAGTCGGCCAACTCCGCAACCCACCGATGTTCTGTAGCATTGAGCTTCGCAGATTTGGTAGCATAGGTAAGGGGATTATTGTCACTGGACACAGTAAAGTGGGGTGCATGGAAGAGATAGTCCCGAAAGCACTCCGTAATAGCCCATTTTAAAGCCAGAAACTCCAGTTTCCCAGAATGGAGTTTATAGTTCTTCTCCGTGGCAGACAATGTTCTGGAGCCATACCCAATTACTCTGAGGACTCCCCCTTGTCTCTGATAGAGAACCGCGCCGAGTTCTTCTTCTGAAGCATCCACGTGTAGGATGAAAGGCTTCTCAAGGTCCGGATAGGCCATGACTGGTGGATTAATCAGGTGGTTGACAAGTTTTTGAAGGGCTGCTTGGTGAACCGTGGTCCACTGCACTGGATGTGATGGGGGAAGCTGAGCTGACTGACCACTTGAGGGCTTCTTTTTGGGTCTCTTCTCTGCAGACTTGGGCCTGGAGAGAAGGTCATAGAGTGGCTTTGCAGTTCGAGAAGTCTTGGACGTATGACCTGTAGTAACTGAGGAATCCCATCAACTTCCTCACATCTCTGACAGTAGATGGGGTCTCATATTGGAGAGCTTGGACTGTCTCTACCTCTTTGGGGTTCATCCTGTAGCCTTCAGCCGAGACGATGCGCCCCACATAACACACCTCAGGCTTGAAGAACTCACACTTTGTTGGTCTCAGTTTGATGCCAGATAGTTTTTGCCGTTGGAGCACCTGTCTCACATTGTGTACATGTTGGTCGAAACTATGGCTGAAGACCAGGACATCGTCGAGGTAAGGAACACACACTTCATCTCTCAAATGCCCAAGACAGCTTTCCATGTAGCGCTGGAATGTTGCTGGGGCATTTGGGAGTCCAAACGGAATGCGTACCCACTCATATAGTCCCCAAGGTGTAATAAAGGCGGTAGATGGTCGGCTCTTCTCACTCACAAAACCTTGATGGTATGCCTTTCCTTGATCCAGGACAGTGAACCACGAGTTGCCCCCGAGATTCTCCAGAATCTCCTGGATCCGAGGGATAGGATGACGATCAGGCAAAGTTTTTTGGTTCAACAGTCTGTAATCCACACAGAGACGGAGACTCCCATCTTTCTTCCGGACACAGACAATAGGTGAAGAATAGTGTGAACATGATTCCCGGATCCATCCTCTACTTAACAGGTCTTGAATATGTGCCTTTTCTTCCTGATAGAGATGACGTGGGATGGAATTATATGTCCTTTGCACTGGGATATTGTCCTTTAGCTGAATGTCCATTTCCAGTCCTTTAATACATCCCGTGTCCCAGTCATCTTTGGCAAACACTTGACTCTCCTCCTTCAACATTTGCCGTACTTTCTGCTGCTGTTCTTGGGAGAGATGACTCAGGTCCACAGGCAGATCCCACAGCTCCCCTGGTGGCATCTCAGTAGAGTGCTCCATTACATCCGTGGTTCCTCCCTTTGGTCTTTGCTTAGGTTCAAGTGGGTATACACCGTCAACACTATGCAGCCAGCCAAGTGTGGTGCGGCCCCACAGTGTGATGTTTCTGTCAGTTGTATTTTCCACCGCCACCGTAAATCGTGTCTTGTCCTGGGGGAACACAACAAGCTGCTCTCTTACTTTTAGCCCACTAGGCCATGGTGCCTCTGGGTTGGGCTCCAGCACAGCGTAAGTTACCCCCCTGTTGACTTGTCCACAATACACATTTAGAATACTATTTTGGGGTATAGTGATGGGGCGTCAGCTGAGGTGAGCAATGTGAGGGATACTCTCAGGTTAGTGCTGCTTTAATACAGACAAAACAGCATGAGCAGTGCGACGGCCCACCTCTAAAGCTGAAGAGAGTCTCTGAACCATGTGACCCACTGGGTTACAGTTCCCAGAGGCGTCACTGGTTAGGGCCAGCTCTTCTATGACATTGAATCCAATTATGGGACACTCCAGGTCACTGCTGGCCACGAGGACAGGAACCAGCACAGACTGTCCGCTCATTCCTGGGACAGCCTTGTGAGCCAAGGAGAACTCTACCTCAATCCATCCCTCATAGGGGATTTCTGTCCCATTCGCTGCAGACAGGTCAAGCCCACCTTCTTCGAGGAGCTCCGCCACTGGTCTTAGTTGGGCATGCGGCAAGTGCTTTGCTTTCCAGTCCACTCCAACAATTGACACTTGTGAGCCACTGTCCCATAACACAGTTGTGTCCACACCATTTAGAGAAGCTCGAACCAGGCACCTTCTTCCCACTAGGTTAGCTGTTTGTCTCTGCTTGCTAGTTAGAGGGGCAGCCTGGCTGAACTGGACGCCAAGTTTACCAAGATGTACCGTGGTATTCATCTTATTGAGCGAGGCATAAGTAACTTTACGACAGCCAATTGCCCAGTGATCAGAACTGCCACATTTAAAAACAGTGGTCACACTTGCCGTCGGGGTTCGTTGTCTGGCAGCGCTAACATTTCCGGAAGATCGGTGGTCTCTGCTGGAACCTGGCTCTTCTGCCATATGGTCGGCTGAACTTCCCTACTGGTGGGGGTCTTGGGGCTGGGTGGAAAGCTGCTGAATAGCCTCACAGATTGCCTTATTGCCCTGGTCTACTTTTTCCAGAAGTGTCTCACACTTGGGGGGCTCAGTGGACTTTTTGCAGGTGAGTGTCAAATCAGGACACTCTCGGTCCATGTTAAATTCCTCCCCCACTGCTGAAACTCTGGCAGCTCGTGACTTGGAGATGGCGGCTAACTTGTTTCTTCTGTCCATTTCCAAAGTATATGCATCTGTAACCATCTCCAGCAGCACCTCAGACACTTTTGGGTCCCGCAAATATGGCTTTAAATCAGTCCTGATTGTGTCATTCATCAGACCTGTAAGGACGGTCTGCAGGAACTGGTTCTTTATTAATTCAGGGCTATATTTGAGTCCAGTTTCAACCCTTTCAGATGCAAACAGAATCTGCTGCCTTAAGTCCATCACTCTGAGAACAAACTGAATGGGCGTCTCCCTGGAGTCCTGTGCTGCCCTAGTCAGAGAATGATAAAGTTTAGTAGCATCTTTTTCAATAAAGTGCGTCCTCAGAATTTGTCTCAATGCACAAAGAGTCAAGTCCACTCTGCTTTCCAGGTAGCTTTTTAATTTTATTCCTGGAACAATGGCCTGAATTACAGCCTCCACAATGTCAGCCTCACTGTATCCTTTATTTAGGGCTTTTTGCATCTGCCTCTCCAAACTAGTGTAGCCAAGTTTATCCTTTTGATGTGGTTCACCAATTTGCCCAGCAATTTTTAATTCCTTTCTGTAAAACTGGTGAACAAAGGCTGGATTTGCATTATAAACTGGAACACTCACGTTAGAGGCAGCAACTGGAGCGTTGGACACATTAGGCACGTTTTGAGCGTTAGGTGCAGTACCTGATGAGTCCAGCAGAGGGGGCTCTTGCATTGGAGAAGCAGACGGAGCTAACGTCTTTAGTTCGTCAATGCGGTCACAAACTCGGAGCAACAGACATTCCTTCATCCTCCAGCGAAACAATGTCTTCTCCTTCCAGATTGTGGAGGATAATCCTTCTCATTTTGCGATGTAAGTTATTGTCCTCTTCACTTACAGTTAATTCCAACATTGTGCTCAGATCATAGAGTTCCAAAGCAGGCAAAGTCAATAATTTCTCCTCGATCTGTCCGAGCGTCTCTTCCCAGGTCACGGACATTCTCCGACCGGTAGACATGATTTGTGCTTTTACCTTAGCGTGTAGGTTTAAAAGCGTTTTAGTCCTTGTGAATGGGCCTCAGCGCTGTGGCCTCTCAGCTGGTGGCTTACGTCACCTCCACTCAGCTGTTCACCACAGGGGTGTTGTCCAGATGCGATCTCCAATCCGGGTCACGGCACCAAGATTTCTGTTGCACCCTTGATTGATATGACGATACATTCCGTTTTGCAACTTTTATTAAGTCCACGGTTCAGAATAACACATTTGAGGCACGCAGGGTACAACACCCACAACACACCTGGGCCACACTCAACACCAATGAATAGGCGTGGCTGACCTACTTTTAACGCCACACGCCGTCCAGGTACAGCCCCTTTCATGAACGTTCACTCTAATTAAAGTGCTCCGTGCTAACATGTACAATCTAACACACAAAAGTAATAATAATTTAGCAGTGTATTGTACCATCACAATTAAATATCTGCATAATAAACTAGATGAGCAACACAAACATAACAATTACAGATTATTGAGACCAATTTAAACAGAACTTTGTCAAACTTAATGATAATAAAAGCTCTTTGAATTCCTTGAACATTTTACAAGTCATGTTAAGACCAATTAATAATATTTTACAGTGTGTCATTGTGAAGACATAGAAAAAGGAGAAATACCCCTACTCTGTCACAAGGATCGAAATCAAACAAGGATCCTCTATTGATCAATAATTGGAGGCTGATCACTTTAATCAATAATGACGCCAAACATTTTGCCCTTAATATCGCTCAGAGAATTAAACAATGTTTAAATGAAATTATTTATGACACACTAGTAATAATATTAGGTTAATTTTTGATATTATGTCTTAATTTAAAGGGTTAGGGTTTTTTGTTTATTGAGGCCTTCGACACAATAGAGCAATCTTTTCTATTTGATCTATTAGAGAATACTTCCAAAAGCTAATCTATATAATGTACAAAACGGCAATAGCTCTGTTAAAATACATTCAAGGACTACATCCAGATTCAGTATCAACAGGGGCATAAAACAAGGTGACCCTGTCGCCTCCTACCTGTTTATTTTGGTAATGCAGGCTCTTTTTTAAATTCATCAAGATAATATCGGGAGTGTCTCTGCAGGAGATAAAGAAATCAAATGCAGCCAACTGCCAGATGACACAACTCCTTATTTTTACATAACAGAAATGAAATTAATATTAACTATTGATTGCTTCAAAGTATTCTCCAAAGCCCAAGTTAATATGAATAAATATGAACTGTTTTACGTAAGAGACCAAACTGCTGATCAGATCAGTACCATCATTCATATATATATATATATATATATATATATATATATATATATATATATCCATCCATTTTCTACCGCTTGTTCCCTTTCGGGGTCGCGGGTGACTGGAGCCTATCCCAGTGACTTCGGGCCTTAGGCGGGGTACACCCTGGACAGTGGCCAACTTGTCGCAGGGCCAACACAAGAGACATAGACATTACAGACAGTTCACGCTCACATTCATTCACTAGGGCCAATTTAGAGTCACCAATTTTTACCTAACACATGCATGTCTTTGGACGGTGGGAGGAAGCCGGAGAACCCGGAGAGAACCCACGGTAACACGGGGAGAACATGCAGACTCCACCCAGAGAGATCATGTGATGTTGGTCTGGTCCGGGAATCAAACCCACGATGTCCTTCTTGGGAGGCAAGAGCGCTAACCGCCTTTGCCACCGTGCACCCATATACATATATATATATTACACTCAAGTAAGACTCTAGGACTAAGATTTTGAAACGTACTGTAGCAACAAAATCCATTTATAGTTTTGTATTTACTTTTCGACTTGGCTGTATCTTTTATTTGTGGCTGCGTGAACAAAGAGGATGAAATGACTCACCTTGTAAACGGCTATAACTTTGTGCTGAGGAATATACTCCACAGGGTCAAGGTGAAAAAGTGAAATAAAAGTAATCATAATCTGATGGTTATAAAGTAAGGCATAATCTGATGGTTATTTGTACACTGCTGATCAGGATGCAGGAGTCCCCAACTGGCAGACCGTGGATCATAATTTGGACCTTCAGAGCTTTTGGTCAAGACTCCAAAACCATTTTCAATTTTTGATCTGAATAATCTTAAAATTTTGGCCTGATAAATTAACTGCAGAATTGTTTTATCTGCTTCAAGTTTAAAAATAACTTTAAATACATATTTTTGTACGTATTTATTTATTTATTTATTTGACATAAAATAAAATCAGAATGAGATGTAGGGGTTACATCCCAAAGGTCAGAGGAGAGCAGACAGTAGAATAACTCAAGGTTACTGTCATTTAAGATGTGCATGCCTCTCACCTCATCCCATTCATCTACTTTATCTCATCACAAATGGTCCAAATGAGGCAGAAAAGACCCAAGTCTAATACAGATATAATACAGATATATATATATATATATATATATATATATATATATACATATATATATAATATGATTAATTAAATTGTTATGAGCTTAAAGGTTGTTTTCTCTATAGATTGAACTCAAGCGGGAAACTACGGCAATGTTGAATTGCCAAAAAATAACATTGTTCAGTTTCAGTTTTTTTTAAACAAAACAAACAAAAGCAGTCCATGGACAGGGACTGGCACATTTTGGCAGGGGAAAGTTCTAACACTGGACATATTTACCGGACTTCTGACTGAGTACAGATGGAAAGTATTTTGGCAATTTAATACTACATACATGTACATTTGCTAAAAGAAGTTTAGCAAGTTTTAATCATAAAGAAAAAGCCTTATATTTTAAATCTGTTGAATATTGTAATACCCAAAAGCTATGAAATCTGTAGAGCTCTGGTCTAAAATTAAGAATTAGAAGTGGAATCAGAAAAAGTTCCTTGCCATTGTCAATGAACACAATTCACAAACATAGGAACTTGTCTCGGTGATTCGATGCAATGCCCAAATTATTATAATATTGTGCTTTTCTTTTTTCCACCACCCCCCCTGGCAAAAAACTGTGAACTGCACTAATTCCTTGTACAACCCATGGATGTATTATATTAACACCATATATTATGTACCGATATGTGCAATAATGAAATGAAAAACAAACATAGAAACACGCCCCCTACCTGTGCGTGGATGCTGATTGGTCAACCAGACGAACGGAGGCACGTCGAGCACGTAGCGTTTGCGACCATGGCGGAATGTGATCGAGTTGTCAGCTGCACAAGTAGTCACACCATGGATAAAAGCATTATTCTTCCTCCCGATGAGATTTTTCGCAATTTGGAGAACGCGAAACGGTTCGCAATTGACATAGGTATCTAAAATGTGTACATTTTCCCTGATACGGATGCTACGTGGCTAATATCCTTGTTAGTATGCAACTATGCTACAGACAAAATGATGACAACAACATGATACCTTAAAGCCAAAGTTCAATGTAGTATCTTTGCCTTTTATGGTCAACGATGTGACAATGATTTTTTTGTCAGTGTACTACTTCGAATCATGACTAAATACCGTATTTGTCACGTAGCTTACCATTAACAAACTAGCGTTACATGCTCGACATGTTTGTTTGTTTGTTTTTGTCAGGTGGATCCCTCACAAAGCTCGCGTACTACTCAACTTTGCAGCACAAAGTGGCCAAAGTCCGCTCTTTTGACAATACAGCAAAGGTAATCTGTGATGTCGGCACAGAAAACAATGGAAACCTGACGGAATCTGACAATAATATACGACACAACTACTGCTCTTTTTCTCAGGAGGCACACGGGGACAAACTGTACGAAATAGCGGTGCAAGAAGAAGTCACTGCACGACTGCATTTTATCAAGTTTGAAAATGCTTACATCGAGACCTGCTTGGACTTCATAAAAGATCACTTGGTCAACACCGACACCAAAGTTATAAAAGCCACAGGTGGAGGGGCACACAAGTTTAAAGATTTAATCGAGAAGAAACTGGGACTCAAGTAAGATTTCAATGTACAAAACAGTGTATTGTTCTTGTTTTTCTACTTGACTCTCACTCAAATGTGGTTCCCCCCGTGACAGCGTGGACAAAGAGGATGAAATGACTTGTCTTATAAAGGGCTGTAACTTTGTGCTGAGGAATATACCCCAAGAGGCTTTTGTGTACGCCAAACACGCCGACTCCGAGTTCAGGTTTCAGAAAACTCACCCAGATATCTTCCCTTACCTCCTGGTCAACATTGGCTCTGGCGTGTCCATTGTCAAGGTAATATCACAACTAGTGCTGCAACTAACGATGTTTTTAGACGTCGACTAGTCAGGCTAATGTACACTGAGACTTTAAATACATTACCAAACAAATAAAGTCTCATAGATGGAAAATAATACATATAAAGTGTAAAAAAGTAGAAATAGTTTATTAATTGTAATTTAACAATGTGATTTAGAGTCTGTAAATATGATATGATATGAATATGAGTACAATTATGTTTTGGGAAGCACAGCATTAGTGAATTAATCATTGCAGCCCTAAACAACACGTCCTAAATAAATCCTTTTTTTTGCCATTAATGTTTTGAGTCACAGTGGTAAATGCTTGTTTGTAACTTTGTTTTGGCTCATTTGGCCATTAAAGGTTGAGTCTGAAGACAAGTTTGAGCGAATTGGAGGAAGTTCAATAGGCGGAGGAACATTCTGGGGACTAGGAGCTTTGTTAACCAAAACAAAGGTATTTCCTACTATGTTATCAATCCCATTTTACAGCAATTTCTGCCTTCCAAAGTTATGTGTCTGTTCCATCATCCACAGAGGTTTGATGAATTGCTACAACTGGCCTCAAAGGGGCAGCATACGAACGTGGATATGCTCGTGAAAGACATCTACGGTGGATCATATGGTTCTTTGGGGTTGACAGGAGACCTTATTGCAAGCAGCTTTGGCAAGTCTGCCACTGCGGATAAAGGTGAAGTGTTAACATTGAACACAACAGACAATCTTTGAGCAAAATATATGTATATGTTGTAGTGTTGTCACAATGCTAACATTTCAAACTTGATTTCAGTACTAAGGAGAATACGTGAGACTTGATAATGATTTCAACAATAATAATAATCAAAAGACATTTTCAGCACAAAATGATAGTAGTTGCTTTAATGTTACTGCATAGTCTTTATTCTAGTTTTGATATGGTAAATATTCAATTATTGGTTTTAGTGTTGCTTATTATCTGGAGAGAGATTTTTGACAACTCATATGTAAAGCTAGAAAATAGTTTTATAGTTTAGGACTGTTATTAATCAGTAATATGTTATGCTGACCTTTCTTGATTCTTGAAGTAAATATGTTCTTGTGTGGGTAATTTCTTTTGTATTTTAGAGTTTTCTAAGGGGGACATGGCCAAAAGTTTACTCCACATGATTAGCAATGACATTGGGCAACTGGCCTGTCTCTATGCCAAGCTCCACAACTTATCCAGAGTTTACTTTGGTGGCTTCTTCATCAGAGGACACCCGGTGACTATGCACACAATCACCTACAGTATCAACTACTTCACCAAGGCAAGCCCCCCTCTTTACTCTCCTCTATATTCAGTGTTTTATCTGCTGTTTTGATGATATTGATGATGTATTTCTTTGGTCCTCTAGGGTGAAGTTCAGGCCCTTTTTCTCAGACATGAAGGTTATCTTGGAGCAATTGGAGCCTTTTTGAAAGGCGCTGAGGAAGACAGTAAGGAAGACGACTACTTACATGTGTTTTTTCCATGAAGATAAGTGTAAATCAATCATTTCTGTATTTACTAGACCCTAACCAGTACAGCTGGGGTGAAAATTATGCGGGCAGCTCGGGCCTCATGAGTGTTTCTCCAGACATGAGTCCGATGCAGCGAGCGCGCAGTGGAACGGTGAGTCCACACTGCTGTTACTTACGGGTCGCAATGGCCTAGATTTCCAATCATCCTCCTCTTATTGTCATCACTCAAACATATCATCATCATAATCTTTCTTTTTGTTCTCCCTTTTCCATTGTCCTCTATACTTTGTTCAGTTTCCCGTAAGTACCGCACTTCTGTCTGCTGTGTGCACTGGTTTGAGTCCCAGTTTTTTTTGGCTGTGTTATCCTTTGGCTTTATTCTGCTGGATTATCATAAGAAGTATTGCTTTGCACACAATTTAATGGGCTTTATGCAACATCGCAAAAAACTTTTGTTTAGTTATACTTTGTGGCTGCTTTACTGACTTGTGTGGAAATTGAAGTAGTTATGAAATACCGCTCACGTGTGCTCGGGCTGTACGATTGCTGTCGTAAAGTGCGTATTGGAATTTAAAAAAGTAGGATTCTTTTGAGAGTGCACACATTGTGAAGAACTCTTAACAATTGAGAGGCTGAAATCCGAATTGAGAAAGATTTTTTTCTATTTTCAAAGACACTGTTTTATCTAAATAATTGCAGCCTTTGAGATTTGATAATCGCAACTACTCCAAATGTTTTTTTTTTTATTTGATTGCAATATATTTTGCAGCCCCAACATGTGGTATTTTAATGGAATTCAAACAACTAATGCCATACTTTGTATAGACCTGTTTGTTTCCTTAGCTGAGAAACCTAGTACTAGTAGTGTTTGTTGAAATGGCACTTGTCCTCTTAATGTACATTGTTTTTAGTGATTCTGTAGGTTGAAATATTGTTTATAGTAGCTTGAAGTTGATTGTATTCTAGATAGTCTGATATGATAATGATCAGCGCACCTACAATCCATTTATGGTTGTCAGTGGTTTGTTTTGTTCAGTTTGACATGTTGGAGATGGATCGGCTGGAGAGGCAGCTGGTCAAACTGCCTTTGCTGCAGGATCCCTCCTCTTACATTCCGGACACAGTGGACCTCACCGAGGACGCTCTGGCGCGGGACTACTGGCTCTACTGCTTTGAGGACGCACTTGATGGAGTATGGCTCATTCACATTAGTACAGATTAACATTTGGTTATCATAGCGCTCCACATTTTAAATTGATACAACTTCTTTCTCCTGAATAGGTGGTGAAAAGAGCAGTGGCGAGTCAGCCCGATCTGCCTGAGGCCCAGGAGAGAGCAGAGAAATTTAGACAAAAATACAGACACAAACTTCAGACTCTTCGGCAACAGCCTTTGTAAGGATCTCTTTATGATCTGTTCATTGCACTTTCACTTTGCCTTTAACACTAGAATTGTCTTTGTCAAACTGATGTAGCGCTCCCTGTCTACTTGACTTGTCTTTGTGTAAAACTTATTCGTTATTAATGATAGTATAATTTGACACAAAGCTGCTTCTACATTCTTCATTGTGGCCTGGTAATGTAACTTCAATTTTAAGCAGGACTTTTAAGCACAACTTAAAAGTCCTGCTGTCAGACCTCCCTCATGGCCCTCATCCCTCACTTACCCATATGTTTGTTTTCATGTATTTCTGCCTAATGTAGATGCTTCTCTCTCTAGTGCTTATGGATCCCTCACTGTCAGAAGTCTGTTAGACACGAGGGAACACTGTTTAAACGAGTTCAACTTTCCTGATCCCTACTCTAAGGTCTGACATCTGTCCACTCTTTTCTCTCTGTTCTTCTGTAGTTTTGGTTTTATTGTGCTTGTATGTTGTGTATGTTGTACATGAAATCTTATATTCTGTCTGATTTCTGCAGATTAAGCAGAGGGAAAACGACGGCGCTCTCAAGTATTACCTGAAGGCGGTGAAGACTCTAGATGGGCTGGAGTGGAACGAAAGGCAGTTCGCTCTGATCAGAGGCGTCCTGGCTGGAAATGTGTTTGACTGGGGCGCCAAGGCTGTGTCAGAGTATGTCCAGAGCACGCTTTTCATCTATTAATCAGCTTTCCTCATTGGCCGCCGTTGCTCTTAGAGATTAAAAGTTTATCATTGATTTTTATTTCCCTCAGTAACAAATAATTCCTCACATCTAAATGTCATCATTATAGCTTTAACATTCTGAGTACTGTATGTTGCTGACCAAGTGTATTTATATAGAGAAAGTGAGTGTAAGTTCGATGGGGAATTTTATTACAAGCTATACATTTGCTAGATGACGGACACCTAATAACCACAAATAAAAGACAGATGATCAACATTGTTTAGTCATTTAAGTATACGTTTGTTCATTTTTTCCTTATGTCGTAGCGTTCTTGAGTCTGATCCTGAATTTGGCTTTGAGGAAGCTGAACGGCAGCTTGAAGGTCTGTTTTTATTCTTTTGTTTTTCTTGTTGCTCACTTACTTGCTGTTTCTCACTCTTCCGTTTGCTCCTTCAGAGCGGCCTTGGCTTGTTGATTGCTATGACCAGTGGTTCGAGAGACTAAAGGTCTGTACTGGCCACACAGCTGTGGCCAGCACAGAAAATAAGTGGCCGTATTTATTTTGTGCTGTTCCTTTGCAAAGTTGTGATCTTGACTGATACTTTAATCAATCCTGGTTTTCTCTTGCAGGGTCCTCCTCATAGGTGTGCCTTATTCTTTGTTGATAATAGTGGAGTTGACATAATTCTTGGTGTGATGCCTTTTGTCAGAGAGCTTTTGTCTCGAGGAACTGAGGTACAGATCTTTGTGAACAACATTAAACTGTACATTTAATGTTACGAAACCTATGTATATGTAAATGTATAAATGTCCTCAGGTTGTTCTGGCGAGTAACTCTGGTCCTGCTTTAAACGATGTAACAAACAATGAACTACAAATTCTGACTGAAAGAATTGCTGCCATGGATCCCGTGATACTGTGAGTGTTAATCTAATATGTAATATTAATGTTTTTAAAATGTTCAATGTTTTGTTGTGACAAACAGAGATGGACTGAGAGACGAGCGGCTCATGTTGGTCCAGAGTGGTTCCAGTTCACCCTGCTTAGATCTAAGGTTGGCTTTACACAAACCTTTGTATGTGGAAGATATAAATTTGCCCTCAAGAGAAAAGCACATTTTAAAATCTATTGACTCCAGTCATGGCAACTACACACGCACAAGACTCTCTGTGTCTCTCATTGAGCCACAATTCTTTTCTGTTCCAGCCGCCTGGACAAAGTGTTGGCCACGGTAGTGCGGGAGCGTAAAACAGATTTGGTGATAATTGAGGGCATGGGCCGAGCCATTCACACAAACTACTATGCCATGCTCAGCTGTGAAAGTCTCAAAATGGCCGTTATCAAGAACTCATGGCTCGCCGACCGCCTTGGAGGAAAACTGTTTAGTGTCGTCTTCAAGTACGAGGTACCAACAGGAAAACTGAGCCCTGACGGTTCAGCTCCCTCACCTTTATGATGAGAAGTAAAGACAAGCTATTGAATGGACTATAGCTCTGAATCTATCGATTATGATTGTTATTCTGGTTGGTATTTGAATCAAATTACATTATAATTGTATTTTTTTTACATTTTCATCACATATATCTTTTACTTTGTGTTTATGGTCATTGGCCTTTTTCAAACTGCAGTATTTCCTTGAAGTTTCCACTGCCTGCTCAACCAATACAATGCATCAGATTTGCACTACAAAACCCCCTTTTTGGCATCATTTTACAGGCTTGGGACTGGCACAGAATTACACTTGTCCTATGTGTCTGGAAAAATGTTAACTCCAAGTGCTTTTGTTTTTTTAAATTATATACAAGCTGCCAATGCACAAAATTGTCCGCCCACGTTGGAGAATTGTACATTTTGGAGATAGTTTGTGCGCTTTTGTTCGCGTGAATGAGACACAGTGAGGTAATTACAGCTTTTAGCAGCAGCACTTTCTCAGAGGGGATTTAATGTGCCTTGAGACTGGTGTAAAAAAGCATCAATTGTTCAACATCAAAAACAATAAGACACTTTTTTAAAAGCAGTTGAGCTCATTGGACAAGAACATAGTATTATAGTTTGTTTGTAAGATTTGAACACTGTCACTTTGTGTAGCTCTTAACTAGAAGTGGCTTCAGGGAAATGTTTGTCATTCATAAAGAACCTTGTAGGTTGAAGTGTTTGTGCGTTTCTCCACAAGATGGCAGTATTCAACTGTAAAAAAACAGACCCACAGCAATAATGCAAACTTCAGTGAGAAGTTGTTCAAAGTGAATGAGCATGTAAGCATTATACTGTAAGCATTATTTTTTATATTAATAATTATTATGATGTGTGTATCAGATTTGTAACTTTGTGTCGAAAATGGGAAATGATTGACTTTTTGTGTTCTGTAATTGTGTATTTGTTCTTGTTATAAACACAAATGATCACACTTTTCCACAACAATGGAATTGATTGATGTGAGCCTTGTAAACATTCAAAAGGGTCGCTTGTTAACTGACAAACTTGAAAAATCATCTGTTCACAAATGCCATTGTGCCGACTAGCTACTCCATCAATCTGTGAGAAACTCAAATGTTTGAAGACAATAATATAGATGTAAACCAGACTTGTAGATGTAATCATTCAACACACTGTGTGACTAGATCACCTTATTCTTAAAAAGACAAAACAAGACAATTCTTTAACATTTGTTATCAGAATCTATTGGAAAGATTACCCAAAGTTACAGCTGCTTCCTTTCAGATCCACATTAATAAATCAGAGCACATTAATATATTATAGATTGTTCACCTACATTTGTGACAGTTTAAGTAAAAATACTTTTGATTTTCTTTCCAGCATTGTGTTTGGCTCCAATTGCACTTACAGCACTTGGTGGGTGCTGGTGGGCTTTTAAAGTTGTAAATGTGTTTGCTTCACTGATTTGCTATTGGTTATGACAGACGTCCTTTCTGTTTCAACTTTGCCTCTAATAACGTCAATCAAATGATGACAATAGTGCAATTTATTAATGAGAATTATTAATTCACCCAATGCAAAATGGTGTATGCTGTGTGTAGACATCTGTAAAATACAAGTGTGCATATGTATGTATGTATAGAATGATTTCATTGGAAGCACAATTCCATGTTTGTCTGTCAATCACTTTTAATTAAACGGTTTAATTCCATCCTGTCTTGTGCCATGTGGGTGAGCGTGTCAGTAATGTACATGGAGCTGAGAGTTGGCCCACATTAAACGTTCCTTCCTCTGGCGGTGGAATAGCTCGACACCCTGGTATGTGCTTGATGCCTGCTGAGAAGCTGTGAGCTCATAATGTATGAGGAGGCTCTGCAGGGGTCCCGCTGCTTTGCCTCCCATCACTTCTCCGATTGCCAAAATACTCTGCCTAGAAACCCTCAGATAGAAAGGGTTTAATGTCTGTGTTGTTTCATCCACTTTAGATTTTAGATTTTGTTGTCTTGTGTAACTAGAGGTGAGAGATCAAAAACATTTATAAAATCCTAATTATTTTTTGAAGATGGGCAAAGATGGTATCAAGTATATTGTCTATTTTTAAAATATATTAAAAATAACCTCAGATACGGTAAGGGATATTTCAGCCCTTTAGTGGTTCGTTCACATTTTGTGCTCAACTTGAACATCAAACCAAGACATTTAAAGGCTCATCTTAGCACATTCCTGATGCATTGTGAAAATATCTGAATGTCTGAATGAGATCATATATGTATATATATTTTTTCCTTTATGTATTATTAGGCCCGAGCGCCACAAGCTGGCGAGAGGCCTATTAATCTCGTAAGGCCGTGCGAAGCACGGCTGCGAAAGTGCTCACTAAACGAGCACTTTACATTGAGATGACGTCATCCCCATATAAAGCACTCATTTGCCCTAAGTAGCTCACGAATACGTTCCCCATCTCTTGCATGTTCCGTGCATATAAGCATGTAATGCAAAAATTGAACATTATTACTGTATAGAGGGCCAAAAACACAAAGTGGGCGGAGCCCACTCAAAATTAACGAAAGTACCCGTCAGTGACCAGGGACCCACACCATGAGGTAGGAAAGCGCGAGCGCTTTTCGAAAATGTATAGTTTATGATATTTGAAAAATGGGAAACATTGTTTTCGCATCGGAATATTATTCTTTCTTCTTCTTCTTCTTCTTCTTCTTCTTCTTCTTCTTCTTCTCGGGACCAACCCCCCTATTTTTCACCCAGTGAACATTGACGAAAAGTCACAAAAATGTTCACACCTCTAAAAATCGTGCCTCTCTACATTCTGGCTATTTCCCTTTTCTAAAATAAAAAATTGGCGCGTCAGCGCCCCCAAATGTACCAAAAATGCATTGAGAGATGGGAAATGACCCAAAAAAAATCGGATCGTAGAATCATGAAATTTGGCGCAGAGGTAGATGGTGACAAGAGAAGTAAAAAATATTATTACGGCAACGCCGTCCGCCCAACCAAATGTCGGCCATATTGCTTCAAAAATGGCTAAACATGACTTCGGAGTTTTTCCAAACGTCGTACTTTTACGAACTCCTCCCAGGGCGTTGGCCCTAAAAAGCTGAAATTTGGTGAAAATGCTACTGAGGAGTGGGACATCAAAAGTTATCCAATTTACATTGATACCTCTCACGGTCTCGGTGCGGCGAAGCCGCAAACTGTAGCTAGAATTTCAGAAATCTCCCATATTTAAAATTTCTGCCGTTTGCGCAGATAAAGTCCGAATTGCGTCAAATTAGAATCAGTTGTTAAACTCTTTGCCCTAAACCTACTTGAAGTGAAATAAATTCATTTGGCGCCACAGCGCCCCCTACAGATTTTATATGGAGGTTAAATGTTTAGTTTTGCTAAATTATATGAAATTTGACACACAACTCAATTTTAGCATCCCCATCAAAAAAGTCAATGAGACCCATGTCATAATTGTTATGGCGTTGCCGTAACGATGACCGAAACCTTTCATGTTATTCCAATGGGGAAATCGCCAGAACATGTTTACACTTTAGACTTTCACAAACTCCTCCCAGGGCGTCAGCCCTATTAACCTGAAATTTGGTGAGACTCATCTTCAGGACCATCAAAAGTTATCCACATTTTCATTCAAAGAGTCACGGTGTCTGTGCGGCAAAGCCGCACATTTTGCCAAGAATTCAAAATAAAATAGCTTTTTGATGGTAAAACAAAGGGGAGAAGATGTGACAGCGTCACAGATTCAGCAGTAGGCGTAATAAAAGGACAATTGGGGCGCGTTAGCGCCCCCTCCTCTTGCGGCGTGGCGGCGGTGTGGCGGCGGCGTGGCGAGGGCCGATCATTGCCGCTTGCGGCTATATTTATTATTATTATTATTACAGTGTATTCATACAGCGCTTTTCCACCTTCACGGCACTCAAAGCGAGAAGGAAGTAAAATATATGAATTTCCATCAATATTGCCTAGTGAAATAATGATTCATTTTTTTAGTACAATATTGAAAACAGCACATGACAGAGAGTGTCTATATGTTCTATCCTTTAGCTGACCCTGACCTCTCACTTTACTCTCAGTGTGGATGTACACTGATGTGTTTGTGAATTTGAACATGGGATGTGTATAAGCTACAGTATAGGTTATTTGATCAGATACATTTGATATAGTTTGTATGATGTGCCATTATGACCCGAAAACACAATGAAAAATAAAAATACTGAAATTAAATTACTGCTTCCCAAATATTTGTTGACCAAATTAATTTTCCAAACATAAGAACAAGGCCAATTGGACCTTTTAAGAAGCCAATTCAGAACCCTCCAATTTACAAATATTATAAATATAAATATATATAGGAAATTAAACCTGTTTCTACTCAATTTCCAATGGAAATACATTGCATACCGTATCATCATCCTTGTTTAAAAAAAAAATGCCAACATATTTGTTTTTTATACCTTGCATGTGCATTAACATTCAGGTCCCAATCCAAAATTTAAAATGAAATTAATTAAAGTTAACGTTCTGCTGGCTCCTTTTTTATTACTGTGGATTAATTGTCCTTGTGTTATGGCCGAAACTGGTCATTGTCCAAGACCCACATTTTCTGGAATATTCTCCAGCGCCTCGATTCCTAACAAGAGTAAGATGAAGGTGGCAGAATAATACTGTAAAACAAATTGCCCTTTGCGTGAACAATTTAAAACAAAGTTAGCCTCTGAATCGGCCCACTTGTGCAGCTGCAGTGGCCCTCACCATCTGTTGCTTTCTCACTTTCTCAATAAAATGTCTAATTAAATTCAAGGCTCATAGCACAGTTATACAGAGGCCCCAAAAAAACAGTGCTGCATTGACTCGGACTGTTTGCTCTCCAATTATATTGTGGTTACAGTAAACAGTGATTTCTAAAGAGCAACACTTTGAAGCCAAATCTCTATTGTGAGTTTTGAAGAATATGTGAATTTCAATAGTCTGGTTCCTTTGTTTGGACTTGCTTCATTTGCCAATGTCCAAATCTGGCTTTCTTTTTCTTATTCAAACTAGACGAAACATGTTCAAAAAAATTACATGAATGATGTTTGTTGCCCAGTGTTTTAAGTCATCCTTCTCTTTATGAGGGGCACCAGTATAATGAACACAAATGGGACACATTGATAACAAGTTATAGCTACCGGTATGTATAACTTTAGCAGATCCCTTTTGTTTCGCACCAGATGCCCTTTCTGTCACATCTCTGTCCTGACTATAAAGGGACAATTTGAAAAAATAAGTTTTCCTGTATGAATTCACATTCCTCGTAACCTGAATTGAGAAAGCTTTGCCTCTTTTTCACGGTAAGACATTGCACGAACATAACAAGGCTCTAGATTTGTGTTACCCTGCGTCGCACTTACACATTGGACTCAGTTATTGCTTTTAAGGGTCAGCTTAAAACCTTTTTATTTAGTCAAGCCTTTTAATTGCTTTTGTTTTTCCGGACTGATTTGACTGTATATTGTTGTATATGTATTGCTCACTGTAAGTTTTTTGTGTTTTTATTGTTTATTCTGTGTTTTGTGAAGCACTTTGTGACTTATGTCTGTGAAAGGTGCTATGCAAATAAAATTGACTTACTTACTTACTTACATTTATTATTTAATTTTTTCATTTTCTTGAATTGTATAAAGGGAGCAAGGTGCAAATGTGAAAAATTGTACCTTGTATTACTGCTACACATGTTTCCCCCAGAGATATGGCCATTCAGTGAACCCATTTCACGCGTACCCTATGGCTATATATGATTTTATATCACCTTGGTGACGTATACTTGATATGCTATTGGATCCCTACGGACATAACCTATAAATGTACTTTTTGATGATTTCTACAGGACATACGCACATGACTACATTGCTTTTATGTACAAAAGCGACTACACCGAGAAGTCCTATATCTCCATACAGCAGGCTCTGACCCGCTGCGTTCGCCACAACATTGTTAGTGGCTTGTCAGCATTGTCCTTGTTCAAACCAAAGCTTTATAAAGCACGGCCACCGCTTTCTTCTGCATTTTCCACTGAAACAAAGAGCCAAATAAATACTCCTAAATGTCAAACAATTCCCAGATGTAATCACACAATCATTGGCTCGCTATTGCACAATTTAAACAGCCTCAAGCCACATAAGCGCTTGCTGGAGCTCTGCAGTGCTCACAATGAACAGCCCATCAAAAATGCAGTGTGCCTTTTGCTGCAGACTATTCATTGGTCTTTCTCTATAAGACTGCAGGTGTGTGATGGGCATGGTGTGCAAAAACTACCACATTACAAATATAATACTAACAATATACAAGCCTATACTATTGTCACATTTACCTGTAGAGAATACTATTCAGAATAAGATATGACCCCACCAACCACCATGCTATACTCTTTAAATAAATTGCATCATCTTTCTCTGCACTGTCCATGGAGCAGTATAGCCGTTAGTTTTTCCTTTTGCTTTTGTTCTGTCGTCACGGCATGAACCATGTAACAACATTATACAGTCTACACATGGAGAGAACGTTCATTATCAAATGTATATGGTCCATAAGCTTATATATATATTCATGGATTTCAGCTTATGGACAACATTTTGGCGACTTTTTCTTATTCAAAAGATAGAAAATGTTGTCTTAAACCTGCAATATGTTATATTTGTGCATTTTTTTTCACTGACAAAAACAATAAACCTTTTTTTGTCTGATTGTGATTTTGATTCTGATTCTAACCACAATGGAAACGATCCTCAAACCTCATCATTCTAAAACAAATAGACGAACAACTTCACATTTATCTGATTGGCTCATCCATCTCCTTGTTTGTTTGTTTGTTTGTTTGTTTGTTTTTAAGGAAATATTCCCTTCTTCGCAGTTTTTTTTTAAAAGTTTTTTATTTATTCAGCCGTTCTTTTGTCTTGGCCTATTTAATTGTTGCATTTTAGGCTCTCAACTCAACAGTTTGTAGAGCGCAGTTTGCAGCGCCGTTATTATAGGCTGCATATGGGACCTGGACGAGGACGCGCCGACGAGAGCGCGCTCGGCGGTGCCTCTCCTCCTCCTCCTCGTCCTCCTCCTCGTCCTCGTCCTCCTCCTCCTCCTCCTCCTCTCCTCCTCTCCTTAAGACGCTGGAGACTGATGCTCTGAACACATCTTGTCCTGGAGAGTACGGAGCGAGCAAGTTGGACTACTTCTCCTCCTGCCACATGCCCGGAGTCGCATTTCAAAGGACGCATCACGCACCGCAGAGTGAAACCAGGTACGACGCGTTAACTCATTATAATCTTTTCTTCTATTGCTTTATCATCACGTTTGGCCGCTGTGGTGCTGAAACACACCCAGGGGCACTTACAATGTATTTTACAGCGGGGGGTTTTCGCAGACTCACCCCCAGAAACATATTATTTGCCAATTTACGCTCATTTCTTTCCACCAAACGCTGCAAAATGTTCCAAAAGTTTCCTCTTGATGAGCTGAAATACGCAATACACTTCATGGATTTTTTAGTCACCCAGGATAATCGCAGTAACTTTTAGGACGGCGCTGTTTTTTTTTTTGTTTCCCCACGTTCTGCCTCGAAATGTGCGGGACAAAGAGGCTTCATTGAGCTGGTTGTGTGGGGAATGATTGCAGTGATTATCTGCTATTATCTTCCTCTCTGACAGCTCATTGTTGCTCACTGCACACGAGCCCAGGTTAATAATGGCCAATCATGTAATGGAATTATAGGAGATTGGGAAGTGGAAAGAAAAAGTTGCATTTGCTTTTTTGAAATCGTCCAATTAAAATACATTTTAAAAAAGGAAAAAAAAAAAAAAGAAGAAAATAATATATAATTGGCTTTGATCAGATGGTGTTAATTAACTGAGAGTCAATCAGGAGCTGTAGGCTGCGTGATCCAAACGTAGGACCCCCGCCTGTGCGACCCCGAGCCAAAACGCAGCGGAAAACACTCAGTATTTGGAACATGAAAGACAAGGTAATGCACACGTTGCGCATTTTGTTCAATTGATGTTCAATTAACTGCGATTTGTTAGATTTTAATGATTGGAAACCAAAGTCGAGTATGACCTACTAATATATGCGTTTGAGTTGCTTTTTCTGCTTGTTCGTCATCATTATAACATTGAATATGTGATGAAAAGTGTGCAATATTCCTAACACATTTACTTGAACCTGAAATAAAACACATTTCAGTGGAACACAAGCTGTCCATGGGTTTCAGAGTGATCTCAATTTAGCACTGTTGCCTTGTTCGTTAACAATAATTATCTGTTGAATGGGCAAGATATCACGTCTAAACAATGTGCTGTAACTCTTTCATATATGTTCTCTGTACCAGTGAAGATGGTTTTAAATAAATAGAGGGATAGATAAAAACTGTATTAATCATGCGGGAAATTGTAGTGCAGTCTGTTGCTCGCTTTAAAAAAAAAGATCCATGAAGAGGACCTCATGGGTTAAAACTAAGACAAAATCCAGGCTAAGTCAGGCTGCGTTCACGCCTGCCCTGGTTTGGTCTTGGTTTGAGCCCAGTTTGGTCCTGCTGTAGACTTGATTTGGTCTCTTTTCTAGTCCTGTCTTTACCTTATAGTCAAGGTTTAGTTCCAGTTCAGTCCCAGCTTTCATGAACTCAAGAATGACCAAACCAGGACTAAAACATGACTCGATTTACTCAGAACTCAATTATAACTAAACTTAAAAAACATCTCTAAACACATTTTATTTGACATAACAACACGCTTCTCATTCATATTTTGTTCTAACCAAGATTCCCTACAGTTAAAATGTCCTTTTTTGTCTGCATATTTACATCTTCTCATGGCGTTTTACATCTTATTCTCGCCTCTTTTCGCAAATCCTTTTGTCTAACTCATTCTTTCTGGTCTCCGCGGGACACCTCTCGCTCTGACACTGGTGCTGTTTATGTCTGACGGCTTTTTTGAAACACGCGGCGTCAATGTGGGTGTCTGGAGGAGATTCCCACCCGCTGCTACTCTGAATATTTGGTGTGCGTTTTCAGAACCTGGTTCACTCGAGCAGAAGATAAGGGCCTAGAGGACGTAACCAAGCATCACAGCTGTTGTACCTATAGGACCAAATTACCAGCCGACCTCGGTGTGTCTTCATAATGGCCCACTTGCTGACAGATGGACCTTCCCTTATGTTTGCACCTCACACTAAAAGCTGTAAATGTGTCATCTGTATTGTTTAGAGACAAAGCACGTTCAAACTGCTGGAGTTGAGGTCAGTGATCCTCGAAGAAATGTGCATTATGCTATAAAGGTAACTTTGATAGGTTAGATTTACGATTATTGATGAAAGAAAATGCATAATTTTTCAGAGTTAAGGCCAGTTAGCAGTATATCAACAGTGTGTGTTTGAAACATTTAGGGAACTTTCAAGGTTAAAGATTTAGTGTGTGTGGACTTACATAACGATTTTTGTGGCAGCAAAAGGAAAATCTAGAAGCTGTGTATTTGACTGTCTGAGTTCCTGTGGGCTTTTTGCGCAATGACATTTTGAACTCAAATGTTGTCGTCGTTGTTCTTGCACTACTATTCCCTCAAATAATCTGACAATGCAAATATCACTTGTCTAGAGATCGACCGATGTGTTTTTTTATGGTCGATGCAGATTATTTTAGAATCTACAGCAGCTGATGTCCAATAAGCTCCTTGTCTAATCTTTTGAAGCCACGTGAGGCAGACTTTGATCATTTTCCCAAATTATATCACATAAAATAAACTCAGTGACTGTGTAAACCAAACTGCCCCACATGAGAAAAGTATGATGATAAAAGAATATCCATAACTGCGACAACACAGTCAATATTGGCCTGTGCTGGAGCTTCAAAACCAGTAACAAAAACTGTAATTAATCAAACTTTATTTTAGACTCCAGGTCCCTGTAAAACAATGGAAACATAAGACAAACAAACACAATATGATACAGTTTTACAGTTCACATAAGCAGTTCCTCCAGTGCCTCAAACTGAAGATATCAGGCTATTTTTTTTAAATTAAATTCATTGGTAGCGTCAACATAGCAAATGAGAAAATTGCATTGGTGTCAGATAAAGCTGTCCAGTCCAACAGATTGTACCTGCTATAATCATATTACCGGTGAGTGCACAGGGGCCTTCACAGTGTCCTCCGTGTGACAGGAAAAGCCCCTCACTCTCCTCCTGTTCCTTTGGGGTCTTTGTTTACGGCTTCCTTATGGACCCGCTGGTTGCTACGAGAGATGAAACCGCGGGAGCAGATGGGGATCGGAGTCGCAGCAGGTGAGGCTTAAGGATGAAGTAACAGTGGTTTAAGTCAGGAGGCCAAACGCTGTTAGATCTGGAGTCCTTTCACTGATAATTCACCCACTGGGCTCACACAGGACACATCATCACAGTTATCCCGCCCTCCGTAAGTAGCCTCTTTGCAATTTGGTGCACAGATTACCTATCATGTCATTACCTCCCTCACGCTCTCCATGCGGACTGACTCCTGCTGAAAAGTGAAGAAAATGACACGCTGTTTGTTAGTCCTATTTTCTAAGCCATATATAATCGATAATTGTAGTTATTCAGGTCACAATATAATCGTAGGAGCCACAAAATAATAACCGTGACAATTTTATGAGCAGAATTAAGTATTTTTTGTTCAATGTAGAGCACAATAGAAAAAGAAAAAGATAAATAACTTTTGATGTTGTTTGGTGTTGTTATGATGTTTTTGTCACATTTGATTTGATTTTGTCATTCAGAAAGTTCAGTTTTGTAAAGCCAGTCGCAAGCATGAGGAACAGTAACACATAAGATCATGGGAATGAAAGAAAATTAAAGATTTCACTGTTGTTTGGTTACATTTTCAATAATCATAAGATTGTTTAACACAATTAGTAACACAAACATGTTATATCGTGACATCCCTACTATCTATCTATCTATCTATCTATTCATCTATTATTTACCATGAAATAATTATTCTATCCTGGCTCCTTGGATATAGCATTTAGTCCTGAACTAAATAAGAATCCAATCACATAAATGGAAACGTCCTTTGGAGTTTGCTCATTGTTTGTTCACGTAGTATTATATCTACTTCAGAAATCTATCTACTCTCTTTAGCTCATAAGCTTTACTTCTTGTGGTGATTTCCACAACAACCACTGCAAATCAACCGCACATTGCCTTGATTGTGTTTCTCTTTTCACATCGACCGGGGATTTGAACTGATTTCAAAATGTTTTTGTTGGCTCATAAACTTCTCAATATTACACTCCATACTGTGTGAATTTCCCCTGACGTTGCAGATAATTTGATTCTTAGTTTCTTATCGTTTCCAGGGGTTTTTGTTGTTGTTTGTTTAGCTTTATCTGTTCACACTTGTCCTAAATTGGACACAGTTTAGTCCTGATGTGAACGTGGTTTGGTCGTGTTCCCGTCCTTGTTAAGCTCTGATCTAGCGTAGGCTTAGTTTTGAGTTTTAGTCCCAGCTTAGACCCAATTTTGATGTGATGAATGTGCAAGTGTGTGTATTTTATGGCTTGTATAGCTTTAGTATTAACTCTGGTCAAAAGTGTTGCATTTAGTTGCATCATGTCCAGTTGAATCATCTTATCTTTCACACTAGGCCTGTAAAATGCTAGAAATGAAGCCTTTTATAATGTCATAGTATTCACTTCTTAGTTGGTATTCCTTAGTATTCCTTTGGTCCCTGCAGCCGATGCGCTCTGGCTGTTGCTTCAAACAGATATAAAACACTCCCTGGTTGGAGGCTGTTGTTCGCCTTCGTTGTTTAGCAAATACAGACCCACAATCCCACCCCGAGAGCTCCTCAAAGGACCACCTGTTTGCTGCACAAGTGAGGAGTGAGCTCAGAAAGAAGCCCACTGCTGTGTTCAAACCGCCAGCCCGCCTTTTCTTTCACTCCACGCTTCTATTCAGGTCCAGGAGCGCAGATTGGATTGGGATTGATGCACGGCGTCCCTATGGACCAGGTCCTTCTGTTATGCTGGAGAATTGAGTTTGTTGAGTCAGAAGATTGGCTTTTTGGCTGTTTTCATACAGTCGGGTTGTTTGGGATTAATTTTAATTCCACATTTTTTAGGCAACTGAACATAAGTTGTTGTTGATATTAAAAAGTTAAATATGGGAAAAGTTTGAATTCACTCAGCTTTGTTTTGTGCTTAGACCTCTATCATCTAATATCTGCCTTGGTTAGTTTGTTTTGTCGCCTCCTTACATAATGTTTGGAAGCTATTTGGATCTGCAACAAAAGTAATATTATGTAACTCTACACATGGGTCAGCAAATAACAACATTTTCTTGTTTGGGTGTTGATAGAATATTCAGTAATTTATCTATGCAGACTCTTGTCAACTTGACATTTCAATTGTGCCATAACCCTTGTCAATGTTCTCTGGACGCCTTGTTTAGACAAAGTCTGACCGCTGCGGCAGCTTTTTGAGCATGTGTGTTTGCAAACTGCGCAGCTGCCCTGAGTCCCAAAAGGCCGGGCGACATGCTCTGACTTTAAATCCCACTGGAGCTCAGCCTGCTCTTGTCCATTAACTGAACAAAATCACACACCTTCACTGCCTGAAACGACCCGATAGACCAGAGTAAACTCAAGGGTGTGTTAGCAGCAGTACCTCTGAATACACTTTAAGATGTACTTTCACATGAGCAGGCATAAACTATGGTGCACGGCATCAGCAGCAGCTTTCCTCTCTTTTCTATTTGCCCGGCACCGTCTGTCAGTTTGTCTTTTAACCCGCGGGAGAGGGCCATCACAGCTCTATAATCGTGTTCCTCCATGGGATATGTAATGCCAAAATACATTTACAGAGACCTTTCATCATAATGATTTGAAAATTGCATTAAAAGCTCTGCCCCAATCATGAATGACTGTACTACAATACCTTTGGGGTAAATTTGGTTTGTTTTCTATTTAGTTTCATCAAAATGGTAATCCATCGAAATGAAATTCAGGAGCTTCTTGCAAGAAAATAAAAGTAATTTTCCAATCCATGCCTGCTGGAGAGTCTGATCTATGAATACAAACCATTTATGACCAAGCAAGAAGTAGTTTTCCTGTATTTTAATGTTCTCAACCCACTTGAATTTATTCCACGTTGTCGTTTTCTGGGCAGCCATGGCTCATACAGTGACTTTACAGTTACTGGGCTCTATACAGTGTGTGAATAGGCCCAGATGAAGGATGTGCTCTTTCGAATGGCATCGCACAGAAATGAAAGAACGTGAATGAAGACCGGAGAGTTGTGTGTAAAAAATCTCCCGGCCCAGATAAATGGCCCACTCTGAGGCTGAGAGAACTGTCTGTGCAGGTGAGAGATGACGAGGGGGAGCAGGAAGTGGAGCAAATACACTTGGAGGACTTTCAGATTGTAGCAACGCGGGTCGTCCGTAAAAGAGGACAGCAACTTTAAAGTCATTACTGCTCAGTTTATTGTCATCCCATTGAAGAACAGCATTGCCATTGCTAACGTTTGAGCCTTAAGCACCAAGTAACAAGGCGGTAAAGTTTGCTGTACACATCTACGCACAAATCAAACCTTGACTTCATTTATTATAGTTTAAGACAAGAGCTATGGACCTACACACGGCTGTAAAAGAGGTCTGCTGATTTGATCTCCAAATAAGGCCTTTTTCAACTAGATTCTTGTTACAGAAGTGAAACATTTTAGGATTATCACTGAAAAGCCTAATTGCATTGTGTTTTCTCAGCCCACAGGAGGCGTTGTTCCCGGACCATGACTCTCGTTTGGACTGTCCTCTCGATCGCCCTGTTGACCTTTTTGGACCTGTCCCATGGTGCAGACCCAGAGGTTCCTCGTGGCAAAAGGAGGCAGAGCTCGGCAGGAGGGAGTAACACCTTTCAGCACCCTCTACAGGCTCTGCAGGGGTACAGCAGGAGGCATGAACGTCAGAGGCCTCGGGGCACTAAGGCTGGTCCTCTGTTGCACCGGTCTCTTCACCCTCTGGGACAGCCGGAGGACGAGGGACTGGGGCTGGAGGGCATGAGTCCAGTCCGTGTGGAGATGGGACCAGCGAGGGACAGAGACAGAGGAAGAATGAGTCAAAACAACCTGCTCGGGACCAAGAAGGGCAAAGGTCATGGGAATGGACAAGCGCAACACATGGAGCACAGGAGACAAGGCCATAAGGGGAAACAAAGTAAAGGTGTGTTTGCAATTCACACCATACAATACAGTACTTTAATTTACAGTCAGTCATCATAGTTTGATTGTGTATATAAAAGTGACACCTTTTGTATTCAGATCCAGCTTTTATCTGTCGATACCCATGCAGAAACTGAAAATACTATTTCTTTCCTTAGGCCAGTCGAGATCCTGGAAACAATACCCAATTGTAGTTGATACTCAATATCTTGCATAATTCTTTACTGTTGTAGAATTTTAAATTAATATCTGCATTATTTTATGCTATGGTGATGTGAATATCTGGATTCATGGATTGTTTATTGTGTTCAGTAAATTCTCATATTACGTCGGATTGTTAAGCACATGTATTTATCTCTGTTTGGCACTTGTATGTATGTATGTACTTTGTGTTCTATATAAACTATATTTGATTGTCTGTAGACTTCTCCCCAGCTCTGGACCTCAGTGCTTCCCTAAAGGACAGAGATGTTTTTGAGGCCTCCTCAGGCCTGACCCTGCCCAGTGACCCCCCCTCCCCCAGCGGCACCAGTGGCTCTGTTTTCAGCTTGGGCTCCTTTATGGTTACCACGGTTACAAAGGAGCATCCTCCAACGCTGCCCCCGGCCTCCACCAAACCGCAGGTAACCCCATTCCCCTAAAAGTACTCATTACAGGCTACGTCTGTTCTGCCCAGCATGACTCCAGTGTGGGGGAAGCGACGGGAAAATAGACCAGCATTTATGCTGTTCACTTTGCCATAAACCTAATGACAACCTCTATTGTGAGCGTGGCAATGAAAAAGATTCTTTATCTTTACTAAAACTCTGCTGCTGTCATGAAACATGTTCGTGGTTGAGCTCTAGATTTAGTTTTTCAACAGTGGAGTGATGTTTTCAGTCAGTATATCACAATATGGGCAATCCTTGTAAAATCCCAATGCCAGTTTTATGAAGTATAAAATCAAAATTTAGCAAAGTTAGATAAAATAACTAGTAAAAAAAAAAATCATAAACATCATTTGTTTTGACGGAGATGGATAGAGTGCTTGGTATTCAGTTTACAATAGGGCCTTGGTTTGAAGTCCAATAATATTGGACAACTGTGGAAAAATTATCACCCCCTTTTTTCAAGCACAATGGTTTCTTAATTAGTGTTCGATCTTCTGTGGGTGGTTTAATGAGCGGCTGAACTCCAGGTAGCCCTGCAATTAATCCACTGTAATTGATATTTCCATATAGGCCCATTACACTGGTGAGGAAAACACTATTGATCTGTTTTCGGGGGTCTTTTCCTTTAGGACAAATACCACCGACAAAAACATTTGGCTTTCCGAGTATCACCATCGATATACTGACTATTCTAAGTGGAAATCAGGGCTAAACTAGGTCTTAGACTACATCATCACTGCAGTAGTTATAACCAAGAAACTATCCAAAAAACAACCTAAAAATATCAAATTTACTCTAAATCAAGCAATTATAATAACTGTAAAGGACCTTGCGTAACATTAGATTTTTGCAAGGCTAAGCCAATATCCTCTAAGAGAGCCAACTCCTCTAAGAAAGAGCAGTCTTTGCATGGCCTGTGCTCACATTTTCCCTATTTGAATATGTAAGTTTGATTGTGTCATTGATCGTGGTTAGACAGCCACTTTTCTACCAGTCACAGTATGCTACACCTCAAGAATGAGAGAGGACTTTACTTTTATACAGTAATTACAGAGATGTGGTGCATCAGTGTGCCTAAAACAAACAGATGAAATAGAAGTATAAACGTGTATTCTAAGTAAATATGTGCATAGAGCGCGTTCAGTGTGAATAATTGTTTCCCTTGTTTATACAAATGTTGTAATTGTTGGCTGTAATTATCTCGAGGAATTTGTTTAAGTGCACACAACATTTTTGAGTTAAGGAGCTTTGACATTGCTATTGCCTCCACAATTTGTTTTCATATACATTAAACATGACTCCTATCAAACTCACATCTGAACGGGATCAATCTCTGCTCAATCTTTCATCATCTCATTACAAAAACTTTAAGATTTGTGGTACATAGTAAGCCTATTTTTTATTTTTATTTTCTCTTATAGCTTTTTTTTTTTTTTATCCTGTAGCAGATTTGAATTGTTTTTCTTTTTCACTTACATCGGTTGTTATATCATTGTTCATTGTTTTATGTTGCACAGAATCACCAAAGCAAGTTCTGTTTGTGAATTCTGGTCATTGACAATGGCAATAAACCTTTTCTAATTCAGATTCTGATTCTAATATATAATTTCACATTCCAATCACAGCCCTGTCATGTAAATGCAGAAAACAAACACGCATCAAAAGCTATTTGATATAAAGATTATGTATCTGCATAAATACATGTGTACGCTGTTGTTATTGTCCCATAAACCATCAGTTACATGTGTTTCCCCATCAGAGATCAGGAAAAGGCAAGGGCCAGGGAGACGTCATGCCCACTCTGGACATGGCTCTTTTTGACTGGACGGACTATGAAGACATGAAGCCAGACACGTGGCCATCCTCAAATAAAAAAGGTAGGTTCTCTATCGATTTTGATATCATGGTATTTTAAACGCAATAGTTTAAGCATTTAGACGATTTGGAATCATTGTGAGACAGAGCCAACTGTGTGTCAGTCAGTAAAGAAACATTAGTGTAAAGTAGGACTGTCATGTCATTGCTATGCTGTCAACAATGTAATTATTAGTCATTGATTTTCTCACTTTCTGGTTCTGCAGACAAGAGACGGACTAAAAACCTCAGTAATGGAACTGTTTCTTCAGATTTGGTTGAGCCATGTGACCATCACTTGGACTGTCTTCCAGGTCAGTGTCTTTAAGCACTTTGTAATGACTATAATGTTTGTAAGGAAGACAGGGCTTTCCAGTGACAGTGTTCTGTGTTTTGTGTTTGCTCCAATCAAGGTTCTTGTTGTGACCTTCGGCAGCACGAGTGTAAAGTACACAACCGAGGCCTCAACAACAAATGCTACGACGACTGCATGTGTGAGGAAGGTCAGCCGCTCAAGACTTTATTTCGTCGTCACTCGTGAATCTTACCTGCTTAGAGGCATTTTAAAACGCTTATTTAAGACGTTAAACTCAGCACTTTTAAAAGCAAACACTCCGATTACATTTCCATAATGTAAAGAGAGGGCCCTGTGGAGGTGGAAAAGCACTAAATATATATATTTATATTTTTATATATATATATATATATATATATATATATATATATATATGTATATATATATATATATATATATATATATATATATATATATATATAAACTATACCGACCATTCGCTGTTGTTCAATGACATTTGATTTAATTATTAGAAGAATGGACAGTCCTTTACTCTAATGACTGGAACATGCAGATAAATTAGAGAATGTGAAATTAACTGGTAAACTGAGACGTGATGCAGTAATGTAAAGGCACATTATGTAACTTTTCTATGGAGATGTTATTGCCATGCTAAGAATGTTCCAGAGTATGGCATAAAACCTAAACACCTGCAATTGAATAACAAGAGCGTACAGTATACTAATTCAATAACATCTCCACGGAGACAAACAGGTGACGGACCACCACCCAAAAAGTGACATAGTGCACCTTTAAACTAAATACAGTGCTTTGTTAATATCATTTTTTCATTTTCATTCATATTTGTTGCCTCATCCAGCGATTATCTAAATGACCGTAACTCTGTTTTCATGCAGGGCTGCGATGCTATGCCAAGTTCCACCGGAAGAGGCGCGTGACCCGGCGAAGGGGGCGCTGTGTGGTCCCAGAATCTGTCAACAGTGACCAGGGAGGCTTCATCACCATCTGAGCAATAAACACACTGAACAAGAACCATGCAGAATATTAAATAAGACAAGAGGGACATGACATCATCCAAACGAACTGACCAATGTCCCGGGGTTTGATATCTCCAAGTCAAACATCAGATTTTACGAATAAATGTTTAAGTTCGACTGCCTACATCTTGACTGTTGTCCTCTCCAGACATAATACGTTTGTTTTTATTTACTTGAATGCACAACACCTTTTTGTCGAGGTATCTCATCTGCTAACTTTGATTTATTCATTTTAGAATGTGTCGGATTGCTGTATTGTACATAAACCCATTGGCCCCTGCTACTTTTTTATTGAGACAAAGTACTTGTACATGTACTAAATGTTAGTATAAGACGCTTGTTTGACTCTACATTTTAAAATATGTGTAAACTCTATTTATTATTTATGTTGGACTGAGCTGTATTTCTACATTTTAGTTTTTGTTATTAAAAAACAGATTAGAACTGTGATGTTTTTGATTCTCCAGAGATGCAGGAAAGTAATTACAGTTTCTATACGTCTTATTTTGTGAGTCTTTGAGTCTAAAAATAAAACAAAGGTATAGTAAAATACATTACATTAATTATACATTTATGTGTGCAGGTGGAGGCAAGTTGAAGGTAGTTTGCAGACATAGCAGCTCATTTACTGTAATGTTTTGATATGTTGACTTTATAAAAAAGTGTGAAACATAATAGGAAGTTATGAAATAAGAGAATATTTGTTTTCCCTGGAAATCGCAGTGCACAGCAGCAGTACAACAAGCAAGCCAAAATAGTAACAATGAAACTCATCACAGACAGGAAACATGTGAGCATTTTTAACTTTCACATCTAATTCATGAATATTATTAGCATAAAAATTCCATCTTGTCACAGAGACCAGTTGATAATGACAAAACTGTCAGGATCCACCTTCAAATCTTTCATCAGCTCATTTCTGGCAACGAGACTCTTAATGTGACCCAAGAATAGAACAATGAAGAGGAGATACAGGAGAATATGATTGAATTAATTAAAAAAAATATCTGTTTACTGCAGAGAGGTTGTAGCATCATGCAAATTGTTGAATGTCTGTCCAACGCTCTGAGACCCACTTACCTCCCGATGAGCTGTCCTTGCATACAAAGATTTCTTTATTTTGTGATAGTCCCCTCTGCATGACAGACAGTGATATATTCAAAATGGAGATGAGTCAAAGTAGGATCTGCAAACTTTACGCAGAAACTTTCCCCAAAATATATCCAGACATTTTAATAAGCAAATGTATTCAATTATACTTTTGTTTTGTTTTATTCCACACAGCGCAGGCAGGCACAGTAACATGGTGCATGAGTATTAAGTTTACAAACCAACTGCTGGTTCTCCAAATGTCAAAAGAAGAGGGACAAGTTGTTGAATGTGGCGGGCTCTAGACATTTAAGCTATATTAAGACAATAACTGTGATAACTCCATCTGACTTTCAGTTTGTATCAATCGCAGCGGCGTTAAGAAAGAAACATCACAAGGGGCTTTCCAGACAGACTCCATCTCTTCTTCTCTTTACTTTTGAACTTAAAATATATACAAACCGCTATAAGCATATGACTCTTCTGCTTTGCAACAATAATACCAGTTATTGCAGTTGCTGAGCCCATGACCGAGGACAGTATGTTAGAGGAACTGGGCTCCCTAATGTCATTATTCCTACTGAGGACAAAGTATAAATCAACAGTCAATACAAAGTCCTGTCAATGACTCTGATTTACTGTAATAAGCCTGTTGTACTCTGAGGACTGTCCCTGATCCTGCTGAACAAGACTTCACCATTTTCTTCTCTTGGCTGTTGGGTAACTACTGATCAATCACAACACAGAGAGGGATTATAATGAATTGCTTTCTTTGAGGGAAAAACAAAACATGTTCTCTAATGTAAATAGGCAAGGCAAGTTTATTTGTAGAGCACTTTTCATACACAAGGCAATTCAAAGTGCTTCACACAGCAGGAAAAATGCATTCAAAACACAAAGAAATTACAGAAATACAATAAAATTAACTAAATAAAAAATTTAAAAAACACCAAATATCACTCTTTAATTACACAATTCATCAACTGTGGCATCAATGACAAAGTGGGACATTTCCTAAGTAACCTTGGCTCCAGGTGGTCAAACTATTCCCTCATGAAACCACAGGTCAAATACAATTAAAACAAACAATTAGAACTATTAAACCCCTTCTCTCCTCCTGTTCTGACCACACCAGCCTGCTTTATTAATAACGGTCATACACTCGGCGGCACGCGGGACACGCAGTAGTGGGAGGGGCCGGGTGAGAGGGGGCAGTCACATGGTCCGGGTCAGGCTGCTGTCACATGGCTTGTGTTTGCAGCCTGATATCAGAGGATGAAGGAGGAGTTTAGGCTTGAAGGAGTTTTGTGAAAGAAAAAGGTTTCTCGTTTCTTGATGTAGACGGCAAAAGTTTACAACTGTGTGAGTCGGATCAGAGCAGTGTGTTTCCACTTGACGTCTTGGCATGGAAATCCCAGCTATTAATCTAAAGGTAAGGATGGTGCACGTGAGCTAAAGACTTGCCCCACTGAGTCACAAAGTAGCATTATGCAAGGAACTACTTTGTTCTGATCTGTTTGTGGATATATAGTGTTAGTGATGGATGGAACGTCAAAGCCACGTTCTTTGTCAAATGTGGATCCTACACGTCCTGCTTTTGGTTCCAACAATCAAAGCACTTTTGGAACTAGATAACAGACTCATGGAAAAGCACTACTCTGATGAAACCCGGGATGTTTCAGATGTAAAGGCTTGAATAGTGGGTAGACAGGCCGACTTCAACCCATATTTTGGAGAAGTTTCATTCCTTTGTCCATTACATTACATTACAAGCACATTTTAAACCAGTTCTAACCCAGACCCATCTAACGGACTAATTATTTTATTTTAATTTTAATTTAATTATCTTTATGGACTGACTGTGAGCCTAATTATGATTGTAATTGGCCATTATTATAGCATTGGACTATGGTGGTTTTAAGAGTAGCCTAATGACATAATTTAACATTCCTCAGTGTTTGTTTTAATTTGCCCTAAACTTGAAATGTTATTGGTGTTTGCTATTTTAAAGTTGGGCCAATAACAACTATAACAACAACAACAACAAGTCCTAAATCATAGGGCCAAAGTTGTGCCAGTCGAATTTTAAATCATGATGTGATTTGGGCTTCTGAGTGCTAAGCCAAACTATTTCATATAGTTTGTTTGTTGAGGCGGTTGTTCTACCTGAAAGAACCCCAAATGGGTGATACAAACTGATAAAGTGTCTTTTGTTTTGAAGGCAATAGTACTCGTTCACTGGCTGCTGACAGTATGGTGAGTACTCACACATTTTTCCTCACAAACTTGAGGAATTTCTCTCCTCTGACTTTGACCAACGTGTGCACAAAGACAGACGTTGAATATCAGACGCAGAATTGGACCGACTGTATAACTGTCATAGATAAATCGCTTTTGTGTAGGAATGTCACGATGCGTCACAATTTAACCATTATTCGCGGTTATTGGTAACGCAGACAAACAACCGTAAAGTCATGCATTATCTTTTTGGTCAAATTTTTTTCTACACGATCGACTTGTTTGTGAGCAACTTTACAAAATCCAACTTTCTGAAAGACAAAGGAAGAGAAGAGTAAATGTGACAAAGACATAAGAGACTTATTCCGTGTCCAAAATTGTCATGATTATTATGTTTTTAGTCGATATGATTACCGTATTTTCTGGAGTATAAGTCGCACCAGCCAAAACATGCATGATAGAGAAGAAAAAAACATATAAAAGTTGCACTGGAGTATGAAATGCGGTTGCAAGTGTGAAAATAACAAATAATATCACATATAAGTCACTCCGGAGTATAAGTATCTAAGTATAAATATAAGTATAAGTCGCACCCCGGCCAAACTATGAAAAAACGATGTATGACTTATAGTCCGGAAAATACGGTATATTGTGACTTTTATAATCACGATTGTCAATTAACCAGATCGTCTTGACATCCGTACTCTTGCGCATGTGTTGTTTTCCCACTTTTGCCTAACTTCTGTGTTATAATGTGTTGTAGGGGCTCCATGTCGTGGCTCCCCCATTCATATTCGTGGGGGAACTTCACCGTCTTGGCGATCGGGGTGTGGGCCATCGCGCACAGGGACTCCATTGACGCGGTTCTTATGGTGAGTTTTTTTTTTTTAACCTTGTCGCGGGAGAGACTGCGAACCACGTGAACAACGCCATAACCGATTTTTGTATGTGCGCAAAATCTGGGACAAACCGTGAACATCGCTCCGACAAAGACGTGATCTCGGGTATTTCAACACCGTTAAACCTGCCTATTCATGATTTTCTGCTTCCTCTTTATAGGTTCCATTTTGGAAGACTTTTCAAGACTTTTTAGTTTTGAATTGTTAATTGCAGCGAACACGCCTGTCACAATAATTGACTTGTCTGTCAATATATAATAGCTGGAACATTATATTTATATACTTACAATATTTCTGTTGTAGGACAATATCCAGGCTGTAGAGGGTTTAATACGTAACTTTTAAGGTTAATTATAGACACTAACTAAGTACCAAAGTGTGTCATTCTGCCATTTATTTATAACAACTCATGTCTTTTTAACAGTATCGTACATTTCGAAAAGGGTTCTCTGAAATGTTCCCGCTTTCAGTGACGTAAAGTAGTTAAAAATATTATTGTTTATTGTGATAAACCTTCTGTTGCAATGTATCACACTTTTAAAATGTTTTATTGTGACGACGGCTCTTCAAACTGCTTCGTGAAGTGCTGCAGTAAATCACCTTCACTGCGCACTCAGTTTTGGGCGATAAAATAGTTTGTAGGGCACCTTGGCCGCTCCATCGTGGCTGTAATGTGATTCTAAAGACGAGGGCGTTGTTTTGCGAGCGAGGCATCAAGAGCGAGGGAAAGCGATGGACGCGCACAACCGTTTTCTGTGTCGTCGTCAGGGCTCTATAAAAAGTGTGTTCCCAACGACACATGACCAGCGAGAGAGCGACACACCTCATCAGTGACAATGCTTCTTTGACTTCTTTGTTTCTTTCTTTCTTTCTTTGTGTTCAAATAGGGCTAGTTTTAGTTGCAGCTTTGGGTCACTTAAGGCATAAAGTGTAGAACCTTTTTACATGATTAGAAAGAAGTCAATGTTACTAAATCTTTTTATAGCGCGAATACTTGGTGCGTATGACAGGTTTTTATGATTTTCCTGTATTTGCTGTAAATATATATTAGTTTTGCACCAATCAAGTAACTATTTGTGGAGAAAAGTTGAAAAATACATTGAAAATAACACTCATTCCAAAGGTTATGCATAATTTACACATAATTTACAGAAAAGAAGCAACTAGTTTGACCCTCCAAACATTAATTCAACAAAATAAAGGTGCTCTCATACATTTTTAGTCTAACTTCGGATGAGTTTTGGTAATTTCCTTGTGTGACATCATCGATTACAAACAGGAAGTAAAAAATTTGCAATTCTGGAATAAAATGTGTCTTTTTTTTAAGTAAAATGTTAAATAAATTGATCTTGCATTTTAGTTGAACAACAAGTACAATTAAAAGCTCTTCTACTACCTTGTCTCTTGGAACATGTTTGCATCTCGGCCGGTAAACGTTGTTTACTGTACACTTTTCAGACCATGTCCTGAATGTCACTTTTCTACACATTTTTCTGCACAATTTTCCTACACAGCTTACTGTTCCTGTCCAGTCATTTCCTTCCCACTACTATTATGATCTCTAAGTACTAATCGCTGTCTCTCTTGTCTTCTTCTACAGTTTTTAATGGGGACAGTCGCGACAATATTGACAGACATTGTCCATATTGGGATTTATTACCCCACACACGAGTTGTTGATTTCAGACGTGACTCGTTTCAGCAGCGGCATGGCCATCCTCAACCTGCTGCTCAAACCCGCCTCGGCTTTTTTTGTCTACCAAATGTACAGAGAGCGAGGAGGGGACTACAACGTCAACTTCGGTATGTATATTTCATGCATCTTTTTACAATCGTGAATACACTGCCGCGTCTCACTTTGCTTCCCGACGGTTGGTGCCAAAAATGTGACCCTTAAATTGATTAACATTTGATGTGACCCGAAACATTCTTCAGTGAAATTAGGAAATTAGAGGACCGTGATTCTACTCTATTTTAAGTAGCGATGTGATCTGTATGATCCAAATGGATTTTCTTGCACATCCGCTGACGTACTTTTATGTCATTTTAGAGCAAATCCAGACCAGAAGTTTTGGAAAAATGTCCCTCGATTTAGCTAATACTGTTATAAAAATGTGTATTAAGATAATGCCAGGCAAGTTTGTTTGTAGAGCACAATTTGTACTCAAAGTAATTCAAAGTAAGAGGCTTTGTTGCTTAAAAACAACTACGACATACTTATTTTACTCCTACAACTTCTAGATTAGGAATATTCATCTTGTCTTCTGAAGTAGAATAGCTTTTTCTTCTCTATGTAATTACCATGACAAAGACAGAAGTTGCCATGGAAACATTTCAAGGTAATTACATCATCTCTTAGCTATTGTCTGATATAGAAGAAAAACAAAAGTATTTCACTTTCACAATTACTACAATACTACTGCAAAAGCATAACTATGATAAATATACAGCTATGGCTTACTGCTGCTTTTACTAGTCCTGGAAAACGGAGCGATGAAGGCAGAAAAACATGCATTTTTAAAGAATTCTATGACTGCAAATATTGTAGGCTTATTGCCAGCAAAGTCCCATCTATTACAAACGACATTATCACAGACTCTCGGCTCTAAACCACTTGCAGATGATTCCTCGGTCAAACTAATTTGTTACAGTCACAAGACTTTGAAATGCAGGGCTGCTGTTTGGGCAGGAAAGTAAATCGGTTCTCCACGAGTTTATGGTCATTTGTGTGGCTCGCCCCAAACACCGCTTTTACCTGAAGTAAATGCACTATTTATCAGAAAGATTTAACTTAATGCTCCTATGTAGACACAGTTCGTTTAAGTACCCTTGTCCCATTAGGAGAGCTCTCAAAATGAAGCCGAGACCTGGTCCACTGAACCGTTATGCCGCCCTAAATGCACTCCACAACTTTGGATTGGTCTTACATATTTTTCCCCCTCCAATTATGATATATATTTATATATATGTATATATACAAATGTTCTCCGTACTGTGATGGAATAGCAATGCATCCTCCGACTGCGTTTGCCAAAATACGTCCCCTCATTTGGCTGCTGGAGGATAATTGAATATTGATGAAGTCGTACACTCAGTAGGTATATCACAGCCCTTGATTGACTGTGCGGTGGCTGATGTAGGTAGAGATGAGCCGAAGAGCGTTTTAATTGCTGCAGCACAGTCATTATCCCGAGCCCTGCTGTTTGCCGCACTTTAAAAACAAAAAACTAAACATAAAAAGTCGTTAAGTCAAGCGTTTGAATGAGATTTGACTGAAATATGATCCCATTTATAAACAAAACTAAATGTATCTTATGGTTTATGCTGTTCTTGAGTTATTTTATTCATTAGAGGTGGACAATATGTTGAAATTTAGATGATATTGTGAACACTTTTTTATTTATATATATATATATATATATATATATATATATATATATATATATATATATATATATATATATATATATATATATATATATATTTTACAAAAAGGGCTGATTCAAAATAGAAATAAATAAAAAGAGTTTTATGCTCTTAAATGAAAAGAATACAGTCATATTCCTGCCCTTTTGTCATTCATTTTACAGACATTTCACATTTGTCTGATCATTAAACCTGAACTATTATGCTTAAAGACACATTTTAACACATTTCTGTTGGATTGACATAATATCATCTTTAAATAGCGTTATCAAGATATTCCTTCTAGTCAGCATTGCTAATTCTAAGCAATACTATTGGGTCAACTAGATTTTTTAGTGTTCTTTATTTATATTTATTTATAGCCATGTGGTGGTAAATTTATGACCTGGAAAGCACCAAAAGGACATCGTTACTCGTTTTGTCTAATTGTCACACTAAGTCGTTCTGTCTCACGTTATTCATGTCTTCTGTTTTTGTTTTTCTTCTTCCCGCTGGCTGACTTTTGACCTTTCAGACTTTGAGACTTCAATGGACAGCCGATGCACCACGGACAGTGCTGACAGTGCTTTTATTGGCCGTCGCTATTGACTGCCCGGCTATTCTCCCTCCCCTCTTTTCCGTACCATTTCCGTCATCTTCCTTCATCCCCTTGGCTGCTCATTGGCTGTTTCCGGACGTGTTCCCATTCACCCCCACTTTGTATTTTCATTTCAGTGTTTTACATTTGTATCTTATGTTATCTTTTCCCATCTGCCATGATTTGTGCCATTGTACTTTATTTCCTCCTCAGTGTTTTGTTGTATATGTATATGTCAATAGTTGCATCATGCATGTTTTATTCATTTTTCGTACTCTCCTGATGCCCAATTTGTGTTGTGTACTCTACTGTTTTATTGTGTTTATGGTGCACATTCTGCCTAATTAAAGCAGCACATTGTTGACTCTTAATACTCAATGCTTATCTGAAAACATGCAAGAGTTTCTGATATTTGCTAGATCAAGATTTTCCACTTCCAGGGGTTGGAAAACTATTATTATTGTTAGGCCCGAGCGCCACAAGCTGGCGAGAGGCCTATTAATCTCGTAAGGCCGTGCGAAGCACGGCTGCGAAAGTGCGCACGTAGTGCGCACGAAATCGAGCGCGAAGCGCTCGCCCACTTCCAAACACTCACTAACGCACTCCTCCACTCATGCACGCCCCGTGCATACTAATTAGTTGTAGGAAAATGGAACATTACCGTTGTAAACGGGCGAAGCCCGTGCAAAAGTTCGCACTAAACGAGCACTTTACATTGGGATGACGACCGCGAAGCGGTCGTCATCCCCATATAAAGCACTCATTTGCGCTAAGTAGCTCACGAATACGTTCCCCATCTCTTGCATGTTCCGTGCATATAAGCATGTAATGCAAAAATTGAACATTATTACTGTATAGAGGGCCAAAAACACAAAGTGGGCGGAGCCCACTCAAAATTATCGAAAGTACCCGTCAGTGACCAGGGACCCACACCATGAGGTAGGAAAGCGCGAGCGCTTTCCGAAAATGTATAGTTTATGATATTTGAAAAATGGGAAACATTGTTTTCGCATCGGAATATTATTCTTTCTTTCTTTCTTTCTTTCTTTCTTCTTCTCGGGACCAACCCCCCTATTTTTCACCCAGTGAACATTGACGAAAAGTCACAAAAATGTTCACACCTCTAAAAATCGTGCCTCTCTACATTCTGGCTATTTCCCTTTTCTAAAATAAAAAAAATTGGCGCGTCAGCGCCCCCAAATGTACCAAAAATGCATTGAGAGATGGGAAATGACCCAAAAAAAATCTGATCGTAGGATCATGAAATTTGGCGCAGAGGTAGATGGTGACAAGAGAAGTAAAAAATATTATTACGGCAACGCCGTCCGCCCAACCAAATGTCGGCCATATTGCTTCAAAAATGGCTAAACATGACTTCGGAGTTTTTCCAAACGTCGTACTTTTACGAACTCCTCCCAGGGCGTTGGCCCTAAAAAGCTGAAATTTGGTGAAAATGCTACTGAGGAGTGGGACATCAAAAGTTATCCAAATTACATTGATACCTCTCACGGTCTCTGTGCGGCGAAGCCGCAAACTGTAGCTAGAATTTCAGAAATCTCCCATATTTAAAATTTCTGCCGTTTGCGCGGATAAAGTCCGAATTGCGTCAAATTAGAATCAGTTGTTAAACTCTTTGCCCTAAACCTACTTGAAGTGAAATAAATTCATTTGGCGCCACAGCGCCCCCTACAGATTTTATATGGAGGTTAAATGTTTAGTTTTGCGAAATTATATGAAATTTGACACACAAGTCAATTTTAGCATCCCCATCAAAAAAGTCAATGAGACCCATGTCATAATTGTTATGGCGTTGCCGTAACGATGACCGAAACCTCCCATGTTATTCCAATGGGGCCAGAACATGTTTACACTTTAGACTTTCACAAACTCCTCCCAGGGCGTCAGCCCTATTAACCTGAAATTTGGTGAGACTCATCTTCAGGACCATCAAAAGTTATCCACATTTTCATTCAAAGAGTCACGGTGTCTGTGCGGCAAAGCCGCACATTTTGCCAAGAATTCAAAATAAAATTGCTTTTTGATGGTAAAACAAAGGGGAGAAGATGTGACAGCGTCACAGATTCAGCAGTAGGCGTGATAAAAGGACAATTGGTGGCGCGTTAGCGCCCCCTCCTCTTGCGGCGTGGCGGCGGTGTGGCGGCGGCGTGGCGAGGGCCGATCATTGCCGCTTGCGGCTATATTTATTATTATTATCATCATTATTATTATTATACTTTATGCTAGGATATGTACTTGCAACAAGGACAATCACTGCACAATTCCATGTCTAATTTGGTCAGCATTCTTAATTGTACCAAATTAAGATATATATATATATATATATATTTATATATATTTATATTTATATATATATATAATATATATATATATATATATAATTTTTTTTCTTTTTTTTTTTTTTTCTAGTTTATTCCCACTTTATACAAACAGATATACAACATACAGTCATTGATTGTCGGATGCTCTAAAAATGTACGTGCGCAAACAAACTTTAAATAATATAGTGGTGAATAAATAAATCCTTGGTTTCCCCTGCATAGAAACATTTTAAAGTTGTTTTGCTGAACTCTCCACTCACACATAATGGCCTACATCTGATTCAACTGAGCCACTTCCTTAAACACGATGTACAACACTTGCATATCACTTTTCTTGATGCTTTTTGGAGCTTTCAGATCTCTGTTGGTGATCATTGTAGGTGGTAAAGGTTAATTATTATTATTAGTTAGAAATGATCCTACCTACTTCTCATTTTCTGATTTTTTTGCACTTGAATGTTTGAGTTGTTTTTAGGTTTACCTTTAATCAGTGGCTGAAAGTAACTAAGTGCAAAAGTAAAAGTACTTAAATAAAGTACAGGTACCTAAACAGTACATTTTACAGTGGATACCTTTTACTTTTACTTCACTACATTTGAGAGCTAGTAACTGTCCTTTCTACATTTTTAGCTGGACTGAAAAGTGGAAAGTATTTTTCACTTGGTTTGAAGAGTTATATTTAACATGTGGTGACAATCTGCTGAAAGTTTTTGAGTTCAAGCCCGAGCGAAAACTTTAGAAATTGATTCAAACTGAACCAAAGATCCGCACAATTCTTATATAAAATAACCACATTTAACGTGCAATTCTTTGACTCTTAAAATACATTTTGTAACAGGTACTTCAGTACTTTTACTTAAGTATATATATTTTTTTAAGTAAGAACTTCTTTCACCACTGCTTTTATCCAAATGTTTAAATGTCAGTAAAATAAACTGATGTGTATTTTGGCGTCTCTCTCAGTCTTTAAGCCTTAGAAGTATTGACTCAAGTGATGATAATAAGCCAGGTATGTCTGTCACAGTCGGGTCCTGTTGAGGTAAGAGTGGGAAAAGCCTTTGAACTTTTGAAAACGCATAATCTGTATTCTAACCATGCCAGCGCCAAGGTTGTTCCTGGTAGAGAGACTCCTAATTTATGTCAGAAAAGGCACTGAAACCATTATGAACCTTTAGATTATACATACATACATACATACATACATACATACATACATACATACATACATACATACATACATACATACATACATACATACATACATACATACATACATACATACATACATACATACATACAGCGGTTCACCTGTGATATTTCACAGTTCCTGTTTTGCTGACAGTGTGTGCTTTTTGGTTTTCTCCATATTTTGGAGAAGCAGAAGTCAATAATGATGTCAACAGGGACTTTTGCCTTGTGCTTTGCAGGTTTCCCCACGGTATCGAGGAACCGAGATGCCTACCAGTCCATAGACCAGCAGGACCAAGAGGCAGCAAGTCCAGCCAATCCCTTCAACCAGGCTGAAGACAAACCCGCCCGGGCATACTAGATATGTTTACAGTACATACATCACCCTTTGAGCAGTCTCTTTTCTGTGTACTGCTGGTTCAATTCTGTTACTTTGTTTCATCCAAGTGCTGATGTTTAAGCTAAAAGGGGCGGACGTTTCCTATTGAGAAGCACCGATTCACTGCTAAAGAAGATACACTGGTCAGGACGATAGTTACATTTTCAAATTGTTGTGTCACAATTGTTTAGAGTTATATTTGTATTTCTCTGATTTTTTACGGTACAACTTTACTGTAAGCACTACCCAAAGTTCTATATTTTGGTTCTGTGCTTTAGACCTACAAAATGTGACTTAAACTTCACTTTTTCTGGTACGGTATTCGTAAAACATATTTACTTAAACGAGACTTAACTTTCTAAATTGTGGAAAGAGGGTGAACAATCAAATGCCTGAATAGTATATTACAGCCATCCTCATGTTTTGCACAAGTTAAAACAGTATTTAAGCAAAACAAAGACTGTTAATTCTAAAGCACGCACATTGTTCTACTACACTAAACAAATATTGTTGAATATAGCACATAATGCACATTGACTGCTTCTGTTCAAGCTGAAGTGAAGTTATTTTCTATTGTATGTTGTGTCCTTGGTTGAATAATTCTTGCTGGAGCATCTGTGTGTGGTGCAAGTCCCTTATATTACATTATACCTGTTGATGTTCTGTATGGATGAATAAAAAATATATGCCAGAAGCTGTTTTGCACACTTCCCTAATCATACTTACTATATTGTATCGTATTGGAAATAATAGGCCTAATCTCTTATTTTGATTATATCTATATTTTTCTTTTAAATAATCTCCAACCCAATAACATGATGAAGATTTTCCAAAATCATTAAACAAAAATTAAAGAAAAAGTCGTCTTAGAGTTGAAATCATATTTGTATGAATTAGTCCTTATACTCTAGCCTACTTTTAAATTCCCATGGGCACCTAAACAGACTACACAGCATCTCCTATAGCTATACCATTTGGACATTACAGTAACAATTGGTGCACAGAAGAAGTGCACAGAAGCAGCTGTCTCGCCTCATCCCAAAGGTGATGCATGACTTAATTATAAGGACCATTAAACCGCTTTAGAGCTCCCTCAGTTTTACTCACTCAATCAATACGTATTGCCGAATTAGGCCTCAAAAAGTGCAATAGTGACCACTTGCTTCACAAACCAAGCTGCAGTGCGTGACCAATGATTGATCCACGCACCGCGCTGAGCCCCGGTGCGCGCGGAGCCGGAGGGCGAAGAGGCAGCGCGCGGTGACCGGGGTGAAGGTGCGGGCGCCTGGTGGGACAGCTCCGTATGGCCGACCCAGTGACAATAAGTTGTTGATTAATATGTAGCTGCCGGTTTTTTTTCTGCCTCCTCCACTTCCTCCTCCTCCTCCTCCTCCTCTTCCTCCTCCTCTTCCTCAGCGCGCACCTTCTCTGACACATCCACGCGCCCCTGATTCCTCTGAGCCAAGGACACGCTCGTGCGCCATTGTCGGTGCGTGCAATAAAAGGGAACTCAATTTGTCAAAGCCGTTATTGCGTTAGTGACAATCTCCCGGGACGTTTGGAATCAATGGTTTTGTGGCAGCAGACTCTGAACGCAATTAAAAACGTCTTAGTTACTGGACCGCCTTTTTGCAAATCACATCACCAAACATGTTTAAGAAGATGCAGAGAAAATGAAACAATATAACTGCTGTGTTTGTGCTAATAATACAGTTTTACTTCGACACTATTCCAAAGGGAACAGTCTTTTTTCAATCTTTTTGGCAATTTATATTTGTAATCAATACCAAATTAAGTCTCCACACTTGAGTAATGACTTTAATATTAGTTTTCTCTATCCAAATATCTGGACAGCCTTATTAACAAATGAACATACAGTATTGTTTCAGAACCATTAACACATTTTGCCTTTTGGAAGAAAAACAGGCTTTGTGGTTGAGAGTGAGAGAGTTGTATGAGAAAATATTCCCATACATATTTCATTACATTATATTGATGGGGACCGAGGTACACACAGGATGGTAAACAGGCTGATATTCATTTTATGGAGGAACACAAAGAAATTAGAAGGCAGTGATCTCCTTTTGAATCTTTGGGAAGACAAAGGGAATCAAAACATGACCTCAGTGTTAGGGGTGACAGGGTTAATTATACAGCACAGTGGCTGTCAATGAGGACCGTATTGACAAACTTTGACCTACACGTCTCTGATTAAGATGGTTGCATCATGGGGAAAAAAATGTACATCCTGTGGGAAACTGTGACCCTCAGATCAGGTGAAGCTAAAAACTATACATAGTCACATAAGAAAGTATCGCTCTTTTGAAATAGATGAAAAGATGACAAACGTCTTTATAACTGCAGCAGGAGTCTCCAGGGTGAGCCGCTGTGACCTTTGACCTTCAAACCCTCTGGCCCGCCTCACACATCTGTCACAAACGTTAACAGCATCAGAATTGATCCTGTTCCCAAAGCAAAGCCAAGGAACCAGTCAATATCAGCAGGTTGTGAAAAGGGAAAATGGTTGGAAATTCTTTACAAAATAAATAAAAATACACTTGAATGTGCAAGTTAAATATCATAATACATTTTCAATCATTAACTGTCATCAGATTTTAAGTCTTTACAACAATTAATTTCTATACTGTACATATCAAGATGCTTATCAACTACAATGAAATCATATTTTCTAGCCTCAAAATTGTATTTGAGCTTCACAAAAAGTATAATTTTGGTACAATAAGTATTCATCCAATTTTGCCTAATCAAAAATGTTTAATGTCTATCATAGTCTCCTAATAATTCTTTATGGAACAAATGGCTTTTGTTTTTTTCTGAAACTGTAGCTCTATATGTGGTGCTGTTGTGCCACATATGACTTGTAATGCATGTGTGTAATCAAATTCAGTGTTTATTATGTTGACGTCATGTAGTTCTAAGCCTTTGATACCTCTGTGAAGTCTGAGACTGTTCTTAATATAGCTCTGCAGTCAATGTCACTATGTGTTTGTTATTTTGCTTTTAACCTCCTCCTTGTAATGTTCAGAAAATATCCATTATTCACCATCTTCTACTTAAAATGCCCAAGGATTGTGGTTGACTGGAATCTATGCTACTAACTATTGTCAAGGGAAAAACAATAGTCTAAGGTCTGGTTTTCACTCCACAAAGACAGTCCTTATCTTTGGACATTAAACATTTTTGAATGCCAAAATATAACCCAAAGTAACACAAGGAGGGCTTGACTAATTACAACTCTGGGCACCTTCTTGTTAATCATTTATGGTACATTTGAAGCTAATATTTGTGAGCAAGTCTACATTTCAATTATAAATTACAAAATATTTCTGGAATAAATAGTTCTGTATAGTTGTTTTTTGTCATCATCAATGTGCACACAGGAGTACTTTGACCTTCCTGTAGACTCTTACTTCTTCATGACAAGATCAGCCCTGTATTCTGCATCTACTTCATAATGAGAACAAGCAAAAAAGCAGCCTATTTACATCCAAGTGCATACAGAGCGCATAGATGTTCACCCTCTATAGTGGAGAGATTGGGGTCGCCTCGGCCATAAGGGGCCACGAGGAACAGCGCTGCTCTGTGGAGGAGTCAGAGGTGCAGATTCATTAAACATACATTTGTGACAGCGCAGTAACAAATGGCTGCGGCCGTGCACACCCTCCCCGTGCTCATTCATCATCCCGCTACTGCTTCTGCTGCTACCTGCTCCAGCTCACCGTTCATTACTCTCCCTCTGTCTTCAAACCACTGCTGGGCCACCTCACACGCACGGCCTGCAGGGAATACAAAGCTCCAAAGGTTATTTAACAACTTGAAGGAACTTTTTATAGAAGCAGCGTGAGGTATTTGTGTATTTATAGTACACTGAAGCACTATGTTGCATAATGTGTTTTGTGAAGACATTTTTTTGGAACATAGAACATCAACCCAAATAGTTACAAGTAATAATAATAATAATAGTAGTAGTAGTAGTAGTAGTAGTAGTAGTAGTAGTAGTAGTAGTAGTAGTAGTAGAAGAAGAAAAGGAAGCCATACTGGTGACACTAACTGCAGGAAATTCAAAACAGTGACAAACAATGCATTTAAACATTTATACAGGAGTCATATTTTGAGTACTCCCACATCTGCAGGCTAACAGAACCATTCGGGAAACATTAATAAGTCTAATTTGTTCAAAGAATACAAATAGACACGTCTGCAAAGTTGAAAGTATGACAATCTTCGAATAACTAAGAGGAAATATAAGCATTAACAATTAAAAAGACAAAATAAAAGTTTAATGCTCTTGGTGCAAAATGGGGCCAGTGTAGATTATATACATATCAAAGAATAATGGAATCCACTTCATTAAATTGGTTAAAAGGAAAACGAAGATCTTGAATAATGCTTCACACACAAGTGCTGCATTAAATCAATTAAATGTAAATTCGATCATACTCTGAACATTTGCCGACTAATGAGATATTATAAATAGACTGGCTTTGAGCTGCATTACGGTGAAAAGATGAAGATCTTGTGTACTTCTGTGAGACATCAAGCTGTAGTTTTCTTGAGTTTTAGTGTAGGAATAAGGAACAGGCCAAGGACAAACAACAGGCAATAACTGGGACATTTCTATAATGAGAGCAGAAGGCTGGATGCTCTTTCACACGGGTGACAGGGAAACACCACAAATACATACATTAACTGTAACACAAAGTGACAAACAACAATGTCGTGTAGTTCCCGTACATACATTACGTCTGAAAATAGACTAAACTACTCAAACACAAGGGGTCACAAGAAATACATCGGGCATAATTTGTTATCTTAAGAATAGCTAAAAAATATGTACATTAGACAAAGAACATTCACATAAACTTCTAATATCTGCCTTCATAATTGCAAAACCTGCTTTGAACTAAAAAATACCCTTATTAATCTACAGCAAACATCCCATTTATTCCATATTGAGATGATATAAAAATTACCATAAAAACTACATCATTCATCCATCATCATATCATCATCAATATTAAACAGAAAGGTATATTAGGAATTCGGGTCAAATTATTATTATTCCATGTTTGCTCAAATACATTCTAATGATTTTGTAGTGTGTTGACAGCACTGAGCCTGTGCCCTCCTCCAGCCCGTCCCGGTAATGGTTGTCCATGAGTTCACCTTGGGGGTGGTACTTGACAGTTATTTATGCCCCTGTATCAGGGCGGCAGTGGAAGTCCCAAGTGCGGCGCTGAAGTGTGTTGTGCTTGCATTAAGGCACGTAGCTGCGTAGCGGGGAATAAGGGAGGACAGAAAATCAAATACTGGCGTTTATGAAGGCATCTCGTGGTGACTGGACGTCTCTGCGGGGCCCCTCTGGTGGACGGGTCGATTGGTCTTGACAGGACTCTCCCCTGAATCTGGGATCAGCAGGAGGCTCATGTGTATTACTGCGGATGGAAAATAAATTAGATACTTCAGTGAATATTAACAGCGCAGGAGATGAAGAAGAAGAAAAAAAGATATGTTTTAGGGCAAAAATAAGTGATACCATAATTTGCCACTAGATGGAGTTGTGAGTTAACATGCAAAGTATGTCCCAGTTTGTGGTATGAGCCAGTTAGAAAGTAGATTTGGGGGAACTTACTGTACATAGAGCAACGACAGTTTGTGTCCATGTCCATTGTTGAATAAAAATGAATGACCAGATTAACTTTTACACACTCAACATTGTCGACAAACAAATAAAGCTTGAAATATGGTGACAGAGCTTCAAGTCATAGTATATTTACTTTATATATATATTATATTATTATATTATATATTTATTTATAAGTGTATTATTGATTAAAGTATGACATTATTTATTTGTTTTTACATTTTCACATTCTGAATTGGTGCATGAAAAAAACAGTTCATGGTCATGTAGGTTTTTTGGTTGTAGTTTTGTAGGTTTGGTGTATTTTCACTAGCTTCTTATTTAGTACTTGTCAAGATCGAACTTCCCCTCTGGTATCACAACTCTAAATACATTGAAAATTACAACAGCCATTATAAGTACAGTAATTGTGGGTGTTTTGGGGAAGGAAACTGCTGTTATTTACATGCTAAGTTATCATGCATTCTGTTGTGATCCACCGTCTGACTCACCTGTCATGACTCTGTTTCTGCAAAGCGCTGTCTTCATAAATTTTCAGCATCGTCTCTGTGCGGTCGTCGTGAGGCTCCTTTGGTTCCTGAACTCTGGAAACAGATCACTCTTTAAATCAAGCGAATTGGTAAACTCGCATAAAATAACAAGACAATAGATCAGTGCGAAATTCAGTAGCATTTTAGGTTGGGTTTACTTTATTTGCCGTATGTAGTCTGAAAACCACAGTAAAACCTTATAAAACGACCACATAAACAAACAATGGACATACGTTACAAAGCTCCAAGACACATTTTGACACTGTTAAATAAGCAATAAAACATTATGGATGACAGCTCAAGCTGGTAGCAGCTGTCATACATAAATAAACGTGCTGAGCACTACCTGGGCTCCAGTCGCTCTTTGACCTTGGCTATCGACATGATATAGGGGCTGATTTGTTTGGCGATCGTGGTCAGGTAAGAGTTCTCTTGCTTCAGCTGAAGTAGATCGTGCAACTGGGCTGAAAACACGACATATTTAAAGGGAATACATTTTTAGTCGAGAGTATCACGTTCTATTCTTTATATCTGTACTAACCTTCATAGATTTCTTGCTCGTTTGTGACTCTCTGGAAAGTGTCTTCCCAGATCTGTAGGGAATGGTACAAATAGTGCCTGAATTCCATCTATATGCATGAAGATCATTTGAATAACAAAGAACAATATAAATAGGCACTGAAGTAGAGTACTGAGTGAATGTTTTAGAAGTGTATCACACAAGTATTAGTGTTTAATATTAGTATGTAATGTTCAAAAACAAACACAATTAAAAATGCAAACGTAGCAAATGTGTTGTCGGATGTTTTGTGATAATGATGTAATTGCTTGAATTATTATTTTTTGGACCCCTTGAAGAATGGCTTTTGCTGGCGCTATGGGGATCCAAATGAATAAATGAGTAAAAATGAATAAAAATGTAATCAGTAACGAGAACTGGACTTTTGATATCAATTAAGAAAAGAAAAGATTTGGCTTTTTGGATACGATCAGATCAAACCAGGTCTAGAATTGGACTTTTCTAGGTCTAAACTAGGGTTAAACCAGGTCTAAATTAGAACGACATCAAGGCTACTGTCGTTCTAACCATGAAATGACCCAAAAAAAATTATAAAATAGAACCTAATTCTGCAAAACGCTACAACCATATAAGTCTGTAATTCCTCATAAATTATGTGACAGCATTTTTGTATCATAAAATCTGTTGTACAGTAAAATATATATAATGTGAAACTATTGAGTAAAAAAGGGAATAAAATGCACAAAGTCTGACCTCTTCAAACATGGCTCTCATGGTCTCCACAGTGGAGTAATGGGAGGTGATCTGGTTGTCGATGTTGAGCGACCGGTCCAGGATCTCTCCCATCTTCTCGGTGTTGATGATGGAGTGGTGCTTGGTCAGGTCCCGGTGCAGCTCCTGAACCTGATCCTTCAAACTCTGGATGTCTGTCTGCAAAGTCTGCCAATACAAAGGGAAATAAAGAGAAAGCTAAGGACTTATTGTAGAAGAAGTACTACAGCTACTGCAGCTCATATTGCGTGCATCCTAAACTAAATGTGAAGACGTAAAACAACAACAACATAAACCTACATATATATTTAGAAAGTATTACGTTCTGCAGCAATAACCGCTTAAACCACAATTACTTATTTTATGCTACTTTTTTCAATCAATACTGTTCTGCTCTCTATTGCTTCTACTACTACTTCTGGGCTTCTAGGGTTTTCAAAAGTTTCCAAAATCAATTACTCGAATAATCAAAACTACACTGGGACAAGTACTGATATTGGGGGGAAAATCACAAAAACAGGACACAATTTGACTTTTCCTTAATAGTTTTAACATTATATTTATCTTTATTATAACAAGAATAAGACCACATGGTAACATAAGGAAAGTGTTATTATTTTGTGTGAAAAATTACATTCTACGTTCCTTTAAACAATGTTTTGTTGTATTTATTATCATTGTGGTATGAAGTAGTAGTATCTAAACACTACTTAGGAGTATGTTGGGTCTATTGCATTAAGTAATTATTGTTTACCTATTATTATATTATTTACAATCCAATTAGTTGCAAGCGTTCATTAATATGCACCGCTACTAACTGAACAAATCCAAAAAACGTACTTATATTGCACATAACAGTAACAGTCGACTTTAATGTAGTGACATGTTAAGACTTTTCTGCACATTCTCTGCGCTGACCTTGTAGTTGTTCTCATAGCTGCGGCAGTGCTCGGTGAAGGGGGTCTCTCTGCCCTCCGCCAGCAGGACCTTGGTGCAGACGTTTCGGTGGGAGTTGGGTCTGCGCCCGAGCATGGAGCCCACGGGCATCTCGCTGAGGGATGGGGAGCGGCAGCACACGGACAGGGGCGACTGCAGCCTGGAGGGGCCACACGCACTGTATGAACGAGCCCCTTTTCTCCTCAAGTGTGACCCCAGAAGCCCTCAACAATATCCCTCTTATATTACAATATCCCTCTTATCGGTGGTTTTTCTGAGCAAAACTCCTGAGGCCTTTAGTTGTCTGGCTTGTGATGCACAGTTTTTGTGACATACAGTACTTTTTGACTCTTTTATATTATGCACTACAAGACTACTTGACTTGGCCTCAAAGTGCAATACATAGTTACAATAATTAGGGTGTGTGGTATTCCATGTGTCTAAATATAATATTGCACTGGAATTCAACCTCAGAAAAATCATTATTGTCTGTATCTAAATATATATTACTGTATAATATTTGGGGCAAAATGCCATGTTCCAACAGAATTAGTAGCAGTCAAGTTGGATTTGTAGTGACAGTAAAGGAGTAACATTACAAGATGTTAAATAAAAAGTCCAGTTGTAGACAGTAGGACAGCAGTTCTGTTTAGCCAGCCTGCTTACAAATTTGGAGACTCTTGGAGTTTTAAGGATACATTTATTTCTAATATCTATTCTAGACACTATCACATATCTGTGACATACCTACTGTTATACTGATTTACATGTATTCATTTCAAATAACAATTGTACTTTATCAATGTATAGTGTCAAAATTCTATGGAACATTAAGAAGAAAGCACACTTTTCTAAGACTTTTTCTAAGACAGCAACAACAACAACAACAACAACAACAACAACAACAACAACCTGCAGTCGTCAGGAAGAGAGTTCTTGAAATCCTAAAAGCCTGTGTGAAAACATGTGTGAAAACATATGTGAAAAACGTGCCAACAAAACGTGCAAATGGTAACCACACATCTGGGTGAAACAGCGATGCCTGGAGCCATTTTACCTTGGCTTGGATACCACTACGTCCCTCACATGTTGCCATCGAATTTATTCCTTTGAGCATCCAGGTTGTGTCCCAATATGACCTATTAAATATAATGCCTGAAGTAAAACTGTCTCGCTTTGTGGGGAAAGATATTTGAACGCTACATTTTGTTTCTGTTACAAAAATGAACAAAAAAATCAAAAACAAACAAAAAACCCCAGACAAAACTTGGCTCACTTCATCTGGACATCTTCCAACCACAGATACTGTACACGATATTAGGATGTGACACATGGGGCTCTATGCACGCCGTCTGGTGCGAGAAAACTAAAATATCTAATTGTTTTCAAACTGTTGTAAGTTAATAACAATTACAGGTTTCTGGAGCAACACTTTTTGAAAGAAAACAAACCTTTCTCACCAAAATCAATTGATTGTACAAAGAAAAATACATCTTTACAAAGTAGTCATTTACCTGCAGTTTGATCTCCTGCCCAGTGTTGATCCAACAGAGGATCTGTGTACAATGTACTTCCTTCATAACACGCATTTACTCATTCAAATTAAGGAGTGCGTCTGTGCTAAAGCTGTGACATCAATGTCCCGGGACAGCACAGGACCACCCTCCCCCTCTCCCCCGCCTCTCCACTCCTCTACATGCCAACTTCCACATGAATCGGAGAGAGTTCTGTGAAATCCTGATAAAAATAGTGCCAGACGGGACAGCCACCAATCCCTGCCCACTTTGCATGTTGCGTTGGCAGTGCTGCTAAACAAGTTGGACGCGAGAGTTGTCAGTCTGTTGGCATTAGTGAGTGGGCTTAAGGACCTGCGAACAGTTGGGGGATTGTAATGTGCACAAAAAATTACCATCAGAGAGAGGGAAATGTGAATGTGGACAGGGATGAGAGCGAGCGCACGCAACTTTGTTCTGAAAATGTTGGATTCATGTTTATCTCCTTATCCTTTATTTTTTATATATATTTATTATACAATGTTTTGAGTGAAAATGTGATTGGACTTTTGATTTGTTTTTACAGAGGTTTACTGCATATATTTCATTGAGTGCACAGAAAATGGACATATAGGTATTTGTTGTTTTCATTTGTGTTGTAAATTAAAACAATTTCAAAATCCAATCCAGTTTGAACAGTTATTATAATAGGCAAATAAACCTTCCAATATTGTATTACTCAAAAATCACTGCTGTTCATTGACTGTACCTGCAGCCATGTCCCTCTCAGACCCCCTCCCCACAGAAAGTACAGTGAGTGAACAGCGTGTTACGTAAACAGGGACCTCCACAGCTCACTGATGGACAGAATTACTGCCTTAGCGGGACTCAGCGTGCGCCTCCTTTCCTCTCCCTGCAGTCATCACCGTCTGCCATCCTGGATTGAAGTGTCACATAAACTAGACTTTTTTTTTCTTGGAAGAATCCAGGGAACAACACAACAGCCATGGCAGCAAAGCCACACACACAATGATGAGCTTCCAGGAAAGGTATCATTAGATGACAGAGGTTAAATGAATCGGCGGGAGGTAAATGGTGGTACCTGTTGGTGCAGCCGCTGACAGACGCAGGGCCGCGTGGTCCGATCAGCAACAGCGGCTCAAGACACCGGGCAAACTCACTGCGGTAATCAGTGTTGATCTAAACATGAGCACGTTATCAAGTTATGGCTTTGTTTTATTGTGAAGACAAATGACCCTCTGCAACTCCAGTAATGTAAAAAAACGAAGACTCGTAGGCTGCATTAGTGTCACAATACAGAAATATCAAACTTGATTTTGATTCCAAGGAAAAGGCTTGATACTCAATATCAATTCTGATACTATAGTGTTGATTATTACACAAAATTATATATTTATATGGATCATTCTAAAACTTTTGAGGAAAGGTCATATTCTTGGTTCAGAATTGATACTTGTATTATTCTGTATAGTATTTACAGACTTGTCAAAGTTTAAAACACAACAGACAAATTTAAAGGCACATTTAAGAACATTTCTGGTGCCCACCCTTAGTTGTTAATTGCTCTTTCTGGTCATTGTCTGGTGTAAGATGAATTCATTGAACAACACAGAAATATTTTTCTTCGATCACCTTAGTCTCTTCAAACATGAGGAAAATGATTTGTACCAAGCTGGACAACACATTAGAAAAACAAAACCTAAAGAGGGTTTTTTGGTGGTGTAAATACTCACTTTGCTGCTCTGCACTGGTCTGAGTCGATGAGGCAGCTTCACAATCCGCTGCAGTCGCTCCATCAGTTGCTGTGTAAGCAAGAAGATCCGAGGGTGATTCTGTGACCTCCTTCACCTTGCCCAGACATGATAGATTACCCCCATTTAAAATAAATGTGATACAGCACAGGCTAACGCTTGTACTTAAGTATAGATGTCAATATTATTATGTTAATCGATAATCAGGACTATTGAGCTGACGGGTCACAGTTATTCTAATTCAATGTTTTATCATCTGGCTGTTTATGACATATTAACTTTACTTCATCCTTCATGAAACTGCTGACATACTAGAGCCAATGAATTACTTTTGTTTGGTCATTACAGAACATAAGAACTATGAACACTTGTCACAATAAATAAACTATTTTGTTTCGAGGGGTTCACAGTTCAAAGTATAAGAAGGTTTGATCTGATATGCTCCTATGATTGTACTTACATAACCCATATCCAGAAACTCAAACTTGTTGGCAGAGTTGAGAAAAGCAGAACAAGTGACGAGATGAACCTGGAAATCAATTACACACATACAGTCCAAAGGTTAGGGATTACAAAGAGATATTATCAATTAAGTGATTCCATGTCAGTGTAATCCCTCATTCGTCCAGGAGTGATTCCAGTTCTAACGTTTTTATTATCTATTATCATTTCTATTCATTGTAATTAGTTCATCATGTACTCATTGTGCAAATCTAGATCTACAAAATGAATAAAGGGTTGAAAGTCTGCTGTCAGAAAATAATGGACTAAAACAGACTTTATAAATCCAAAAGGAAAGAGGACAAAACATTTGCAACAATGTTGAGTGTGTAAAAGTTAATCTGGTCAGGTGCCAGAGCCCGGACTTGAAGAAGATGTTCCATGTTGATGTTTTATTTGTATGTGAGCAAAATAAATGGCCATAAACATGTTTACATCTAGCAAAGAGGTTTTAGCTGTGAACCTTCTTGAAATGTATGGATCAAACCGCAGTCACATTTCTAAACGTAAAAAAAGAGAGTTGGCACAGCTCTGCAGTTAGAGTCTACCTGAAGTGTTGGCAGAAGAGCAGTGAGGTGTGAGAGCTGCTCCTTCAGTGACTTCTCCTTCTCCTCATGTTGACTGCAAACACACACAAACATGTAACTGTACACCAGCCCATCCACACACGCAGGATTCAGCTCAGGAAGTGCACCCGGCCACCAGCGTACACCCTGTTTCCAGCAACTAATCTATCTGTCTCTCTGCTGTAGCAAACATGAGAGAGCCGCCTCTGGGCCGGACACACAAAGCATAACATAAATAGCCTTTAACAGCCTTCTGGGAAGCCTGCCGCTGGATGTCTTCCAGGCAAGTGATCGAGGGGAAAGTAATGGAAGACACTTGTCACAAAAAATCTCATTAAAAATCCCCACAGAGAGTAACCTGATACACTCACTGGCATACACAAAATTGTTCTCATTGCCTCATGTACACGTACCAGTGGAAATGCAGACAGGGGAAATTGGCCTGGGTCGTTATGTAGCAATTTTGAACAATTTGTGAATTAGATTTTCACACACACACTGTGCAGCCTGAACATTTAACACACACTCTGTTGTAATGAAGCAATTAACACATGCATTAACTAAATGTACTAATTTGCAGTATAACTTGTCCTTTTTATAACTCAAAATGCATGAAATATTTATCCAAATGTGATTTGTCTTAGTTAACTAAGTTTAATTATTTGGTATTATTACTCTGACTATTGAACACCTAAACCTTGTCAATTTTATTTAAAAAAGAATACTTTGAAATAAAACTACAATATAATAAAGCAGATTTGTCGGATTTGTTGGAATTTACCTTTGTGCTGCTTTTAACAGAATTTTCTTTCTTTCTGCCAACTTCTCCTGCAAAAGACAAAGTGTTATATATAACATGTGTGTTAACATGGCCTTGAACTATCAAACTATTTAACAAGAAACAAAAAGGTGAAGATTCTACACTGGCTCTGCAGGTCGCAAAGGTTTACAATAGGGACACTAGAGACACCCAGTGGACAAACTGTGCTAATGTTATCAGGCAGTGACAAGACGACGTCATTGGCACAATATGGGATATTTTATGGTTATGGTTTTCTGTTTCTTATCATCATTGGGATCAAACAAAGGATATATGAAAATGAATTGCACTCAAAACGAACAATAAACAACCTGTAAACTGTTGAACAGAGTACAAATAGCACTCTCCTCTTCTTCCACATTCAAACACACTTCGCCTATCATTGCTCTGAGCAGAACTATTGCTTCTCGAGCTGAAGTCTGCAGCTCTTTCACCACCTGAAATGCCACAGTAAAAATAACAGAAAATGAATATGAAATAAGAATTTTACACATTAGCATTGTATATAGAATGTGTGTAGTTGGCACTGTCCTACCAGAACAGCCTGGTCCAGTATCTCACAGCCCTGGACATATGCAGTTTCAATATCAATGCAGTGGGTCCGACTCTCTCTGTATGAGCACAATACAGTTTAGAGTGAAGAGATAACTTTTCATTGCTATAAATACTGTGTGAAAAACCACTCACACTTGCATGTCTCTGAAGCACTTGATGCAAAGCATTGACTTGTTTTGCGTTGAGAAGAGGATATAGGGCTCCTGGTGAAGAGCTGCAGAGATACAGGTGCCTTTTAACTTCAGTGCGAATATTCTGCCTTTGCACTGAGCCAGCTTTGACACACACTTTAAAGGGGCACAGTAAAATGTGCAAAAACGCAGGTTGACTTTTAAAATATAGAGTGACTTTTGCATAACAGGAAAGCTAAAGTACAGCTCATTTAATTCACAGATGCCTTTCAGAATTTGATTGGGCCCCAAACATGCATATTTGTACTGATTTGTGAGTATGTTTTTAAGTTGATTAAAGGCACAACTCACCGCACATCTTGTTTTTGGCTCGGGTGCGCTTGGCCAAGGACACGATCTCATGATGGGCAAACATTCTGGCTTTATGTGTGAGTTCTTTGCAGGAGGCACACAGGGGCTGGCTGCACGTGTTACAGTAATACATGACTCCTGGATCCTGGAGAAAATAAATAAAATCAAACATACATAATGTTAAGCCTTTTAGAATGGCTGGCTCAAGCTTTTACCTTGATGCTGCTCTCCTGATCACAGTTTGCGCACAGCACTGTCTCTTCACTGTCTGTGTTGCTGTCGACGAGAAACTTTAACAGACGGTCTTCAGGTGGAAGGGAATTATTCCCCTTAAGCATGGATGGATAACTGTGGCAAAGAAAATACATCATTTAGTTTTATAAGATACCTTTAAAATACAAGACAAAGCAACACTTATAAAGAGCAGTCTAATCTAAATGTAAGCAAACATCATGTCCAATGGTTATTACAATCTGAATCAGAAAAAAAAGTTTTTTCGCCATTGTCAATGAACAAAATTTACAAACTAGTTACATAAAACAACAAATAATAATAGTAGAATATTCATTAAAATTAAGGGTATGCATAGAATAAGGGGAATACAATATTTTGACTGAATATAAATACAAAATATACAGCATGAACAGAGGTGTGTGATACTCAATTAACTTTACAGTTAAAGTAAGTTTTAAATAATATTATAATGACAATTATACAGAGTTTCTCTTTCCACTGTGAGTTTAGACAATAGCTTCATCTTGAACATATTGAATGATTTTAAAAATTGTGTTTCTTGCACCGCTTCTTCGGATATGATTTATTTTTTCTTTGTTTTGTGTTCTAGTCTTTGAAAAAACAAAATGAAACAAAAAGCAGACTTTGTAGATTGTTTCATGTTTTGTCGTTCCAATAACTTCACATAATAAATTTGATGTTACATTCAGACAATAACTCTTATTTTAGTAGTTTCCACAAATACTTTTTCACATTTACTTGAGTAATATTAGTTTGAAGTAATTTCACTCTTACTCGAGTAATATTCATTGGCTACATTAACCCCCTCTGAGTATATATACATCTATGTAGACAATGAGAAATAATTGCAATAACTATAACTATGTCAAACACGTATTTGGTCAATTATTTTCGGTTGACAACTTGGCACATTTTCTCTCCAATAATTGCAGCGCGGCATGAGTAAATTGACTGTGACGCAGCAGTACTGCAGGAAGCCTGTGGCGGCGGTAGACACCCACACAAAACCACAGAAGAAGAGAGCACGGAAGCGGAAGTAAAGCACGAGTCAAACGTGTTTAACAAGTCGACAAGGCGTGTGCAGAAACCCGGAGGCACAAGGTAGATAAACTCCTTCACTGTGTGCACAGGAAGACTGAGAGGAGAAGCGCTTTGTTCAGACGAGCGAAATGTCTGGTATAAACGAAGAACGTGTGCGGGGAGGGAATATTATCAAAGACATCGGAACTGACGACGACTGGCAGCCCTCCGTGATCGAGAGCCTGTGCATGAACTGCTACAAAAACGGGACCACTCGTCTTCTCCTCACCAGAATACCCTTCTTCAGAGAAGTAATCGTAAGCTCTTTCAGTTGTGAGCACTGTCACTGGTCCAACACGGAAATCCAGTCGGCGGGAGAGATTCAAGAACAGGGGGTCTGCTACTCGCTGAAGATCAAAACAAAGCAGGACATGAATCGCGAGGTGGTCAAAGCCGACAGTGCCACCACCAAGATCCCGGAGTTGGATTTCGAAATACCTCCATTCACTCAAAAGGGCTCACTGTCAACTATCGAGGGGCTGCTGGCCAGAGCTGTGGCAGGTCTGGAGCAGGACCAGCCGGAGAGGAGAGAGTCTGACCCGGAGGTGGCAGCCCGGATAGACCAATTCATCCAGAAGCTACAGACGCTGAAGGACGTCGAGGAGGAGTTTACTCTGGTGATAGAAGATCCTTCAGGGAACAGCTTCGTGGAGAATCCCCTGGCCCCACAGAAAGATGAAGCCATGACAGTGACCAAGTTTAAGCGGACTATTGAGCAGGACAAGCAGCTGGGGATACGAGCTGACGAAGACGACGAGGACGTGGAAGAGGAAGAGCCAGCTGCAAATGACATTGACTCTATGAGAAATGAGGTGTTGCAGTTTGACACCAATTGCCCCGAATGCAGCAGGCCGGCTAAAACCAACATGAAACTCGTCAACATCCCGCATTTCAAAGAGGTCATCATCATGGCGACCAACTGCGAGAGCTGCGGACACCGGACAAATGAAGTCAAATCTGGCGGGGCGACGGAGGAACAGGGCACAAAGATCACGCTTCACATCACGGACGCTTCAGACATGACGCGGGACCTGCTCAAGTCCGAGACCTGCTTCGTGCACATCCCCGAGTTGGAGTTTGAATTGGGCATGGGGGCGTTGGGAGGGAAGTTCACTACGCTCGAGGGGCTGCTCAAAGATATCAAGGATCTGATTGTGGACAAAAACCCCTTCATATGTGGGGACAGTGGGGTCTTGGACAAAATCCAGAAGCTCAAAGAGTTTGGGGGGAAAATTGATAAAGTGATGGCAGGTGAAATGGATGTTCACATTGTTTTGGACGACCCAGCAGGGAACAGCTACCTGCAAAATGTGTACGCCCCAGAACCAGATCCAGAAATGAAAATTGAGATATACACACGCACGTTTGAGGAGAACGAGGAACTTGGACTGAATGACATGAAAACAGAGGGATACGAAGAAGAAAAGTAGAACAGCTGGGAAAAGAAAACTATAATGACAAGATGACTTTTAGGCACTTATGTCCCCTCAATTTACAACATAACTATAAGTTAAAGCTTGGTACAAAATAAATTCACATGGAAATTAGTGTAAGACAAGATGGAGATTTTGAGTTGTTTAATTGATAATTATGTAATACAAAGCAAACTTATGTCAAGAGCTTTTACTTTAACAAACCAGAGGATGGTGCCATTTTGTCTTTGGTAAATCTTGAAGCAATTAATCAAAATAAAGCTATTTAATTTGTTCCATGTGTGTCTCATTTGAATACAACTTTATTTTTTTATTCTACTGTATCTTTCAGCATATGTGACAATCTTATTCAAAGTGTGTGCAAAAGTGCAGTCCTCCCTTACTGCAGGTCACTGCAAATTGCCAGTTTTTGTGTTAAGCTTGTGTTTTTGAGCGAGAGACTGCTGAACTAATTGCAGAGGAGATTGCATTCCTAGATGTGCAGTTCCTGAAAGAGCAGCTGGATTATACTTGCTGCTTATGGAAATAGTCAGGCTTTGTAGTTTGAACTCATCGGCTCTGCTCTCACAGGGTTTCAAATACAAAATAAATAGAATGCAGTTTTAGGTTTTCTTTATGAAAACGGTGGGTATAACATTCACATCACTCACCTTTTCAATTACAAAAAATCTAAAAGAAATGGATAATATCAAGGAAAGTACATTTCCTTGATAGTCATTCTCAAACTCTTAAGACTCTTGGATGACAATCTTTGTGTCCAGATAACTACAAGTGTTTTTTTTTTTTTTTTTGTAATAGTACACACCTACACACATTTAAGTTTATTGCTTGTGAAAAGTGAGCTCCACATGAAGGTGACTGGCAGGGCATTCACTATTAGGGTTTGAATAGGTTGGTGTCATTTGACTGCATCTGATTGCCATGAGCTCTGGGCATCGGTGCCAAATGCCACCAAGCTTTGTTGTGTCACTGACTGGTCTCAGCAGAACCCACTGACCCCAGGGAGTGTTGGGCCTGGCTCTAAATCAGAGACTTGGATGACCATGCAGCTGCTCCGGCCACTCTGTCGCCCCACAACAGCTTCAGGCCAAAGTCACTGCAGCCAAAAGAGATGGGATGCCCAATGTCCATGTTTTTTTTAAAATCTGGAATCATTTTCATCTCATACAAGGGACCATCAAGTTGAGTGGTTAAATGTGCAATGTGTAGCTTTTCTGGTGGAGGATCTAACACCTGCTTGTCTCCATGGAGTTTCCCTTAGATGTTCCACTATGTGACAATACAGTCCAATACAATCCATTTTGGATGTATTAAATTTAATTGTGCAAAAATCATGCATTCTGTGCATCTCGGCGGAGAATCGGTGGATTCCACACATGCCTTGTGAGATTCAGCGTCGTGAGGAATCCATGTTGCATATCCATCCCCCATCATGCTGCACTGTCCTGACATTCTTGACAATTAAAAAAAATATATTATGCATTCTTCCTTTGAACTGCCTTGCTCTACAGGTCAGACCTGCAATTGTGCCATGTGGCTTCACCTGCTGGTCTCCATGGAGATAGACCACTAATGCCATACTGTGGCACATTCAGGAAACCAATAACATCTCCTTGGCAAAAAGAAGGTATGTGACATAAATATTACATATAGTGCACCTTTAACTGTTGTGTCTATCAATCGTTTTCAAAACTTAAGCTAAAATGAGCATAGTTTTATGTTGACAATATTGACTCAAATGCACTCAAAGATCACGTGTCAGTATGTCACACAAGTCATTTGAATATTTGTCGAAGCTACGCACATAGCTGTGTCTGACTGTTTTGATCCAGAAGTTTGACCCAATGCACTAAAATAGTATGAGTTACGTCAGTGCTTGTTCTTACCCACAGAGGGGGCAGTTGAGGCGGTTGTCGGTGGTGCGGCCCCTTAAGCAGCGGCCACAGAAAATGTGGTAACAGTCCAGCAGACACGGGGACTGGTACTGCTCGTGGCAAAGGTGGCACATGAGAGGGTGGACATTGCTGCAATCCACGTTACACGGGTTATCAAGGTCAGAGAAGATGGAGCCCGCCATCTACTAAAAAACAGGTTGATGTGACAATATGAAGTTGCTGTTAATGATTTGTGTGGTCGGATTTAGTGTTGAAGAAAGTCTGGATGAATTTAGAGTCAGTATGCGTTCTCATGTATAATATATATTTATGTGATCTATTAAGAAGAGAAGAAAATATCTGCTTATCTTACCTTCTCAGTTTAACTAGAATAATCCTTTAAATGTCAAAACAACAAAACAAAATGTTATTCTCACAGGTTGTCAGCAAAAAAACAGTTCTGTTTAACAAAACTAAATAAAATGTAGCATGCTAGCCTGTCCACAGAGAGCACATGAGCCACTGTCTCGCCTCTCAGTGGCACTATCATCCCCCTGCAGCAGGAATGACAACAATGCAGATTGTAGGCCATGGGTCCCTCCAGCAGCAGCTGGCAGCACTGCCTCGTGGCCGGCCCCTAGTGTTGCCAAATAAAAATGGAAATTTAATATACAATACTGAGTACTTGTTATAGAGGCTGCAGACACAACTGTAGTTGGTCCAAACTGTATTTCAGAATCATAATTAGAATCGGAATCAAAAAAGGTTTATTGCCATCATCAATGAACAGAATTCATAAACATAGGAACTTGCTTTGGTGATTCAGTGCAACATAAAACAATGAACAGGGTTAGGGTTAGATAAAATAACGAATGTTTCTATGTTGCTCTGTCACTTTTTGGTGACAGAGCATTCTCCCAAACAGAACCCTGACTCTGTTGGAACTCCCTCCCCCAACCTGTCCCACTTTCCCTCACTCACAACATTTAAATCCCGCCTAAAAACATACCTCTTCACCCAAGCCTATGACCTCCCCTACCCCTAGCCTCCTCTACCCCATTGTCTACTCTTCTATCCCCCGTTACATCCCCATCTTTTTCTCTCTACTTCTTCTGTCTTGTTTATTTTATCTGTACATTATTGTGTATTGTACGTGCTGTCCCCCCCGTCCCCTTTTTGTATATGTCAAAGCGTCTTTGGGTCCCTGAAAAGCGCTATATTAATAAAATATGTATTATTATTATTATTATTATTATGTAAGTCAAAAAGAAAAAAAACAATTTAAATCTGCTATAAATCTGTACAAGACACTGAGAGACTGTAAATCCAAAATGTGTTCCAAAATAAAGCTTCTTATAATACCAAATGGGTACAGAAATAAGTTAATAAGATAGCTATGTTAATTTAACCAGGGCATCGTTATATTTTATATTATTATATTTAGAGTCCTGCTTGCACAAAACTCAGCCTGGTAAATAATTTGAAGGCTTGAAGTTGCAAGATAATCGTCAAAATCATAATCAAGACACAAGTCACAAACCAGGAACTTGCTTTGGCATTAAAGTGCAACATACAATGGATAATAATAGTGTCAAAATATATCAAAAACTTTAGAATGTTCAAAAATAGACTTGATCTGAATATGTACACAATTTAACAGAGTGGGTGAAAAAAGTTCTGCTCAAACCAGATGCTCTCAACCTCTGAAATTAGTATCACAATTTCAAACAATAAGCTTACTTTGTATTTGGTGTAGGCCTACAGACGTACATGTTTATATGTTCATCTTATCCAAATTTAAAAATCATCTTCCTGAAATAAAACAAATCGGTAACAAGACAATCCCCATCTGAATCACCAACGCCTCCTGTTTCTGCAAATTCAGAACATATGTGTAGGACCATGTGAAGGATGTGTATGACCATGTGTAGGTCCATGTGTAGGACCATGTGAAGGATGTGTAGGACCATGTGTAGGTCCATGTGTATGACCATGTGAAGGATGTGTAGGACCATGTGTAGGTCCATGTGTATGACCATGTGAAGGATGTGTAGGACCATGTGTAGGTCCATGTGTATGACCATGTGAAGGATGTGTAGGACCATGTGTAGGTCCATGTGTATGACCATGTGAAGGATGTGTAGGACCATGTGTAGGTCCATGTGTAGGTCCATGTGTATGACCATGTGAAGGATGTGTAGGACCATGTGTAGGTCCATGTGTATGACCATGTGAAGGATGTGTAGAACCATGTGTAGGTCCATGTGTATGACCATGTGAAGGATGTGTAGGACCATGTGTAGGTCCATGTGTAGGTCCATGTGTATGACCATGTGAAGGATGTGTAGAACCATGTGTAGGTCCATGTGTATGACCATGTGAAGGATGTGTAGGACCATGTGTAGGTCCATGTGTAGGTCCATGTGTATGACCATGTGAAGGATGTGTAGGACCATGTGTAGGTCCATGTGAATGACCATGTGATGGATGTGTAGGACCATGTGAAGGATGTGTAGGACCATGTGTAGGTCCATGTGTATGACCATGTGAAGGATGTGTAGGACCATGTGTAGGTCCATGTGTAGGTCCATGTGTATGACCATGTGAAGGATGTGTAGGACCATGTGTAGGTCCATGTGAATGACCATGTGATGGATGTGTAGGACCATGTGAAGGATGTGTAGGACCATGTGTAGGTCCATGTGTATGACCATGTGAAGGATGTGTAGGACCATGTGAAGGATGTGTAGGACCATGTGTAGGACCATGTGAAGGATGTGTAGGACCATGTGAAGGATGTGTAGGTCCATGTGTATGACCATGTGAAGGATGTGTAGGACGGGGTGTAGGTCCATGTGTATGACCATGTGTAGGGCCATGTGAAGGATGTGTAGGACCATGTGAAGGATGTGTAGGTCCATGTGAAGGATGTGTAGGTCCATGTGTATGACCATGTGAAGGATGTGTAGGACCATGTGAAGGATGTGTAGGTCCATGTGTATGACCATGTGAAGGATGTGTAGGACGGGGTGTATGACCATGTGAAGGATGTGTAGGACCATGTGAAGGATGTGTAGGTCCATGTGTATGACCATGTGAAGGATGTGTAGGACGGGGTGTATGACCATGTGAAGGATGTGTAGGACGGGGTGTATGACCATGTGAAGGATGTGTAGGACGGGGTGTATGACCATGTGAAGGATGTGTAGGACCATGTGAAGGATGTGTAGGTCCATGTGAAGGATGTGTAGGACCATGTGTAGGCCTGAAACACATTTAAATGCATGTTGGTAATCGATCGCAGATAAATGGATGAGTTTGATGCTCGCGGCGGTCCATATACTCCCTGCGCATGCGCGCCTCTTTCTTTTAGCTCAACGTGTCAGCCATGGCTCCGACAGTAAGTGGAAAAACTAGAAGATTAAGTGTATTTATCGTATTTATATAGTCTATCTCTACCAATAGGATCACATTTACCTAATCGGACATTCTAGAGAACTGCTCCTCAATGGGTTTATATCTGAATAATAGCTTTATTTACGCTGACGGTTCGAACCACGTTGGGCTAATGCACGAGCTAAGGCTGCCCCAGCGGAGATAACATGAACACCAGGTGTAAAGAGGAAAACCTTTGACCTGTTCAGCCAGTATGACATAATGTGTATGCTTTAGATATTCAACACTCACTCATCAATGTCATATAGTAGTCTTACCTGTGATGTTTCCTTTGCACTTGTGTCCAGCTGAAGAAGCCGGTTGTGCGTAAGGGTGGGAAGAGGAAGAAGCAGCTCCTGAAGTTCACCCTGGACTGCACTCATCCTGTGGAAGATGGCATTATGGACGCTGCCAACTTTGTAAGTCTGATTCTGCCTCTAAAGACTACATCATAGTCTATGTTCATACCAAAATACCCAATCATGGTGTGTTTTGTATTGCTTTATATTTGTTTTGATTATAAAGAGGTCCATTATTAAATAATGATATATATTTTTGGTGGGCCATTGGTTGTTGGATGACCTTGTGTGACTACAGGAGCAGTTCCTGCAGGAAAGGATCAAAGTAAATGGAAAAGCGGGAAACCTGGGCGGTGGAGTGGTGTCCATCGAGAGAAGCAAGAGCAAGATTGCGGTGAACTCTGAGGTCCCCTTCTCTAAAAGGTATCAAATACAAACTTAATTGAATAAATTAGTTAATTGAACAATGCATCTTATAAAACTGTGGAGGGATTTGCTTGTTGTGTGGAGGTTAACGAGAGAGTTATTAAGTTATTAATGTACTTACGTGAGGCACGTGCAGGTTAACTCTGACCCCAGAGTATTTTAGTCCATTGTCGCACAGCCACACTCAAAATGGCCCCTACAGCTTGTTCAGACATCAGTGTACATGGACAGAGGCCAGGCAGGTGAAGTGTCTTGCTCATGGAC